>NC_041006.1:27228565-27832875 GCF_004193775.1 Glycine soja
TGTCACCAATGAACAAAAGAAAGAAAAGGAAACCACAACCTAAAATGGTCTTCTCCCTTTGATTGCCAACCAAAATCCCGTGCGCTAGCGACCTTTTTTTTTCTCGCCCCGCACTAAACAAAAACAGAAAAAGAAAAAAGCAAAAAAATCAAAGCCAAAAGCACACAAAAGCCGAAGAACCCACCAAAAGAACCCATTCCCAAGGGAAGCCCTATTGATCCATGATCACGCATGTAATTTTTTGATTTGATAGGAAATAATTTGCAAAGTCAAGTCATGACATATCTATGGTTCGGAATTAGGATGAAACACTTACCTGTGCGAGATTGATACACTTTGAGTGATTTTCTTCTATTTTTGTCGAACCCAGTGTTTCCTCTAAATGGTCATTTAGAAACGAAATGCTAACATCCAAAATCTCATTTATGGTTATGAGAAAATTTCATCAGCATACTCTCCTTCCCCGGTAGACGCATTGTTTTTCACTCAAAAAGGCATATGCTGCTCTAATCAGTTGGAATATTTGTCTCTTTGCTAAAGCATGTTTGCGTTTTAGTGGAGAAAACACTGAGACTTTTTCAAGTCTCACAAGTTATCCAGAACTACGTAGGTCTGAGTTCCTCATTGGAGGATACGTAGGAGCAAGAGCCTCGCTTTTGTCGACCACACCGCTTTTTTGTCGCCATGACTCAAGAGCTGGTAGCCCGCGGAGACACCTTACGGTTATCCGCACCTCGTCATTCAGTGACCCCAAGTGTGATTCACGAGCAGAGACCAATATGGTCATCTGCGCCCTTTTCGGAGATGTCAGCATTTTCCGATGGAGACTTTCCAAGTCTCACAAGTTATCCAGAACTACGTAGGTCTGAGTTCCTCATTGGAGGATACGTAGGAGCAAGAGCTTTGCTTTTGTCGGCCGCCCCATAATCTTTGTCATACTGACCCTGAGGTCATGTGACGCGCACCCTTTTGTCATCCAGAGGCGGCGGGCCCGATGACAAGCAGAGACCAAGTTTGGTCATTCTGCACCCATGATACGCGGAGATACCTTATGGTTATTCGCACCCTTTTGTCATCCAGGGGCGGCGGGCCCGATGACAAGCAGAGACCAAGTTTGGTCATTCTGCACCCATGATACGCGGAGATACCTTATGGTTATTCGCACCCTTTTGTCATCCAGGGGCGGCGGGCCCGATGACAAGCAGAGACCAAGTTTGGTCATTCTGCACCCATGATACGCGGAGATACCTTATGGTTATTCGCACCCTTTTGTCATCCAGAGGCGGCGGGCCCGATGACAAGCAGAGACCAAGTTTGGTCATTCTGCACCCATGATACGCGGAGATACCTTATGGTTATTCGCACCCTTTTGTCATCCAGAGGCGGCGGGCCCGATGACAAGCAGAGACCAAGTTTGGTCATTCTGCACCCATGATACGCGGAGATACCTTACGGTTATCCGCACCCTTTTGTCATCCAGAGGCGGCGGGCCCGATGACAAGCAGAGACCAAGTTTGGTCATTCTGCACCCATGATACGCGGAGATACCTTATGGTTATTCGCACCCTTTTGTCATCCAGAGGCGGCGGGCCCGATGACAAGCAGAGACCAAGTTTGGTCATTCTGCACCCATGATACGCGGAGATACCTTATGGTTATTCGCACCCATTCTTTTGCTATCTGTAAGACAGAACGCTTGATAGCATGCAGGGGCTGACACAGTCTTCTGCACCTTTTGTTCCTCCGGGAACAACAAAGTCATTTACATGCGGAAATTTCATGGTCGCCCGCGACTCTCGTCAACCGAGAGGAGCGAAATTAGTGTCATACACTGATTTTCGGGGACCTTTGCTTGATGACATGTGACCATTCTTTGGTCCTTGTGAGGTGCTTGGCCCCCATCATTAGGCAATTTGTGAAATCCTAGGAACGACAAGTCACGGTCACCCGCGACTCTCGTCAACCGAGAGGAGTGAAATTAGTGTCATACACTGATTTTCGGGGACCTTTGCTTGATGACATGCGACCATTCTTTGGTCCTTGTGAGGTGCTTGGCACCCATCATTAGGCAATTTGTGAAATTCTGGGAACAACAAGTCATTTGCATGTGGAGATTTTATGGTCACCCGCGACTCTCGTCAAATCGAGAGGGACGAAATTAGTGTCTTATCTTTACTTTTCTTTTATCTCCAATAAAAGACAAGTAAAGAGGGGCAACTGTCATACCCTAATTTCGTCCGGGGACCTTTGCTTGATGACATGCGACCATTCTTTGGTCCTTGTGAGGTGCTTGGCACCCATCATTAGGCAATTTATGAAATTCCAGGACATGCCGAAAAACCAAAAAAATGTTGATGCACAATCCGTAAGTTTCCGTGACACATCGGAAATCAAATGGAAGCATCGTTGCATAATTAAGTGAGGTTCCGTAACATTCCGTAAGTCAAAAAGGGGATGATTATGTAATCCGCAAGGTTCCGTAACATTACGGAAAGAAAACAAGTATCGTTACGAAATTCGTAAGTTTCCGTAACTTTACGAAAAAGAATTACCAAAAAACAGCAGAGGGGGGTGTACTTAGTAAAAATGGGGGTGCAAATAGCACCCAGGCCCATTTGGGCCCTCCAGAAGATTCCTCCAGAAGGCGGTTGCTTCTGGAGGAAGCAACCCTGCTCGCCTGGGCGAGCTGGGCGGCAACCACCTCCCCTATTTTGCTATAAATAGGGGAAGAAATGAAGAAGGAAGGGGTCCAGCCCCTTAGGCACTTCTCTCTCTTTCGAATTTGCTTGGAAAAATTGTTTCCGTGAAGAAAATCTAAGCCGAGGCGCTTCCGAAACGTTTCCGTAACGTTTTCCGTGAGGAATCTCGCAAAGGTTTGAACCGTTCTTCGACGTTCTTCATTCGTTCTTCATCGTTCTTCGATCTTCAACGGGTAAGTACCTCGAACCAAGCTTTTCGATTCATTCTATGCACCCGTAGTGGTCCACATTGTGTTTCGTGCATTTTTATTCTCATTTTGTTTACTTTTTATACCCCCTGTTGACGTGCTTAAGCCATTTTACTTAAGTCATTTCTCGCTTAACTTAAAAATAAAATAAATTTCCACCGAACGTTTGAATTATATTATCCGTTAACTTCGGTTAAAATCAATTCCGACCGTTCGGCCGTGCCGTAACCACGTTGGAAATCAAAAAGAGGTAAAAAATAATATAATAATCAAAAAATATCTTTTTAGTAAAATAAAGCGGAAAATCAATCGGACGTTTTCTCTTTGGGATTTCTCATTCTTAATCGAATTGATTAATAACTAAAGTGAAACTAAGGCTAAAATCAACTCGCCTAGTCAAGCTCGTCCACAAAAATAGGCTTTTGAAGTTTGTCATTTCAATTTCTCACTAAGTAAAATGGATCATTTTTAAGGTCCAACGCCTTAAAATGATCACCACTTAAGTAAAAAAGAATCATTTGATAAGAAAGAACTACGTAGGTCTGAGTTCCTCATTGAGGATACGTAGGAGCAAAAGCCCCGCTTTTGTCGACCACCCCAAGAGATCGTTAATGGTCCAATGCCTTAACGTTTCTCTCCTTTCAAAAACAAGAGATCGTTAATGGTCCAATGCCTTAACGTTTCTCTCCTTTCAAAAACAAGAGATCGTTAATGGTCCAATGCCTTAACGTTTCTCCCCTTTCAAAATCAAAAAACCGTTTAATGGTCCAACACCTTAAAAGACCTTTTGTTCAATAAAAACATATTTTGCAAAAAAGACAAAAACAACTTAACCAAACACTTTGTTCCGAAAGAACTACGTAGGTCTGATTTTCTCATCCCAAATTGAGGAATACGTAGGAGCAAAGGGAAACACCCTTGTCGACCACAAAAAAGAAAAATATAAAAAGGGTATAAAGGATATAAAGAGCATAAAAGGGAACATAAAAATCAAAGTCATGTTTGCACATTCGATTAAAGGCTGCCGTCCCTTGGGACGGGCGTGTGGGGTGCTAATACCTTCCCCGTGCGTAAATACAGCTCCCGAACCTTTCACTAAAAAGTTCGTAGATCGCGTCTTTTCCGGTTTTTCCGACGTTTTCCTCAAATAAACGTTGGTGGCGACTCCGCGCGTATTCCTTTCGTGGAACACGCATCCCGCGAGTCTCGCGTCGCCCTCCCGCCGAAGGGTAGGTTGCGACAGCTGGATTAGGACATAATCCTGAAAATCAACAAAAGATGCATACAAATTTCTTTGCCTCCACTCAAAAGAATAGTTCTCCCTTCTTAACATGCTTTTACTGTGGTAAGAAAGGTCATAATGCATCAACATGTTATATTAGAAAGAATGGTAGTAGCATTGGAAAAATGACATGGGTTCCAAAAGGATCTTTAGTCAAAACCAACATTCAAGGATCCAAGAAAATTTGGGTATTAAAATCAAAATATGATTATATGAATGATGGACTCCTTGAAGCAAAGTTGATACATTGATAGTTGTTGCTCCAAACATATGGCGGGAAATGCATCAAAGTTTATTCATATTTCTCCCAAAAATAGTGAACATGTGACCTATGGAAACAACAACAAAGGTAAAATTGTTGGAGTTGGAAAAATAGGTACGAATTCCTCTACCTCCATAGAAAATGTTTTACTTATTGATGGTCTTAAGCATAGTTTATTAAGTATTCATCAATTATGTGATAAAGGCCTTTTTGTTATCATTTGATTTTCATATTTGCTTTTGATGAGACTAAATCTATTAGGCCAAGAAATGATACTTTGAACGATATGACATGCTATACTCTCTTAATTCATTATAAATTGTTGAATGCTTTTCTTCTCTCTGCTCATGATTTGTTTTTGATGTTGACAAAAGGGGAGAGATAGATAAAAGATAAGATAGTAAGGGGAATTATCTATTTTTATTGAGACCGTTTTTTTATATATGAAATCTATGAAATCTTCAACTGTTTCATATAAGAAATCATTGCAAAATCAAGGGTGAGTGAACTACACAAATAGATATTCCTTTTACTCCTAATCTACAAATGGTTGTCATCATAAAAAAGGAGGAGAATGTGAATCATGCAGGTTTTGATGATGCCAAAAAAAATTTACTTGATAATGATTGTCATCATCAAAAAGGGGGAGAATGTGAATCATGCAGGTTTTGATGATGCCGAAAAGAATTCACTTGATAATGATTGTTATCATAAAAAAGGGGCAGAATGTGAATCATGCAGGTTTTGATGATGCCTGTGACACCCTCTACCCCTCATCTATATACTAAAAAAGGAATAAAAATTCAAATATTAATTAAAAGTATTTTTTTAAAAACATTTTTAAATACAAGCCTTTCAAAGGGATAAAAGGTTCACAATCACTTTCTTCTACATCATTTTCAAACTTGTCCAAATAAATAATAAAGTCATCGGCTCAAACAAGGTTGTCTAAGACTTCATAGAATTAATATAAAACCCTATACCCCAATGTCACATCCTATCAGAGCATTGTGTCTCGACGTCCTTCAGCACAACATTCCTTAAAGCAGTTCACCTAGTCATCTGCTCCCCCGAACACAAAGTTCAAGATCATCACAGGATCCAAACACAAACAACAAACTGGGAGGGAGTTATCACATTCCTAACTAATAGAGAAACAAGACAACTAGATATACATATCATATAAACCAAATAAAACTTACATGTAATTCATGTAATTCCACCACATTGTCATTCAAAGTTCACTTTTCATCCATCAATCACACTTTTCAATCATCAATCACATTGCACAAGAATCACACGCTCTGATCAAGACATAATAACACCTCAATTTCATAATAAACAATTAACAAGCACATGAGATAGTTATGCTAAGACTCAAGCCTATATGCAATGTGATACCAGGTCACTGAAAAACCACCCTGGGGCGCTTAGGAGTACATAACAAGACACACCACACAATGGGTTTGTCAGGTCACTCTCACTAAGTAAAATCATAGGGAGACCAGTCAGGGTCACGATGTTTTGCGAGAATGCTCCAACCATATGGGATCAACATAGGCTTAAAGGAGCACTCAAACCCGGTGACCCCCAAGGCCTACACTCCAAAGAGTCCGTCAGGGCCTCTCCCTCCTGATTCAGGTCCAACCCCTAAAATCATTTTAGCACACAGACACTGCTCGTGAATTATACAATACCCACGACCTCACACTCGTGTTTTAAACACGTACAACATATTGCGCTACAATTTAACACTGGTTCCTAAATAGGAAACCTACACTTTCTCTTTAACACTGGTTCCTAAATAGGAAACCTATGATTTCTCTTTAACACTACGCATTTACACTTTTCTCAAGATAACACTGGTCGGATTATTGTACAATTCACAGCTTACAACACAAATAATATCACATCAAGAGTTAATCACACACTTACTTACAACCAAAACTCATTCATAATTTCACATCTCATAATGTCACAATCCACCATCACATATTTCATTTATAAGCACTGCTCATGAATTATACAATACCACCGACCTCACACTCGTGTTTCAAACACGTTTAACACATTGTGCTACAATTTAACACTGGTTCCTGAATAGGAAACCTACATTTTCTCTTAAACACTGCGCATCAATGTTTTTCTCAAGATAACATTGGTCGGGTTATTGTATAATTCATAGCTCACAATATAATTATTGTCACATCAAGTGTCAAACACACACACTTATTCACAATCAAATATCATGCCCACAATTTAGCTTCTCATAATATCACATCAATCATCTCATTTTTACATGTATCTCGCAAATTGGCACAGTCAACTTTGTACTACTCAATCTTCACTATAATATTATAATACCATTATAATAACTTATTACACCTTATAACTCATACACATCACACAATAATAACATTTGCATGATACAAAACATATATATGTATATGTATATAGTAAATTAAACTGCATTGTTTTTAATCAAAGGATTTCTATAACAATTAATTTAATATTACATCAAAAGAAATTACCACTAGACATTAACCTTATAATTTTCTTTAATTTATTATTCTAGTATTACAATAATTATATACACATAACATGTTGATCATCGTCGTAGAAAAATTAGAACAAGATAATAATTTGTATAAAATAAGTCATTGAATAATATTATTTAAAATATAATTTACGTTAATAAAAAGAGTTTAATTCTTCTAAGGGGTATACACTCAACACAAGAACACATCAATTTCACAGCAATTTCTCATTGGGACATCAACTGATTCATCAAACATATATAATTCACTGTAATAATTAAAAGGATAAAATAAAAATTGCAAAAACACCCCAAAACCAATTCCAATTGATATCTCTAAGGATCCTTACACATGTTCTCACTAATCCCCAATTGTGAATAACTCATCCCTTACCTCTAAGCGGATTCACGTGTCTTCAGCCAGCGATAGCAGCATCTCTAGCGGTTCCCTGAGATTCCTCTAGTTATTCCTCTAACTGCTCTGATAGAATTCCCAAACGTCAGAGAGACAGAGAAGAGATTGAAGCCTCCACTTGTACTGTCTTCATTTGATTCCTTTTTCTCCCTCCACGAATATTATCTCGCAAATCCCAATGGTGAAAGTGTGCGAAATTGAATTTCGAACAACATACCCAAATTTCATGAAAATCCAACGGTTAACGAAACTGAGATCATAATTTTACTGATACCGTTTTGGGTTTCTGCGGGAAAGGAAAAGGCTACAATGCGAAAGGTATTTCTCTCATCTCAAACATGATATCAAAATTCCCAACGGTTCGAATGCTAGGAATTGGGCTGCAAACGTAGTGCTCAAATTTCACGACGATCCAACGGTGAAAGAGTCCGAGATCGTTTTTTTCTGAGAAAGGTTAAGTGGCCTGCGAGAAAAAGAGAGAGTTTTGGGAGAAGAGAGAAGAAACGAAATTGTGAGGCAGAGGAGACTGAGGAGTTAGCGTGAAAACTGACCTAGCATGTTGCTATTTATAGCTAGGGGCATTTATGACCTATTATTTACTCTATTTACTTATTTATTATTTTATAAAAACAAACTTTATTTTATTCTCTATCAAACAAATAAATAAAATACCCTTTTTATTTTCTCTCAAATCATTATTTTAATTAATAATTATATCTCCTTATTTATTTATTTATAAAATCTCATCATTTTTTTAAACTCTATTTATTTATAAATAACAATCTTTTTTAATCTAGTTTACGAAAATTGGGATGTTAAAATGCCGAAAAGAATTCACTTGATAATGATTGTCATCATCAAAAAGGGGGAGAATGTGAATAATGCAGGTTTTGATGATGTCGAAAAGAATTCACTTGATAATGATTGTCATCATCAAAAAGGGGGAGAATATGAATGTATAAATACAAGTTTTGATGATGTCAAAGTATAATCAAGCAAACAGAGATTGCTTCAAGATTAATTCAAGGTTAAGCAAACAAGATTAAGAAAAAGATAAGGCCTAAAAAAATATCACTGGTTGATTGGTTTTTGCCTTAAAACAAATTGTTTCCAAGAGATCAAAGGCTCTGGTAATCGATTACCAGTTAGTGTAATCGATTACCAGAAGACAATTTTGCAAATTAGCTTTTCAAATGGGTTTTGAAATTTGAATTTAAAAGCTATAATCTCTTCAAACTATTTTGAAAAGGCACAATAGGCCTATATATATATGTCTGACTTCGAAAAGCAAGAGAGAGATGTTCTAAGAGAACTTAATTGTCAAATGTTGTCTCAACAACTACTGGGCAAACACTTGCAAATCTATTGAGAATTCATCTAGGATTTTCTATTTGTATCATCTACTCTAAAAGAGAGAAATCTTTCTGTTCATCTCATAAATTCAGTTGTAATCAAGAGATTGGTTGTCTCTTGGATTGTGAGAATTATAATCAAGAGACTGGTTGTCTCTTGGATCGTGAGAGTCTTGAACACAAGGGTGAGGGATCCCAAGGTGTGTTCAAAGTCTATAAAGGATTTACAGAGATAATGGAAATCTCAAGTGGATTGCTTGAGGATTGGATGTAGGCACGGGAAGTGGCTGAACCAGTATAAATTGAGTTTGCATTTCTCTTTTCCCTTATCTCATTTATTTTATTGCAATCAATTTTTTATTGCATGTTGAAAGAACATTATTAAATTGATTGTTGCTTCTTCTTCTGCATTCTGAGCCTATCTTTTAAAAGGGGGTTAAAAGTTTGTTAGTGGGAAATTTCGTAAGACTTAATTCACCCCCCTCTTAAGTTATTGAGACGTCTTGTCCAACATTTGCAATTTCTTAAATCTCAAACTCCTCTATTTCTTGAACGTACATGTGAACATAATGCGAGATAACAATGTGTCAATTTTCTTGCATCATCACATATACCTCGTTAGAGTACCTAGTTATGCCTTTATCATATTCATGATTTTGATGCCATTAGTAACAAATGAGTAATTTATTTTATTGAATGTTTCATTGGCTAAGGCAGTAATAGGCAATGCTTGGGCTCCTTTCAAAACAGAATTCATACAATTGGCAAGGTTGATAGTCATATGGCCATACTGTTTTCCTTCATCATAGGCTTGAGTTCATTTACTCTTGGGAATTTGGTTCAACTCTGATTGCATTGTGAGCAACTTTGCCTCAAATCGCGATTTCTTCATCTCATATCCTATGGCCAAAGACAAAACAATGAGTAATAAATATGATGAACACCTAATAAAATAAGAATTTGATGCATGAAATGGTTAGAAGCTTACCCATATTGATGAGTTATTTTTTTAAGTCAACATTTTAAAACTGTTTGTTAAAATTTGATGCAATGTGGCGAATGCAATACACATAAGATACATCCGGTCCAATCCACCCAACTCGTTTTGATTGCAAAGCTGCTAGTAAAGTGGTTCACCTGTCTAATATAATACATAAATTTGGTTAAAGTGTAACATATCTCCTCAAATAATGCAAGAACCACATCCAAACTTCTTTGATCTCGCTCTCAACAATTGCAAAAGAAAGTGGAAAATTATTTCTACTACCATCTTGTCTAATGGCAGTCAACAAAGTACCATAATATTTTCCAGTTAAAAATGTCCCATCTGCTTGCTCAATTGGCTTGCAATATTGAAAGCCTTCAATGCATAGCTTAAAAGCCCAAAATACACGATTAAGAATCACCTTAGAAGATCCATCCTTACCATCCTCCATTGAAGTGGATGTTTTGTATCTAACAATTGTACCTAGTACAAAGTGCTGATTAGTTGTCATCCATACAGGCCGATAACTGTATGATTCTTCCCAACTTCCAAATGCAATTTCAAGTGCTTTCTGTTTAGTTGTCCATGCTTTTTTTGTATGAAACAATATAACCAAAGCGTTGTAGCATGTTTGCAATCAAGGTTTTGATTTGGATACTAGGATTTATTTTTACTAATTGAACAATATTACGAGCAATTACATATGAGTCTAACCTAACATGATCTTGTGATATGAGTGAAGTTGTGTAAGTGTGAGTACCATTTATTTTCTTCATCTCCCACCTCCTGCGTATTTTACCAAAGGATGTTCTCGCCCTCTAATAACATCCATTACCATATTGATTACACTTTACAACATATTTGTCACTCTTGTTCTCTATAACATCAAAATTAAATGAATGTGGAAAATGAAATTGCTTAATGGCATTCACTGCTGCTTGTTTTGATTCAAATATCATACCTTCATAAAGGTCATTGGTACTACCACTCCCTGTGTTCTGATAAGGATTTGAGTACTGTAGATCTTCTAGTAGTTGGCTATTAATAGTTTCAAAATATGAAGATGACTCACTCTAACTTTGATTGCTTGGTTCTCCATTTTTGTGAATATCGTGCTCTTGATCCTCATCACTAAAGTCGCTAACATTATCTTATATTATGGGTTCTTCACTAGTCATCTGTGAACAAATAAAAATGTAACTTATCAGTCAAAATGTAAATAATTTACAGTATCCGACGTTAAATAAAAAAACATATTGCAAACAACGTAAGAAAAATGTGAAGATGAAAGATGAATAATTTTTTGTGAAATATGACAGATCTTAACAAGTGACCTTGAGTGCCAGCCATCGTCCCTTTTATAATTAAGATGAATGAAGATGAAAGTGCACTTTTCCATGAATAGTGAATAGTCTTTTAGCTCATACGACTAATCATTTGAAGTACAATGTTTTTGCATTTAATTAATTATAACTTATAACATTATTGTGTAAATAATAATAATCATAATAACTAAAACCCTAAACTAATATTAACTTATCAGTTATAACTTTTTTAAATAACTAAAACCCTAAAATAATATTAACATATAACATATAACATTTTTAAATAACTAAAACCCTAAAATAATATTAACTTACAACATATAACATTTTTAAATAACTAAAACCCTACAATAATATTAACTTATAACATATAACATTTTTAAATGACTAAAACCCTAAAATAATGTTAACTTATAACATATAACATTTTTAAATAACTAAAACCCTAAAATAATATTAAATTATAACTTATGACATTTTTAATTAAGTAAAACTCTAAACTAATATTAACTTATAACTATTACATTTTTAATTAAGTAAACCCTAAGATAATATTAACATCTAACTTATAACATTTTTAATTAAGTAACACCCTAAAATAATATTAACTTATAGCTTATGATATTTTTAATTAAGTAAAACCCTAAAATAATATTAACTCATAACATATAATATTTTTAATTAACTAAAACCCTAAAATAATATTAACTTATAACGTATAACATTTTTAATTAACTAAAATCCTAAAATAATATTAACTTATAACATATAACCTTTTTAGTTAAATGAAACCCTAAACTAATATTAACTTATAACATATAACATTTTTAAATAACTAAATCCCTAAAATAATATTAACTTATAACATATAACATTTTTAATTAAGTAAAACCCTAAACTAATATTAACTTATAACTTATAACATTTTTAATTAAGTAAAACCCTAACCTAATATTAACTTATAACTTTTACATTTTTAATTAAGTAAAACCCTAAGATAATATTAGCTTATAATTGATAACATTTTTAATTTAGTAAAACCCTAAAATAATATTAACTTATAACTTATGATATTTTTAATTAAGTAAAACCCTAAAATAATATTAACTCGTAACATGTAACATTTTTAAATAATTAAAACCCTAAAATAATATTAATTTATAACATATAACATTTTTAATTAAGTAAAACCCTAAATTTTAAACTATACACTTTCGGAGTGACTATTCCATAATAATGGGAGATTAACATGGGAATTTTAAACTATTTGGAAGGTGTATGAATCAAAATAGGGAGTGCAAGAAACAAAAATTTGCGAGCAAACATACTGGGCATGATGAGTTTGCAGTATCCATCAAAGAGGTTACTATTATAACCCTAAATTTGCTATCTCAACACATTTTTTAAGAAAAACTTAAAAGACCATATTGTCCCCCTTCTATTTTTTTTTATAAAGTGGAGAAACACTATAAACACATTCTATGAGGAAACAAAGCCCCAATAAAGTTAGCCCATGAAAGTTGATCACAGTGCTCAGAAGGAGAGTCCAATCATATCATACCAAGCTGAATATTGTGACCCTTAAAGGCCAAATAGTCTGCAACATAGTTGTCTTCTCTATAAGTATGGCTTAATTTAATTTGACAATCCTTTTGTAAAAAACTTCCGATCTTCCTTAAAATGAGAGCATAATGGTGTAGATCGAATGGAGTTTATTTTATAAGATGGAAACTAATCTCACATTCACCCTTCATATGAAGTTTTGAAATCCCTTTTTGCCAAGCTAACTCCAAGGTCAAGAGAATAACACTATGTCTTACAAACAAAACACTGCAAGCGCCAAAATTTTTGGAGAAACCTCCTATCCAACACCCATTCTTGTCTCTAAGAATGCCACCATATGCACCCTTGTGGCCACCCTACAAAACAAATCCATCACCATTAAGTTTCATTAATCAGAAGTGGGAGCAGTCCAACCAATGTAAATTCAAGTGTATTTCTTATTCCTATGAATCATATACTAGCTCCTTGAATCTTGAACCTCACTTAAAAGCTTTCTAATGTTTCCAACAGTACTAACAATTGAAGGGTGAACCCCTTCAAAGATTTTACTATTTCTATCCTTCCAGATCATCCAAATAGTAATTCCAAAGAATAAATAAGAATCAAAGTAAACAAAACTACCATTTCTCTTTGGTTTTATGTTGGCCATAGACCAGTTAGTGATATTTGCCAAAGAGAAAAACTCTAAGGAGGTGTAAATCTGTCTTTTGGTGAATACGACATATACTATAGGAAGCATCTGTAGTATAGCTACAATTCACTATTCTAATATTGGTCTTTAAACCACCAAGGATGAGAGACTAGATAAAGGATTTGATCATTTCATTCCCTTCCTAGTGCTGCACATTCTTCCAATCCAATACTTCATTACTTTGATGATTATCTACAACTATAGAAAAAGCTAACTTGGTAGAGAAGGCCTCATTAGGAGATAGACTCCAGGCAGGTAGGTCCCATGAATTATCTTAACAGGGAGTAGATGTTGTAGAGATCTCCATCAAAATAGGCTAGGGTATCAGATTTTGGATCTGGTTGAGGTTTCGACGATAATCATCTTGCACAAAGGACTTCACATTATGGTGAGTAATATCATCAGGGATGTCATTAGTAGCCACTTGTTTAAGGATAACTCCTAATGAGAGCCACAGTTAATGCCAAAATTGGACCGACTCTCCATTTCCTAGAATCCACAAAAGGCCTTTCTGAACATTCTCCCACACAAAAGAAATACTCTTCCAAACAATAGAACATCACTTAATCTCCCTAACCTCTAGCATAATGTCCATCCCAAGAAAAGGATGCGAGATCTGAGGAAACAATTCATTGATCACAAGAAGCCTCATCAAAGAGCAACAAATTGTTTGCAAAGAAAGGATGCGAGATCTGAGGCCCACTCTAAAAAGTGGAACATGCTTCCAATTGTGAATATAGACTTCCATATGAATGAGATGTGATAATCTCTCTATACATAACACAAATAGGTACGGATAAAGGGGATCTCCCAGTTGAATTCCTCTAGTCAGTTTGAAAGTGGTTGTTTCTTTCCCATTAATCAGAATCTGCATATAACAAGACCCAATAAATGGCTAATCAAGTTAACATATTAATTATGAAAACTAATGTCGTGTAAGGTATGTCTGATAAATTCCCATCTAAGCTTATTGTAAGCTTTTTCAAGATCCACCTTCACAACCATCATTCCTTTTTTTTTTTTTACCTTTTAGCTTCCTCATTAAATGAAAAATCTCTTGGGAAATCACTACAATATTAGCACTTTGCCTTCCTAGAATGAAACTAGCTTGGAAAGGGGATACTAGAAAGTCCATGTAATCCAAGTCTTTTGGTGATAACTTTGGAAATTACCTTGCACACCATGTTGCAAAGACTTATAGGACGATATTCAAAGAGCATAGATGGGCTCTCCACCTTAGAAATAAGAACAAGCAACACGTCATTAATCAATTCAACCCTTGGAGGGTCTTGAAAGATGCTCTATAGTATCTAGCAAATCGAATTACCAATAACATCACAATGCATATGAAAGAACATGGCATGCATACCATCAAGCCTTGGTGCCTTCAGTCCGCCTATGTCAAAAACCACATCTTTAATCTTAATGTTTGATGAGGTAGATTGAATATAATTGAGGGAGTCACCTTGTAACTTCAGGAAGGCATTCTGGAAAGAATGAGGGTTCACATCACCTTGGGATGCAAAGAGATTCTAGAAATGTTGAACTATCAAATGATTTAACTTTGGCAAATCAGAAATGAAATTTCCTTCCTCATTCTCTATAGCTAGAATATATTCTCTTCTTCTTTATAACAACAACTAATAGGTGGAAAAATAGTATTTTTCTCTCCAAATTTAATGCACTTTGTTCTAGCTCTTTGGTACTAGAATAGCTTTTCATGGTCCATAATATCTTGGAGTTACCTCCTTTTCCCTTTCTTCCTCTCAAAGATTGCTTCTTGAATTATTGAGGTAAGAGAACTTTATCTCTTTTATTAATTTTTGATGTGTTTATACTATGAGAATGTATATTGATTGAGTATATTGATGAATTTATTGTCGTATTTTTAATGTTGTGATTTGAGGATGAAACCCTTGAACCTATGATGTGAGTATATTGGCTTGATAGTTTAAGTTTTTTAAGTCAAAAGATATTTATGTCTTAAGACAAATCAAGACCCTTATTTATTTTGATTAGATGTAAACAAATACAAAGGTTAAAAGTTGTGTCTTATGCACTATCATAACATGTTTTGTGAATTTTTCATCTAATGTTTTAGACAATAGCAAGATAAAATCATGATATGATACAACATTAAAGATGACATTTAAGATATCATTTAATACTCTATGTCTGAGATCTATTTTGTAGAGACATTCTCATAGGATCTGTCAAATCCAATGAAGATTAAATGAAACCAAGTTCTAAAATTCCTCAATCGCCATCAAAAGAAGAGCTTTGCTGCACAAACTTGCTTTGATGTAAAAGGAAGTGGTTTCTTGCTATAGTGTTCAACATGCTAGCGATGAATAGTGGTTTCTTAACATGAAGAAGTATGTGCATTTAATTCCTCAACGACCATTTTCTTCAAACGCAAGCTTAAGAGATGAAATATATCCATTTAGAGATAACAAATACTTGACTGAAGAAGGTTTATATGTACCAGAAGCTTTGAAGATATGAAGCACTCATTATTTCATTCTTTGTGTAAAAATCTCTTTGTGTAAATTCTTGTAAAGTTTAGAAAATCTCTCAAAACACTTTGTTCATCTTGAGAGAAAAGACTAAGTGCTGAAATTGCTTATCTGTTTATAAGATGATAGTGTTACTCATTGTGCAATCAAATCAACAAATCTTCTGGTTTGTGTTAGAGCCAAAAGTAGCTTGGTAGATTAAAGAAAACTGGTTGTAGCAAGCTTGGTGTAAAGCTTGAGTTAAGAAGCTAGAAGTAGTAGTGATAAATACTTGTAACTTGTTGAAGTTAGTGGAACTTGGTGGTTTGTCAAGAATTGGATGTAGACTTGATGGTTGAGAGGAACCAATGTAAATCCTTTGTGTCTTATTCTGGTTATTCTCTCTTCCGTTATTTGAACTAACCTAAGGTTTGAATTTGATCTTTGCTTTTGAAAAACTCCGTTTCTTTTACAAATATCTAAAACTATTGTTTGATCCATCCTATGAAAATCTATTATCTATTTTTCTTAAGTCTCACTTCATTGGATGATAACTTTGTTGTTTTTAAAAAATATTTTAAATTTAGTAAAAATCACAATTCACCCCCCTTCTTGTGATATTTTCCTTTACAATTTGGTATTAGAGCTCAACCTCTAAGGGTTAACCACCAGTGTATAGAGAAAAAGATCCCGGTGGATGATAACAACAAAAATAGTCAGTTCATTATGGAATAAGCATCCTTTACAAGGCCACTAGGCTTCATAGGAGAGGACTATTCATACTGGAAAGATAGAATGGAGATGTACATTAAGCCCAACCACTACAAGCTCTTGATGATCATTACAAATAGAGACATACCAATCACTAAACTAGAAGTAGAATGGACAGATGTAGACCTGGCTATAATGGAGCTAAATACAAAAGCTCGTTATACACTGACATATGCCCTATCCAAAAATGAGATACAAGATATGAAGATTCAAGACAGCCAAAGAGGTTTGGGACTCTCTGAGCATTAACTATGAAGAAATAAAAGATGTCCAACTGAGAAAGGTTGTCACTTTGATGTGTCATTATGAGAGCTTCTCCATGAAAGAAGGAGAATATGTAGACAACATGTTTGGGAGACTTCAAGTACTTCTGAATAAACTTGAAGCTCTAGGACACACCTTCACCAAAGCTCAAATTAACCTAAAAATCCTAGATAGCTTTCACAAAGTGTAGGAACAAAAAACAATGGCCATCAAAGAAGCTAGAAACCTAAAAACTCTAGCATGGGATGAACTATTAGGTACCCTAAGAGTTCATGAAGTTCACCTTCAAAATAGGGATCATTTGCCTAAAAGAGATTTTGCTGCCCTCAAAATTGGAGAAACTAGCTTCATATGAGAAGAAAGAAAGAGCTCGTCTAAAGCTTTAAAAGTGCAGATGGTTGAGTCTGATAACTCAAATAATAGTTCTGAGGGATCCACAAATGATGAAGTGACTCTTATGTACAGAAAGTTCAAATAAACGATGAAGAAGAAAGGAAAGTTCATGCATTCCTCTAGACAAAAAGATACAATATTCAAAAATAAACACAAGGGGGAAAGTAATGAGATCATCTGTTTGAAATGCAAAAAGCCTGGACATATGAAGGTGGAGTGTCCTCAGTTAAAAAGAAAGATACACTCTGGTGATAAGAAAAAGAAAAGTCTGATGGTCACTTGGGATGACTCATACAGTGAGAAGAGTAGGAGTTCAGATGATGAGCAAACCAACATCTGCTTGATGGTAGATACTGATGATAAAGTTGAGGTAAAAAAACATGCTCTAAATTTGATACTTCTTATTGCTCTTCATGAGATAATGAAAAGATATGCCTTATGATATTCTTCTTTAAAGCAGTCATATGATTTCTCTTCAGTGCAAGAAGTATAAAGAAAAATACAAAAATACTTGTTTATGAAAACACTGAGTTGAAGTAATCAAATGAAGATTTGAAAAAGAAAATCCAGACTCTAGAAGAGAATCTAAGTTAAGCCATTAAGATTGACGAATCCTCTACAACTAAAAATCTAAGCGAGGAGGTCACTTGTCTTGCAAAAGAATATGGGATGTTTTTGGAAAGCTCTAACACTTTAACCATGCTTTTAATATTCCATCAACATCCCCATGACAAGTTTGGTTTAGGACTAGAAAAATGAGCATCATCTTCTAAGTCGCAACTTGTCTCAAACAAATGTGACTTTTGTGGTAAGTCTAGACATTCCATGTTTAGATGCATCCATAAGAAGAAAAAAATGTCTATGGGTACTAATCCTCATGAACCCAAAAAGATTTGGGTACCAAAATCTCATATTGTTCCTGTTGCAGATATCCTGGGTAGGAAAAGGCCAGGGTTTAAGTTGGTACTTAGACAATGGTTGCTCACGACACATGACGAGGGAAATATCTATGTTCCTCGACCCAAAGCCAATTGAAGGAGGAATTGTTGCCTTTGGAGGCATGAGTAAGGGAAAAATAACTGGTATAGGTAAAATTGGCATTCCTTCTTTAGCCTCTCTAAACAATGTCTTATATGTTGAGGTCTGCAATAAACTTAATGAAAAGATGTCAATTTTGTGATAATGGTTATTTTTTATTCTTCAACAAAGACTAATGTACAGTTAAAACAGAAGATGAAAAGTCCTTCTTCATTGCTACACTACACAACAATTTGTATAAAATTGATTTGATAGGTCTAAGTAAACAAAATGTAACGTGTCTACTTCTTAGAGAAGATGAGAGATGGATTTGGCACAAAAAACTTGAGCATGTCAATCTGAAACACATTTCTAAAATATCTAAAAAGGATTTAGTGAAAGGACTGCATAAGATTCGTTGGAAAATCCATCTTCTCTATGAAGCATGTCAACAAGGGAAATAAATCAAAACTTCTTTTTAGTCTAAAGGTGTTGTTTCCACTACTAGACCATTACAATTGTTGCACATGGATCTATTTAGAACAACTCAAACATTGAGTCTCGAAGGAAAGAAATATGGCTTTGCCATAGTGGATGACTATTCAAGATACACATGGGTTTACTTCCTTGCACATAAACATGAGTCCTTCAAGGTCATTAAGATATTTTTTAAGAAAGTTCAAAATGAAAAGGGTTTCAGTATTTCTTCTACCAGAAGTGATCATGGAACTACGTTTGAGAATGTTGAGTTTAAATCTTTATGTGAAAAGAATGACATTTTCCACAACTTCTTTTCATCGAGAACACTTCAACAAAATGGGATAATTGAAAGGAAAAATAGAACTCTACAAGAAATGGCAAGGACCATGCTTTGTGAAAACTCACTTCCTAAACACTTTTGAGCAGAAGGCAATAAACACAACTTGCTATGTTCAAAACATAATATTGATAAGACCATTGGTTAAAAAAAGACTCCTTATGAAATATGAAGAGGAAGAAGACCCAACATTTCATACTTTCATCCATTTGGATGTGAGAGTTTTATCCTTAACACCAAAGATCAAGTTGCAAAGTTTGATTCAAAGGTGGATAAAGGTATCTTCCTAGGATATTCTGACACATCTAAAGCTTTCAAAGTGTTTAACTCTAGAACTATAGTCATGGAAGAATTTATCCATGTTAAGTTCAATGATGGTCTAATAACTGATGAGAAACTATCAAACCTTGAGGATGATTTTGCAAATATGCAGATTGGTCCATTTGTTGCACCCAAGATAGACAAAGTAAAACAGTCTGACGAAACTCCTCCTCAGTCTAGAGAATCATCAAGTCAACAACTTTAGACTAAGGATTGGAAATTTGTTAACAATCATCCTCAAGATTAGATCATTGGAGATCTGACTAAAGAAGTCAAAACCAGATCATCATTCAAAGATCTTTTTTCTTATGCACTTGTGTCTAAAATTGAACCTAAGACGATAGATGAAGCTCTGATCGATAATGAATGGATAATTACAATGAAAGAAGAACTCCACCAGTTCACCAGAAATGATGTTTAGACACTTGTTCCCAAACTAGAGAACAAAAGCATTATTGGAACAAGGTGGGTTTTTAGAAATAAATTGGATGAACAAGGTAAGGTGGTAAGGAACAAAGCTTGGTTAGTATCTCAAGGCTATAACCAACAAAAAGGTATAGATTTCATAGAAACCTTTTCTCCTATTGCTAGACTTGAAGCAATAATAATCAATCTTGCCTTTGTTGCTCATTAAAGTATAAAGGTTTTTTAAATGGATGTTAAAAGTACTTTTTTAAATGGCTTTATGGAAGAAGTGCATGTAAAAAAAAACCTCTTGGTTCGAAGATCATACACTTCGAGACCATACTTTCAAACATAAAAAGGCTATGTGTGGTCAGAAATAGACATCACATGCTTGGTATGACAAACTGACCTCTTTTGTAACACCTCAAATTTTAAACTGAAAATATTGCTTGAAAATGCTTTAAGTTAATTTATTTTAGAAATATGTGACTTTCTTTTTTTTACTGCTACTTATAAATAATAAAAACATGTTACTATAATTTTTTAAAAACAAAACGCGATATTCTGGAAATGCTAAATAGTTGCATCGAATTAAAATAAATGCAAATGTATAGTAATTCAGTTTCCATACATAAATAAAATAGAACTTGCAGTGTCATAAAGAAATATACAAATATAACTCATAATAGTGTGATAATAAACAAAATACATTTTTCATCCCTACTACAACAAAATACATTTTTCATCCCTGCTACAACAAAATACATGTCTGTGGAGAAAATATCTCTCAAAATACATCAAAATAATAAAGAAACTAGAACCAAAGAAAACCGCTTATTACACTAAAAGTACAAAACTAACTAAGATGTGTCCTCGGGAGAATCTTCACTCTCCTCCCAGACGTCAGTTCCAAATGCCTGATTAGTTCCCGGTACTCTTCCATCTCCTAGATGACATGTCAAAATGGTCACCTTGGTCCTCTGTAACCTCCACTGGGTGTACTCGATGCACGCTATATCTGGTCTATCAGCTGGCACTACGTGAACTCGAGTATGGCAGGTGTAACATGCAGTTTGCGTTACGATGCATGACCATACCCACTCTCTTTGCAAGCTATATCGAGCTCGCAAACGCCCTGATGTACTCAACATCGTCAGTACCTAAAAGTTGTTGGTTGTAGGGGTGAGTCTTCTGCTCCTCGAATGCCACAAACAATAGGAAATAGTAAAACAAAATTAAAACATACAATCTATGTAACCACTGCGTGTGATTATCTAAAGAAACAACATTCTCGCATCCTAAGCACGTAACTATCACAATTATTTCACTATAGGGCCCAATCATTGCCACCAATCCTCCCAGGTCTTAATGGTCTTAGAAAATCATGTGTATGGTTACATCATACACCGACCCCTCATCTCCCAACTTAAAAAGCATTGTCTTGGAACCCGTCAGGAGCAGCAAAGTGAGGCCTGTGAGTTACCCTCACCAAATGAGTGCACCAAATGTCGGGTAGTCATCACTTGCTAATTCCCCTAGGTTCCTCGAACCTCTCCGCCCACTTCACCCCAATGTATTTTTGTCCATCATCCACTTCCTCAAAATAACCTCACCTTCTCACAAAAGAAAATAAAACCAATGGTTCCTTAATCTCTATCCAATTCTCTTGATTATTGCTGCTACATTACGTGTGTAGCCCTTGTACCACATGCATCATTGGACACATACAAAAAAACAAACAAACAAGAAAGAGAGACCAGGCTCAGGCCTACGTATTACTTTCAGGGAACCAGTAGTGGCCGCTTAAGTGGTAAAACCACTTGTCACACAAAATAATCGGATAACATAACGGTTGTAATTATAGTTATCTAAACAAATATAAAGGGTCAAACACCTCCGAACCTAAACCACAACGCGTACAGTTAAAAATGACAATATGCAGACATATATATATATATATATATATATATATATGTGTGTGTGTGTGTGTGTGTGTGTGTGTGTGTGTGTGTGTGTGTGTGTGTGTGTGTGTGTGTGTGTGTGTGTATATATATATATATATATATATATATATATATATATTATCACATGCCACAAATATAATTGTCGGAATTCACATCCTGTCGCTCTTATCATTCAATAATCATAATAAAATACAAGCACACATTTCATTAATTTTGTCAACAGAGAATTATCACAATTTCAGAACATGCATTAGTCATCATATCTTGCATTTATCTCAGCAATATAATAGTAAATAAATCAGAAATTTTTGAAAATAAATAATTCTAAGATAATTTATACGGAGGAAGATCTTTCAAAGTTAAGCTATCTATTGTCTAAAATCACTCTGTCACTTAGTTTTTCAAAGTTTTGCTCCTAACTTATTTTTAGTGCTCTCGATGTTCTAGGAGTCAGATTTTTGTAATCTTATATGCTACCCTATATTTTCAAACCTAAAAAACTCATTTTTGAAGTAAAAAATTTAATAAAAACAGTCCATTCTTTTGTAACTCAGTCCAAATTCTTAACATATTTTTCATTTTACTAAAGGTCCTTAAACTTGTTTAATTTGTAACTTTTGCTAGGAAACTCCGATTTAAGTGAAATTTAAGGCTAACTCTATGTTTTAACATGCAAAGAACTCATTTTTGGCATAAAAAACTCAAGGAAAACAGCACACTGATTCAGGACATGACAACAAGCTCGAAAATTTCAAAGCAACAACATGTTCAAGGAAGTTCAACAACAAACATACGGTTTAAGAGTTGGAAAGACCCCTTTACCTCTGGTAGTCTCCATGAAATTTAGAAGGAAGAATGAGGGAGTTTAAATTCAAGTTTCCAACCTTCAAGAGTTCAAAATAAGGTTTTGAAACTACTAGTGAGAATAGAGCAACAAAATGAAGTGAAAATCAAGCTTAGAGTTGAAAATGGAGGTAACTTACCTAAGCTTGATGGAAGAAAGGCTCAAGAGCACTTGGTAAAACTTGGAAGAAGAAGAAAAATATGGTGTCCTCTTTCTCTAAAAGCTTCAAAAAAATGGGAGAACTGGCCTAGGCTTTGGCTTTTAAAAAACAACACTTATTGTAGGTGAAATGCTTGGACCAATGGAATTGCGAGGCCTAATCCTTATCTTCTTAATCTAATCACTTTGAATGACCATTAATATGATTAATTGGAAGCTTGGACAACCCTTGAGATGCTCTCCACAAGCTCATCCATGCCTTATATGGCTTCTTGCACTTTTCCAAAACTAACTATAAAAGGATAAAGTAGAGTTTTGCCAAAAATGGTCAAAGCTGTTTTTGCTAAAATTGATAAATCTTATCATAATCTTCTAGATTAGTGTGCTAACTTCCTAGATTAGTGTTCTAACCTTCCTTGGGATATGTGTACTCAGAGTGAATCTTGCACATATTCCACTCACACAAAGACAAATTACACACACGCATACACACACACACACATGCACAAATAGCATGAAATTTTATGATTAAAAACATATAAATACTAAAATTAAATTCATGCATACACAGATGACACAACACAAAGTTTCCTTTGTCAATTTGAGTTGTAATTTTTCAAAGTGTTACAACTCTAACTTATTTTAATTTTTTTACATCATATAATTAGACAATTTAATTAGTCACCAACTAATTAAACTAAAATTCTATTTTTAAACTAGTTATATATTCATTTACAAAAATGCCCTCCACTTTAAACTCGTATGACTTAATTACCCCTTTTCTAATTCTATGGAATGTAGATTACCATTAATCAACCTTAATTATCTGCACTTAATTTCTAACTTACATTAATTACTAATTTTCTTTCAAGCTTCTAATTTCTATTTCTAGACCAAAATCCAATAATTAACATTTGGGTCATTAATGAGTTGACCATTATTTGACCAGAGAATTTTCTCTGAATTATCCTTATTCTTTCTATAATTTAGCTTAAAAACTTGAGAGTTTGACCATGCTTAGATATCCTATGGTAACATATCATTTTTTTACCATTTCAATAGTCTAAAAACACTACCTAATCGCATAACAAAGCAATACATTGTCTACCTCACACACATCGAAAATTGGGATGTTACATCTTTTCTGTTAGAAAATGGTTTTATGAGAGGTAAAGTGGATATTACTTTCTTTTGTGCAAGGGTTTGTCTGATCTAATGAAGAATGAGTTTGAAATGAGCATGATGGGAGAACTTAATGAAATTCTGATACCGATGACAGATGTCGTACCGGATGTCACGACATCACACTTCAGAACATGCAGATTATATTTGACAGTATGAACAGATTAAACAAGTAAATAACACAAGAGAATTGTTAACCCAGTTCGGTGCAACGTCACCTACATCTGGGGGCTACCAAGCCAGGGAGGAAATCCACTAAAATAGTGTTAGTTCAAAGATCTAACAGCCACTGTTTACAACCTTCTCACCTAACCACTACCCATGCAACCTCTACCTAAGAGCCACTCTTAGATATGAGAACCCCTCTCACTCCCTCTCAATCACTCTCCCGTGTTTACAAATAAATCAAAGACACACCAGAGATTGCTCTCTGAACAATAGAGATCAACTCTACACACTCAGGTCCAACACTTGATGTTAGGGTAACATCAAGGTGGCTCACAAAACACTCAAGTCCCAAAACTCACAAAATAACTCTTCAATCTCGGACTTGGTAGCAAACTCGTGCAGCCTTCATGTTTATATAGCAGTGTGCGTATCTGGGCTGCAACAACTTGCGCTGGATAAGATCTATCATTCTCCTGAAAATCTGCACTTAAAGATTTAAAAGATAAAGTTTGATCTTTTAGTTTTTATCTTTAATCTTTAATCCCTGAACGAACTATTCAAGTTTGTAATTCGAACTTTAATTATCTTTTAATTCGTTCCTAAAGATAGATCGCCAAATCTGTTGCTAACTGCACATTAATCTGTTAAAGATATAACAGATTTATGTGTCCAGTATTTTCGGGCAGGATGTCCTGGACATCGTATCCGACATCGTGGATCCTGCAGCTTCAATTCTTCATTTGACATTTTATCTTGCCTTGTGCATTGTGCAGCCCAATCTGATTCCTTGACATAACGTTGGACATCATGTGCAGCAACTCCAGCTTTCCTTCATTGTCTAAGCGCTTATGTTTTAACAAAATTTTAGCCAATCTTTTTAAAAACTCAGTAAAGCTAAGCACTAACACTTAAGTTCTTTTCGGGGCTTCAAATCAAGCAAGACAACAAAGGTATATACATACATCAACAGAAGTACACTAAAGAGCTTATGAAGAAGTTTAAGATGGAAGGTTCCAACCCAATGAAAACCCTGTTAGACTTTTGGCAAGCGTACCAATTGTCATTATAGGTTTCACATTTATAAAAGAGTTCGTCTCCACAGGGACTTGAGTTTACTTAATTCATTCGGATAAAGGTTATCAGTTCAATAGTTATGTACAAATTTAATCGAATATAATTGGTTTTGGTTAGACTAGCTAAAGACAACTTAAAGTAAAAGAATAGTGAAAATAACATAATTACAGGAATAATGGAAATACGAAAATAACAGAATTTAGTGCGTCGGAAATACTTAAATTGCGAAAATGACTTAAATTAATTCAAGAAAACATAGGATTGGATTTCATCGTTCACTCCCTTAATATCCTAATAAGATTTATATCTATGAATCATATTCCAAAATTACTGATGCATACATTAAGTTATCCCAAGTCGATCCCTCGCACTTGGAACCTAAGAATATTTACTAAATATCGATCCCTCACATATGCAGTAAATACCCCAATATTACAGTTATATTCTTGTGCTTTTTACAATCAAAACATTATGCTATATTCCTAGCAACGTAACATAAAGAGTAAAATCATTCGATTCAAATTCTAAGATTACTTTCTAGTCTCACTTAAAATCCAATTTCATGACACTAGTGATCAAATAGAATCAAGCATTACGAATAGAATGAAATTACCAATAATGAGTAGAAAAGACTCATACATATATAATATCAAAAGGGATACATAAGGGTACAAAAGATTACATCCAATCCTTAAGAAAAACTAACCGATCATTGCACAAAGCACAAGACTAACAAGAGAAATGACAAAGGAAGTAGTCCACGGTCACAACTCTGCAACATCTGGACTCCATTATTCCTTTTCTCCTTCTTCTTCACTTTATCTTCATTTTTCTCTAATTTTGTATCAGTTGGGATCTCTTTTTTAACTTCCTAAACATGGCTATTTATAGAAAAGAGCCAAGAGGTGCTGAGAAATTCGCCCAGGCAAGTTGTAGCTCGCCAAGGAGAATTTGTGACTTAGTGCTGAAGGCACTAATTCACCCAAGTGAGTTGGTTGCTTATGGCTAAAGAAATCTTATTAGCCCAGGCGAGCTGGATGCTAGCCTGGGCGAGTGGATGTTTGAAATCTTGGAAAAATGACCATTTTTCCCTTCCTTTTGACTTTATTTATGGATCTAACAAACAACCATCAAAACCTACAAAATCATGGGATAGAAGACTCCAAGAAGATTGGGCCAAAGATGCAAGAGAAGGCCCTAGGGTTCTCATGAGCCTTAGGGTAGATTTTGAGCCCATGGGCTAAGTATGAACCCACTTATCTTTGTACATATAAGATTAAGGCTTCATTATTGTTGGGCCTTGTATTTGGGGCTCCATAATATAGGTAAGGTACCCTAGAAATGTAGGATTTTTCAGCCCTTGTATTTTAGGGCACCAAGACTAGTTTTTGTATTAGGGGTAGTTTTGTAATTTCACATGCATTAAGTGAATATTTGATGTGTGTGGTTGGAAATAAATTTAATTGAATTGGGAGAATCCCAATCCAATTAAATTTTAGAGGGGGAGGTGAGCATTTGCTTGCTACACCCCATTGCCACATCATATAGTCACATTTTGTGCATGTCCTTCATGCTTTACATGCCTCATGACACCTAAGCACACTTAGTGGAGAATATTGGACTTGATCTTGGATTAGTGGGCTGAACCATAGCTAAAATTCACTAATCATAATTAGTGAAATTTTGGCTCCAAAATTTAGCTCCACAAATTCAATTTCAAATTCAAGTGAAATTTGAATAGAAATTCAAATTTCCCTCCAATTTTGGGTGACACTTAGACTATAAATAGAGGTCATGATTGTGCATTTTTTCAACTTTGATCATTTGAGAATTAAACTTCAAAGTTCAGACCTCATTTGAGGCACAAAATTTCGTGCTCCCTCTCTTCTTCTCCCTCCATTCTTCTTCTCCTACCTTCAAGCTCTTATCCATGGCTTCCTATGGTGGTGAGCTTCCTCTTGACTCATCTTCTCCTGGAAGTGGCATCTCCAATCATCTTTCTTCCTTCTCCATTCCGCTGCCATGATCTTCAAGAAGCAAAGGACTCCATTGATGAAGAAGATCCAAGGCAAACAAGCTCAATAGGAGCTACATCATGTGGTATCAAAAGCTTCTTCGTCTAGGTGATGTTCTTTTGCTTCCTCTATCTTTTTGTTCGGTCAATTCAGTTTAATTCCTTGTTCTCCATGTATATTCTCCATTTTCTTGTGGCTTGGTGATGTTTAGAGTAGATTCAAAAAAATAAACTGATTAAATCTTAGATCTACACTTGTTCTTGCACTTCTATGGTTCATATTTTATAGATCTACTCTTGAATCATGTTTTAATGTTGATTTTAGGTTCTATCATTTTTCAGTCATAACCTTCTTGTTCTGAACCTTTAGATCTAAATTTTCTTCCAAAATATTGATTAGAAGAAAAACACAAAAACTAAGTGTAAATCACTTAATCCATGTTGTCTTAGAGTCATGTTTAGTCATAATAATTGTCACATTATGTTCTATGTTTGTGTTGAATTTTTATTTTGTTGATTGAATTCTAGATACATTTTTTCATGTATTCTTGTCATTCTTATCCTATCTTTTGAATTTTGAGTCTAATTCATGCATGTTATTTAGTTCATAACATGTTCTAAATCAATTCCTAGAAGTAATCTTGTTGAACTTTTTTGGTTTTCTAAGTTTCCTACATGATGCCTATGATGAAGTTGAGTTGTGGTGCTGACTTGTTGCTGAATTTGTGAATCAAAATAAGTCTTAAGCTCTCTTGAATTGTATTATTCAAGATAATTGAGCATAAGCAAACACAAATTGTAACTATCCAAGCCTTAGGCAACATAAACACTACTCTTGATTTCTAGGTTGAAATCGCTGGTGCTGGGAATTGGTCACCACGAAGTTTGAGCTGAATTTTTTACTGAATTTTCTGGACATTAGTACCAAAATTATAAAAAAAGAACCAACTGATTTGGATAAAAGTAAAAAATAATAAAAATCACACAAGTTGGTAGAAAAATCAGTGTCCAGGAAAAAAAAAGTGAAAGGGAAGTGTGCTTGTTGTTTTGGCTTGAAATTTGTTCTATAATTGGTGCCTATTTTATACCAATCTTAGTTCTGAAATTTCAATTGAAAATTATTGTGAAAACAAGTGCCAAAACTAGATATTTCTTGAGTCTTTTTTTTTTAGTTTTTCCACTCTACTCTAGAGCCATTGTAGGTTTCTCTTTGAGTCCTAGCTTGCTTTTGTGTGATTTTTAATTGCTTTAATTGTTGAATAATCCTTGAAAATTTGTCTTGTTAAAACTATATTGGTTTAGCTTTCATTTCATTTTTTTGGTCTTTGGTTATTGCTTGTCTCTTTGTTTCCTTATTTGTGAGTTGCCATATAGGGAATTGGAAAGGAGGATTGATGCCATCCCTTGAAGAATTTGAGTCAAGAAGCAAGGGGCCAACCACCTTAAGAGCTATTGGACTAAGAAGCACTCCAAATTGAGTGATTCACTAGAGAGAGAACAACCACCAAAATTGAGGACCTTTTTGTAATTTTTTTAATTGAGAATTTACTTACCTTCATTGCTTTCAAATTTTGTAACAAAAAGGCCTTTCATTGGAAGTAAGTTGGGAGCCTCCAATAGGTCACCCTACTTCCATTTGTGTGTAATAATTTTAGGCAATTTTTCCTTAGGATAGTGAGTGTTTTGTTGAGAACCTTAAATGGGGTCATCCAAACACTCTTAGGATCCTCCTAGTTTACATTTCTTTCACTTTAATTTCTTGCTTACTTTCATAGTTTATTTTCTTTACTAGCCACAACTAGTTTATCTTGTTATTGCATAGTACTTTCTTCTTTCTTATCACGCTTATCTTGAGTTCCTTTGGAACCTTAGCTTTTACCTTTTTTACAAACCCCCAACATGAAAGAACCACAACTTAGGAACCAACATGAATCATCATTCATCTAGTGTTAATGGCGAGGGTACTAGTCATAAGGACCCTCTATCTAGAATCTTAGATGAGTTGAGTTCCCCAAGTTATGGAAAGAAAAACTAGAAAGAAAAGAAAAAGGAAGAGAGAGGGTAAAAATAAATCAAGATGAGAGGGAACAAATAAGGGAAGAAGAAAGAAGGAAAATACAAAAGAGTTAAGAAAAGAAAAACACGCCTCCTATAGTAGTCATACCTTTTGCAAGAGCCTAAGTAAAAATTCCATACAACATTCAAAAGGTAAAATATACAGATAAAATATCATTTCATTCATGATTATGTACAAAAAGGTGTTTTTGGTATAAAGTTTGTAGATACAAATCATCATTGTCAAAATATCTTTATAAGCCTTTGTCTAAAGATTGCTTCGTCTGTATAAGGGAACATTTAAATATGGTTAGTTTATTGGACTGATGGGATATGCTACATTATTTCAGACGATAGCATTATCTTAAAGTCTAACATTAACCTCCCATACTTCCATGGGAAGGACAATGTAGAGGCTAACTTAGATTGGGAAATAAGGGTAGAGCAACAACTTAAAAGGAAGTCTACTTCAAAATCTTATGGTTCTCACTCTTATCCAAAGAAAGACCAAGGTCAAGGCATCTTAAGGGTGACACCTTCTAAGCCCAAAGATGATAAGGGGAATGTAGAAGCAAGCTTCATGATGAATAAATATTGATTCAAAGAGTTTTGATGATAACAAAGATGATGACAAAAAGCTCAAAAGTCAAGAACACTTCATGATAACAAAGATGATGATCTCAAGAATCAAAGAATGTGTTCAAGATTGAATCAAGAACACTTCAAGGTTCAAAAGGAAATTTGATTTCAAGAATCAAGAATCAAGTTTCAAGATTCAAGTTCCAAGAATCAAGATCAAGATTCAAGACTCAAGATTCAAGAATCAAGAGAAGACTCAATCAAGATAAGTATTAAAAAGTTTTTTCAAAAACTGAGTAGCACATGAATTTTTCTCAAAACCATTTTACCAAAGAGTTTTTATTCTCTGGTAATCGATTACCAGATTATTGTAATCGATTACCAGTAGCAAAATGGTTTTCAAAAAGCTTTCAACTGAATTTACAACGTTCCAATTGATTTCAAATTGTTGTTAATCGATTACAATGATTTGGTAATCGATTACCAGTGTGTTTGAACGTTGGAATTCAAATTTAATTGTGAAGAGTCACATCCTTTCACAAAAAAGCTTTGTGTAATCGATTATACTGATTTGGTAATCGATTACCAGTGATAGTTTCTGAACGAAATCAAAAGATGTAACTCTTCCAATAGTTTTCAACTTTTTCAAATGGTTTTTTAAGTTTTTCTATAGGTTATAACTCTTCTAATGGTTCTCTTGACCATACATGAAGAGTCTATAAAAGCAAGGCTTTGATTTTCATTTCAAGATCTTTTTCAATTCATTCTTTAGACAAAAAACTTTTGCCAATTGATTTCTGAGTCTCTTTGAACTTCTTCTTCTTCCTTTTGCTAAAAGCTTTCCAAAAGTTTTCTGGTTTTTCCAAACCTTGAAAACTTGTGCTATTCATCTTTTTCATTCCCTTCTCCCTTTGCCGAAAAGAATTCGCCAAGGACTAACCGCCTGAATTCTTTTTGTGTCTCTCTTCTCCCTTTTCCAAAAGAACAAAGGACTAACCGCCTGAATTCTTTTGTGTCTCCCTTCTCCCTTGTCAAAGAATTCAAAATGACACAGTCTGAGAATTCTTTTGATTCTTCCCTTTCCCTAAAACAAAAGATTTCAAAGGACTAACCACCTGAGAATTATTTTGTTTCCCCCTTCACAAAGTTTCAAAGGTTTAACCGCCTGAGAACTTTGTCTTAACACATTGGAGGGTACATCCTTTGTGGTACAAGTAGAGGGTACATCTACTTGGGTAGTTGACTAAGAACAAGAGAGGGTACATCTCTTGTGGATCAATTCTAGTGGAGGGTACATCCACTAGGTTGTTCAAAGAGAACAAGGGAGGGTACATCCCTTGTGGATCTTTGCTTGTAAAAGGATTTTTACAAGGTTGAAAAGAAATCTCAAGGACCGCAGGTTGCTTGGGGACTGGATGTAGGCACGGGTTGTTACCAAACCAGTATAAAAACTCTTGTGTGTTTGTCTCCTTCTTCCCTAGTCTTTTAATTTCCGCTGTGCACTTTAATTACCACTTTTAATTTTGGTTAAGTTTCTTTATGTTCTTCATTTACTTAACAACATAGTAAAAGCCTTAGAAGCGTAAATTTTTAATTAGTAAAGGTTTAGGAATAATTAATTCAACCCCCCCTTCTTAATTATTCTGAGGCCACTTGATCCAATAGGGAAGACAATAGAAAAGCAACCCCTTAAGGCTTGTATACAAGAGAAGACTAGCTCCATGAAGTGCTTTAAATGTCTTGGAAGAGGATACATTACTTCTCAATGCCCCACCAAGAAAACCCTGATTATGAGGGGTCAAGACATTTATAGTAGCCAAGATGAGGCTATTACTTCACCTTCCTCTAATGAAAGTGAAGAAGCAAAAGGCGAAGAATCTAGTGAAGAGATCTACCCCCAAAGAAGAAGGACAACCTTTAATGGTTAAGGAGGAGTGTAAGGAGGTAAGTGTCTCCTCCAAGAGGTTAGCTAAGAAGGAAAGACATTTTGAAATAAAGACAAATATTAAAGAAATTTCCCCTCTTAGACAACCTCCGCATTTTCTCCTTTGTAAAAAGACAATTGTTAGCATTGCCACACCTCTTAGGCTTGAGTTTATTCCTCAAGTAATGGAGTTGTTGGATGAGGGTTTGGTTCGCAAGAGCTTAAATCCTTGTGCTTTGTTGGTGCCCAAAATAGGTATTATTAGGCACCAAATCCCTAAAATAGGTGGTATGATGAATGTTTTGAGTGGTGCACCCCTCTTTTGTAAAATCACTCATGCACCCAACATCTTCATGATTTGTGTACATAGGGACTCTTCTGTAGGTTTGTTCTTATTTTTAGTTTCAATACAAACTTAGGTACTCATATGGGACACCTTAGGTTTGTCATACTTTTTGGTAGGAATATTCAACATGAAAATACAGAAAAATGTATGTGTTATTGCATTACTTTTCTTAATTTTTTAAATAGTGATCAACGGGTTCCCATGAACCCTAAGAGAATAAAGGTCATTCTTGAGTGGCCCACTCCACCAAGTATAAGAAAAATTTGGGGCTTCCATGACTTAACAAACTTTTACAAAAGGTTTGTCCCATATTTTTCTATACTTGTAGCACCACTCATTGAGTTGGTGAGGAACCATGTTCCTTCATGGGAAGATGCCCAGGAAATGGGTTTTCAGACCTTACCTTACTTCAACATACCAAACACCACTAATACATATGTTTTTATTCTTTTTACAGGTGTTGAGGAAAAAACCCAGAGTTTCAACAACCTCGGAATTTGAGGTCAAATCCTTTTCAAGGGGGAGGGAATGATGCAATCCTGCCCCGCAAGGGCATTGGATAGAAGACTCCAAGAAGATTGGGCAAGAGATGCAAGAGAAGGCCCTGGGTTCTCATGAGCCCTAAGGTAGATTTCGAGCGCATGGGCTAAGTATGAGCCTGCTTATCTTTGTACATATTAGATTAAGGTTTCATTATTTTTGGGCCTTGTATTTGGGGCTCCATAATATAGGCAAGGTACCCCAGAAATGTAGGATTTTTTAGCCCTTGTATTTTAGGGCACCTAGACTAGTTTTTGTATTAGGGATAGTTTTGTAATTTCACATGCATTAAGTGAATATTTGATGTATGTGGTTGGAAATAAATTTAATTGAATTGGGAGAAGCCTAATCCAATTAAATTTTAGAGGGGGAGGTGAGCATTTTCTTGCGACACCCCATTGTCACATCATATAATCACACTTTGTGCATGTCCTTCATGCTTTATATGCCTCATGATACCTAAGCACACTTAGTGGAGAATCTTGGACTTGATCTTGGATTAGTGAGCTGAACCATAGCTAAAATTCACTAATCATAATTAGTGAAATTTTGGCTCCAAAATTTGGCTCCACAAATTCAATTTCAAATTCAAGTGAAATTTGAATAGAAATTCAAATTTCCCTCTAATTTTGTGTGACACTTAGGCTATAAATAGAGGTCATGTGTGTGCATTTTTTTAACTTTGATCATTTGAGAATTACACTTCAAAGTTTAGACCTCATTTGAGGCAAAAAATTTCGTGCTCCCTCTCTCCTTCTCTCTCCATTCTTCTCCTCCTACCTTCAAGCTCTTATCCATGGCTTCGTATAGTGGTCAGCTTCTTCTTGACTCATCTTCTCCTTGAAGTGGCATCTCCAATCATCTTTCTTCCTTCTCCATTCCACTACCATGATCTTCAAGAAGCAAAAGACTCCATTGATGTAGAAGATCCAAGGCAATCAAGCTCCATAGGAGCTACATCATACACCTATGCATGCTTCCAATTCTTTAAGGAGAGATGAATCAGGTACACTAGTAGATCAGACGATCTACAAAGGTATGGTTGGCTTACGCCTATATTTGACTTCCAACACACTTAATATTATGTAAAGTGTTTGTCTGTGTGTTAGATTTCAGTCTGATCCTCGAGAGTCACATCTCAAAGTTGTTAAGAGGATCTTACGCTATCTAGTAGGTACTACTAACCAAAGTTTGTTCTATAAGAAAAATCAAGATTTTAGGTTGGTAGGATAATGTGGTGCTGACTCTGCAGGATAGATAATTGAACGAAAAAGTACAAGTGATGGATGCCATTATCTTGGACCCTGTCTAATATCTTGGGCAAGTAAGAAGCAGAACTACATTGCACTTTCTACAACAAAACCTGAGTATGTGCCTATTGCATGATGTTTTTCACAACTATTATGGGTACAGTATCAGTTAGAAGATTACTCTAGTTTTGAGAATAATATACCAGTATATTATGAAAACACTAGTGCAATCAATCTGTCTAAAAATTCCATACAACATTCAACAGGTAAAATATACAGATAAAATATCATTTCATTCATGATTATGTACAAAAAGGTGTTTTTGGTATAAAGTTTGTAGATACAAATCATCATTGGGAAAATATCTTTATAAGCCTTTGTCTAAAGATTGCTTCGTCTGTATAAGGGAACATTTAAATATGGTTAGTTTATTGGACTGATGGATATGCTACATTATTTCAGACGATAGCATTATCTTAAAGTCTTTGTATAAGCTGTTGTGGTTCCAAACCCTAGAAGAAAAGGGTTTCCCATCGAAGGTATGTTTGATCATGTTGGATGGACTAACTTTCTTAAGAACTTGAGTTCATGCCATTATGGTCCATATGCCCTATTTTGTGGAACTGCAAGGCAGAATGGTAATAGCATCAGAGGAACTGTTAGATAGAAATGGTAATCTCGCCTTCAATTATTGTTGTTGCGTCTAGTTGTGCTAAAGAAGGTCTAATATTTGACAAAGATTGGGAGAAGGAAATAACCCAAAAGAGTGTGGATATCATGTTTTCTGGTACTCCATGATCCCTTACAAATGACAAGATGGCAATGATCAAATTTCTCAGAACCGCAAATCTAGCCTACATGTGTAGGTTGATCAATAGTTTCCTTTTTAACCTGGTGATGCCTAGATTGGAATCACAAGACTATGTACATGGCAGAGACAAATTTTGCATGTATAAAGTCATGGTAAGAGTAAAGGTGAATTTGTCTAAGATTATGTTTTCTACTGGATGCAGACCTTCAAGGACAGGTTTAACCCAAAAGTGAAGAAGAACCATGTTCCCTTTGGAATGTTATTCATTCAAATTATGAGAAATGTTGGAGTGAACGTGTTTGACATGGAAACATTTACTGGAGCTTCCCAATTAATATGAGTGACTTTAGTGAAGATGGAAATTGCTGTCGAATTTCCTAAATATGACCAGAAACACATAAAAAAAAAGGTCAAGAAGGAACCTAAGGAGGAACCACAATTTGTGGTAGGTCAGATTTTGTGTCTGAAGCTACATCTTTAAAGACACAGGGGGAGCAACCTGTTGATCTTGTGTCTGAAGCTACATCTCTAAAGACACAGGGGGAGCAAGCCCAACCTCAAATCAACCAACCCAGACCCAAACTTCCCACCAAAAGAAAAGACCCTCCACCTCTATCTAAACCTAACCTTTCTATCTCAACCAAAAACCCTAAGACACAACCACCCTCAAATCCTAAACCTTCAGACCCTAGGACCACTCTAAAGAGGATGGGTTTAGATTGTACATCTGAACCTGAGTCTAAACCAACCACCAAACAACCAACCATAAAAATTAAACAACCCTAACTTTAGCCTACACCTCCCTCACCTCCAAAACATCAACCTTAGCCACTCATGATCAGAGTAACACTAGCAATCCTAGATAAAATAAACATAGACATACCAATAGTTAGGAACAATGATCATGATTTGTTTTAGCAATGTTGTCCATGTTCTTCAACTATCAAAATCCCTCAAGGTTATCTCAAATTTTTAAAAGATATGAATAAAACTAAAGAATCCCTTTTTACAAAGACAAAGACCTCTATATATAGCTTCCAAAAGATAACTGTCTAAAAATACACACTAGAGTCATGGTGAATCCACCACAACCATGGTTGGAAGTGACGCTGAAGCCTTGAGCCATTATGGATTGACTATGGCCCTCTTGGTTGACCACGACCCTGATGAATTGACCTTTCTTGGTTGACCACGACCCTCATAAATTAACCATGGTCCTCATGAATTGATCACAACCCTCTTGATTTGAGCAAGATCGATGTCAGATCTTGACGTTGTGCTGGAGGGCTTTTATCACTTTATTGTGGCCATGGCTAATGTGCCACATCCATGATCAAGTGTAGAGTCTTTAAATCCTCATAATTTTGTGCAATATCTAACTCTTTCACTCAATTGGGCAGTTGTGCTTCTACAATACAAAACTAATTTCCAAACATAAGTTCTACCAAGAAAATGCTTGCAAAATGACACAAAAACTCATACAAAATGCTACTTAGAAAGTGGTTTATCAACCTCCCCACACTTGAGCATTGCTTGTCCTCAAGCAATTATTGCAGTTCCTAATCCAAACAATTCTTCCTAAGTCAGAACTCATGCAACATAAATTCCCATTCATTCAACAAGTAAAAACTCGCACAATGGGTATAAAATATTTACTTAGTGATGCAATCCTACCCCCTAAGGGCATTGGATAGAAGAATTCAAGAAGATTGGGTCAGAAATGCACGAGAAGGCCCTAAGGTTCTCATGAGTCTTAGAATAGATTTTGGGCCAACGGGTTATGTATGAGCCCACTTCTCTTTGTACATATTAGAATAGGTTTTCCTTCTTTTGGGCATTTTATTTTAGCCATTTTAGGTTTGTAGGGTATCCTACAGATTAAGGGCACCCTACTCTACAAGTTAAGGGTATCCAAGTAGTATAGGGTTTTAGCCTTGTATTTTAGGGCATTTTGAGTAGTCTTTGTAGTAGAGACTTTTTTGTATTTTCATGTATTTTGGCATGGAAGTGAGCTTAGCTATTGGAGGGGTGTGAGTAGCCCCCTTCTAGCTTCTCAAGGAAGCTTTCTTCCTTGCTTCCCAAGGAAGCTACCTTCCTTGCTTCTCAAGGAAGCTTTCCATTGTATTTTTCATGTATTTTGGCATGGGGTGAGCTTAGCTATTGGAGGGGTGTGAGTAGCCCCCCTCTAGCTTCTCAAGGAAGCTTTCTCCCTCTAGCTTTTCAAGGAAGCTTTCTTCCTCTAGCTTCCCAAGGAAGCTACCTTCCTTACTTCTCAAGGAAGTTTCCCATGTGCTAAGCTATAAATAGAAACATGTGTAACACTTGTCATAACTTTGATGAATGAGAGTCTTGTGAGACACACTTGAAATTTCCACTTCTCTCCCTCTTTTTTCTCCTTCAATTTCGTGCCCCCCCCCCCTCTCTCTCATTCTTTTCCTCCATTGAAGTTTTCTCTCTAAGGTTCTTATCCATGACACTCTCTTAGTGGTGAAGCTCCTCCTTCTATGGCTTATTCCCTAGTGGATGGAGCCTCCTCTCACCTTTTCTCCTTTATCTTCCGCTACATATCCATGGTTGAAAATCACGATTGAAGGATCTCATTGAAGCTCAAAGATCCAGCCTCTATAGAAGCTTCTCAAGCAAGCTTACATCAAGTGGTATTAGAGCACAAGAGCTTCAAGTAGGTGCTCGTTAAACCTCCATTAATTTTCAGCTTTACCTTCTCCTCCATTGTTGTTTCTTCATTTTTCTCCATGTATCTCCTCACATGTCTTGTGCTAAATGTTTTTAACATGATTTTTTAGAATTTCCACCGATTAAACTTGCTATAGAGCTAGATTTGATTTTCTATGGTTCAAATTTCTTGTTCTTGTTCTTGAACCATGAATTGTGTTGAGTTTAGGTTCCTTTGAGCTTTGTTTTGCTATTTTTTGTGGCTGAAATCAAAACCATAAAATTATTACAACAACATTAAAGTAGAAGAAAACCTCAAAAATCTAGAGTGACATGTTCACCTATTGCAGTTTTGTCATAGAAGTCATGTCTAGTCATGAAACTTGTCACATAAGATTCCTTATGTTGTGCTGAATTTTGTTTTTCTTGTTTCTTTGTCTAACTCATTTGTTCATGAGTGTATTGTCATACCCTAATTTCGTCCGGAGACCATTGTTTGGTGGCATGCAACCTTCGCTTGACCGCCTCGAGGTGCTTAACACCTATCGTTAGGTAATCCGTAAAGTTCTGCGACATTCCGAAAGTCGAAAAGAAGCATTGTTGCACAATCCGTAAAGTTCTGTGACATTCCGGAAGTTAAAAAGGGCATTGTTGCGTAATCCGTAAAGTTTCACAACATTCTGAAAAGAAAATGGGTGTCGTTACGTAATCCGTAAAGTTCCGTAATGTTTCGGAAAGGAATCAGCAAAAAAACACAAAAGGGGGTGTATTTAGTAAAAAAAGGGTGCAAATAGCAACCAGGCCCACTTGGGCCTTCCAGGGGGTTCCAACAGAAGGCGGTGCCTTTTGGTGGAAGCAACTCAGCTCGCCTGGGCGAGCTGGGCGGCAACCACCTCCCTCTTTTCTCCTATAAATAGGGGAAAGAGGGCAGAGCAAAAAATGTTCAGCCCTTCTGGTATTTAGGATTCTCTTGAAATTAGTGAGTAAAATTGTTTCCGTGGAAAAAATCCAAGCCGAGGTGCTTTCGAGACGTTTCCATGAGCGATTTCGTGAAGATTCTTCACCGTTCTTCATCGTTCTTCGTTGTTCTTCGGTCTTCAACCGGTAAGTTCTCGAAATCGAATCTTTCAATTCATTCTATGCACCCTTAGTGGTCCCCACTTGTTTCGCGTACTTTTATTTTCATTTCGTTTGTTTTTTGTTCCCCCTTTTAACGTGCTTTAACCGTTTATTTAAGCCGTTTTCTCACCTAATAAATGATAAAATGAATTTCAACTGATCATTTGTGTTGTAATCTTGTTTAATCACCATTAAAATAAAATCTAACCGATCGTTCACACTGTAACCACGGTTAAACCAAAAAAGGCAAAATAATAATAAAATAATCAAAATATCTTCGAATAAAATAATCAAAAAAAATCAATCGGACATTTTTCTTTGGAAGTTTCCTTGAATGAATTGACTAAATAACCAAAGTGAAACTAAAGCTAAAATCAACTCACAAATCAAGCTTTGTCCGCAAAAATCACTAAAAACCGTTTTAAGGTCCAACGCCTTAAACCGTCCTCTTTGCTTTTATCGGTTAACATGGACCGTTCAAAAGCATAAAATCGACATGTAACTTTACTGCTTTTGCAAGAACTACGTAGGTCTGATTTCCTCATCGCAATTGAGGATACATAGGAGCAAAAGCCCCACTTTTGTCGACCACCCCAAGAGGTCGTTAATGGTCCAATGCCTTAACATTTCTCTCCTTTCAAAAAACAAGAGATCGTTAAATGGTCCAATGCCTTAAAATTTTCTCTATTTTCAAAAATCAAAAGATCGTTTAATGGTCCAACGCCTTAAATGACCTTTTGTGTGGTTAGAATCGATCTTGCGGAAAAAGATCAAAACAACTTAACCAACGCTTAGTTCTAAAGAACTACGTAGGTCTGATTTCCTCATCGCAATTGAGGATACGTAGGAGCATGGGAAACACCCTTGTCGACCACAAAAAGATAAAAAAATAAAAATAAAAACATAAAAAGCATAAAAACACAAAAAGACATAAAAAAAGGGAAAATAAAACAAATTGAAGACATGATATTGCACATTTGATTAAAGGTTGTCGTCCCTTGTGACGGACGCGTGGGGTGCTAATACCTTCCCCGTGCGTAAAAAAAACTCCCGAACCTTTCACACTTAAAGTTCATAGACCACACCTTTCCGGTTTTTCCAACGTTTTCCTCGAATAAACGTTGGTGGCGACTCCACGCATCTTCCTCCCTTGAAAGACGCACCCGTGAGCCCCGCGTCGCCCTCCCGCCGAAGGGTAGGTTGCGACATGTATGAAATTTTTTTAGTCTATTATTTGATTTGAGTCAAATCTTACATGTTAATTAGTCCTTAACATGTCCATACATAATTCTTAGAGAGTCTTTGATTGTGAACCTTTTCTTGAAATTTTAGGTTTCCTTATGATTGTGTCTATTGTGAATTTGAGTTTTGGTGATTGAATTGTTGGCTGAAATTTTGATCCTAAGTGAATATTGAACTCCTAAAACTAAACAAGCCTAGTGAGTTCAAAATACATATGAAGGTTGGAAGTAATCCTAAGGCAATCAATATACCATGCTTAAAAAACTCGAAGTTTGAAATCGCTGGTGCTAGCAGCTTGAACATACGAACTTGTAAAAATTACTGGGAATTGGTCACTGCAAATTTTGAGCTGAAATTTTTACTTAATTTTTCTAGGCATCGGGAAAACAATTCTAAAAAAAGAACCAAGTGATTTGGGTAAAAGGTAAAAATAATAAAAATCTCACAAGTTGGCAGGAAAATTGGTGTCCAGGAAAAAAAGTGAAAGGGAAGTGTGCTTGTTGTTTTGGCTCAAAATTTGTTCTATAATTGGTTCCTATTTTATACCAATCTTAGTTCTAAAATTTCAATTGAAAAGTAGTGTGAAAACAAGTGCCAAAACTAGAGGTTTCTTGAGTTTTTTTTTTATAGTTTTTTTACTCTACTCTATAGCCATTCTAGGTTTCTCTTTGAGTCCTAGCTTGCTTTTTATGTGCTTTTCATTGCTTTAATTATTGAATAATCCTTGAAAATTTTTCTTGTTAAAACTCTATTGGTTTAATTTTCATTTCATTTTTGGTCTTTGGTTATTTCTTGTCTCTTTGTTTCCTTGTTTGTGAGTTGCCATATAGGGAATTGGAAAAAAGGATTGATGCCATCAATTGGAGAATTTGAGTCAAGAAGCAAGGGGCCAACCACCTTAAGAGCTATTGGACCAAGAAGCACTCCAAATTGAGTGAAACAACAAATAGAGAATAGCCACCAAAATTGAGGACTTTTTTTTGTAATTTTGTAATTGGCAATTTGCTTCGCTTTCAAATTTTGTAACAAAAAGGTCTTTCATTGGATGTAAGTTGGGAGCCTCCAATAGGTCACCCTACTTCCATTTGTGTGTAATAATTTTAGGCAATTTTCCCTTAGGATAGTGAGTGTTTTGTTGGGAACCTTAAATGAGGTCATCCAAACACTCTTAGGATCCGCCTAGTTTACATTTCTTGCACTTTAATTTCTTGCTTACTTTCATAGCTTATCTTCTTTACTAGTCATGCCTAGTTTATCTTGTTATTGCATAATATTTTTTTTCTTGCTTATCACGCTTATCTTGAGTTCTTTTGAACCCTAGCTTTTACCTTTTGCAAACCCCAAAAAGAAAGAACCACAACTTAGGAACCAACATGAGTCATCATTCATCTAGTGTTAATGGTGAGGGTACTAGTCATAAGGACCCTCTATCTAGAATATTAGATGAGTTGAGTTCCCTCAAGTTATCTAAAGAAACACTAGAAAGAAAGGAAAAAGGAAAAGAGAGGGTAGAAATAAGTCAAGATAAGAGGGAACAAATAAGGGAAGAAGAAAGAAGAAAAATACTAAGAGTAAGGAAAAGAAAATCATGCCTCCTATACTAGTCATGACTCCTGCAAGAGCCTAAGTGAAGAACTTAGTGACTATTATGGAGGAAAGCATATCACTCCCATGGGAGAGAAAAGGAAAGAAAGCCTCAAGAGGATAACATTAACCTCTCATACTTCCATGGGAAGGACAATGTAGAGGCTTATTTAGATTGGGAAATAAAGGTTGAGCAACTCTTTGCTTGCCATCATACAAGTGAGGAAAGGAAGATTCCTTTGGCTACCCTTAGCTTCCAAGGGTATGCCCTCTATTGGTGGACTTCCCTTGTTATGGAAAGAAGGATTCATGGGGATCTTCCAGTAGAGTATTGGAATGACTTGAAAAGTGCCCTTAGGAAGAGACACATCCCCTCCTACTATGAAAGGGATCTTATGGATAAGCTCCAAAGGCTTAGACAAGGGAGTATGAGTGTTGAAGAGTATAGGCAACAAATGGAACTACTCCTTTTGAGAGCTGGGCTTAGGGAGGAGGAAAGAACAAGTATTGCTAGGTTCCTTAGTGGACTTAATATGGAAGTGAGGGACAAGGTTGAGTTCCTTCCATACAGGAACCTAGATGACCTAGTCCAACTTTGCATAAGGGTAGAGCAACAACTTAAAAGGAAGTGTCATACCCTAATTTTGTCCGGGGATTATTACTTGATGACGTGCAATAAATGAAGTCCCGAGAGGTCTCAGAAATCGAAAGGAAGTAGGCTTGCGTGATTCGTGAAATTCCGTAATGTGGCGGAAATCGAAAAGAGGTGTTTTTGCGCAATTCATAAGTTTTCGTAACTTCTTCGAAAGCTAAAAAAGAGTAAATACATGATCCGTAAGGATTCGTAACCTTGCGGAAGGAAAATAGGTATCGTTACGAAATTCGTAAAGTTTCGTAACGTTACGGAAAAAGAATTACAAAAAAATAGAAAGGGGGGTGCATTTAGTCAAAATGGGGGTGCAAATAGCAATCTGGCCCACTTGGGCCCTCCAGAAGATTCCTCCAGAAGGCTGTTGTTTCTGGAGGAAGCAACCCTGCTCGCCTGGGCGAGCTGGGCGGCAAGCTTCTCCCCTATTAGTTCCGCGAAGAAAATCCAAGCCGAGGCGCTTCCGTAACGTTTCCGTGAGTAATTACGCGAAGATTCTCGACCGTTCTTCAAGATTCATCGTTCGTTCTTCGTTTTCTTCAGTCTTCAACGGGTAAGTACCTCAAACCGAGCTTTTCAATTCATTTTATGTACCCGTGGTGGTCCACATTTTGTTTCATGTATTTTTGTTCTCGTTTTCATTTACTTTTTATACCCCCTTTTGACGTGCTTAAGCCATTTATTTAAGTCATTTCTCGCTTAATCTAAAAATAAAATAAATTTCCACTGATCGTTTGAATTGTATCATCCGTTACTTTCGTTTGAAATGAATTTCGACCGTTCGGTCGTGCCGTAATCACGTTGGAAATCAAAAAAGAGGTAAAATGATAATATAATAATAAAAAATGTCTTTTAGTAAAATAAAGCGAAAGATCAAATCGGACGTTTTCTCTTTGGGATTTCTCATTCTTAATTGAATTGACTAATAACTAAAGTGAAACTAAAGGCTAAAATCAACTCGCCTAGTCAAGCTCGTCCACAAAAATAGGTTTTTGAAAGTTTATCATTTCAGTTTCTTACCAAGTAAAATGGATCATTTTTAAAAGGTCCAACGCCTTTAAATGATCACTCTTCAAGTAAAAAGAATCGATTGATTCACGCATAAGTAAGAACTACGTAGGTCTGATTTCCTCTCCAAAGGAGGGTACGTAGGAGCAAAAGCCCCGCTTTTGTCGACCTCAAAAAATAAAAAGAAATAAAAGGTAACATGACACAATTCCACAATTCTAAAAAATAGGCTATTGTCCTTTGAGACAAACGTGAGATGTGCTAATACCTTCCTCAAGCATAAATACAACTCCCGAACTTAGAATTTTCATTTTGACCGGTTTCCTTCGGTTTTTCCGACGTTTTCCACAAATAAACGTTGGTGGCGACTCCGCGCATCTTTCCTCCTTTGGGAAGCGCACCCGTGAGCCTCGCCCTCGCTCGCCCGCGAAGGGCACGTTGCGACAAGAAGCCTACTTCAAAATCATATGGCTCTCACTCTTATCCAAAGAAAGACCAAGGTCAAGGCATCTTAGGGGTTGCACCTTCTAAGCCCAAAGATGATAAGGGGAAGAATAGAAAAAGAAAAGAAGAACAATCTTTAATGGTTAAGGAGCAGTCTAAGGAGGTAAGTGTCTCCTCCAAGATGTTAGCTAAAAAGGAAAGTCATTTTGAAATAAAGACAAACATTAAAGAAACTTTCCTTCTTAGACAACCTCTGCATCTTCTCCTTTGTAAAAGAACACTTGTTACCACTGTCATACCTCTTGAGCTTGAGGTTATTCCTCAAGTAAAGGAGTTGTTGGATGAGGGTTTGGTTCGTAAGAGCTTAAATCCTTGTGCTTTGTTGGTGCCCAAAATAGGTATTATGAGGTACCAAATCGCTATGATAGGTGGTATGATGAATGTGTTGAGTGGTGCAATCCTTTTTTGTAAAATCACCCATGCATCCAACATCTTCATGATTCACCTACATAGGGACTCATTAAGTAGGTTTGTTGTTATTTTTGGTTTCAATACAAACCTAGGTGCTCATATGGGACACCATAGGTTTGTCATACTTTTTGGTAGGTGTAATCAACATGAAAATATAGAAAAAGACATGTTTTATTGCATTACTTTCCTTAATTTTTTAAATAGTGATCAAGGGGTTCCCACAGACCCTAAGAGAATAAAGGTCATACCTGAATGGCCCATTCCACCAAGTATAAGGGAAATTTGGGACTTCCATGACTTAACAAACTTTTACAAAAGGTTTGTCCCATATTTTTCTGTACTTGTAACACCACTCATTGAGTTGGTGAGGAACCATGTTCCCTCATGGGAAGATGCCTGAGAAAGGGGTTTTCAGACCTTACCCTACTCTAACATACCTAACACCACTAATATATATGTTTTTATTCTTTTTACAGGTATCGAGGGAAGAAGCCCAGAGTTTCAAGAATCTCTGGATTTGAGGTCAAATCCTTTTCAAGGGGGAGGGGATGATGCAATCCTCCCCCCCCCCCCCCCAAGGGCATTGGATAGAAGACTCTAAGAAGAGAAAGGGGAAAGGAGGAGAAAGGGGAAAAGCCAGAGCAACCAAAACCAATTTCCTACAAAGACTAGAAAAAGAAAAAAAAAGGAAGAGAAAGGGGAACCATTAAAGGTTGTTCTTTTTTCTTGGAAGAGACACTTACCTCATTACACTCCTCCTTAACTATTAGGCACAGGTTGTGGCCGAACCAGTATAAATCTTGTGTTTGTCTTCTTCTTCCCTACACTCTTTACTTTTCCGCTGTGTTCTTTTATTTCCGCTTTACTTTTGTCTAAGTTATTGTTTTTGTTCTTTACTTCCTCATAACTTAGTATTAAAGCCTAATCGAATCTAGTAATATTTAGAAGGATAATTTTTTAATTAGTCAAGACACATTAATAATTCATTCAACCTCCCCTTCTTAATTATTCTGAGGCCACTTGATCCAACACTAGGTACACATTTCTTTTTCAAAAAAACCTTTTGCGTTTTTGATTCGCAAACTTTCCGAAGAAAACTAGTGATTGTTTCTTTTAAAAAGCATGTTAGTTTTTAGGAAAAAAATTTTATTACAGGCAAAGTTGTAATCCGAGACTACACTACCAAAAGAACAAAGGAGCGCGTGAAAAATAAGAAAAAAAAAAAAAAGAAAGCACGCGTAAGTTTTTTGTTTAGTTTTCTTCGTTTTGAACAAAACATCACAATGAAATAACATAACAAAATGCTAAAAGCGATAAATAAAAAGACAAGTTCATAAAATCAGAAGGTCCTGGTCAAGAAGCTCAGTTTCCTCAGAGGAAGAAATCCATCACATCTGCCATGTCACTGTCTTCCTCAGTGCTGTCCTCATCTCCTGGCACCTCTGCCCCCACCTGAAAATTAGGCATGTCCCCAGGCCATGCAACAGTGGCCCTGAACTGCTCAGGAGTAGGCCATGGGTAGGGGCTGGGGTCCTAGCGCTGTTGGTGCAGGGTATACAGGTGGAAGCTGTCGTTCAACTACACCTGGCCCCTATGGTTAGCCGCTTGCTGGTCAGCCAAATGCTGCATGTAAAGCTCCATCTTCTACATGTGAGTTGAGATGGACTCTAGAGATGGTGGCTGCTATAGAGGTGGCGGTGGTACGTCTGCGGCCGGCTGATGCTGCTAGTTCTGCCTTGGCTATTGTGCCTGCCTTGGCATGCAGTATTTCTCAATGAATGACCTATTAATGGGAGGTCGAATGAGCTTTATGGGCATAACCGACACCGCATAGAACTGGCAGAGACCTGTGATCAAGGCCAGAAATCCCAGTGCTCTGTTGGACTTTTCTGGGTCCACTGGGTGCCTTGGAGGCGTGATACCTGTAAACTGGTAAATGGCATCCGAGATTAGCTAGGCCACATGAACACTAACCTAGGTAAGGATAGTGTAGACCAGCTGGCATTTTGGCAGCGGGAGATCAAAATTATGGTCGTTGGGAAGGATGTTGCTAAGGAGAAGCGTCATCCAAATCTGTGTCAAGGTGGTCATGCTAGTGCGCATGATCCACACCCATCTTCCCATCACGCTTCGTGCAAAGTCTTGTCCCGGGGAGCATAGCAGTTGGCCTGTGGCCTCCTCATCAAATCCTGAGACCTAACTTCTTCTCTCGCTGAACTCACAACGTTGCCCTCCTCTAGAACCAACGGATGCCCTAGGAACTGGTTGATAGCATCTTCATCGTAGGGGATCCATTGGCCCTACACCCAAGAGCACTTATCCATGACTCCTTCCTCGATGGGCCAGGCATTTGCATAGAACTTTATGACTATCTCTGGGTCATACTTAGCCATGGGCTCTGTCAGTTGAGTCCATTGCCTCCTGGCAACCTCCTCCTGGAATTCTGGGTACTCCCCTTCTCTCAATTGGACTCGTCTCTCTTTGAGGAAAGACCAACCCTTGATCGCTTTGAAGCAGCGCTGATGCTCCTCGCTTCAGAAACAGTGTCCATCAAACTCGATCTCTGCTTGTGGGGCTACACTGAATCCCTCCCCTATGGCATCCTTCCTTGCCCTTTTAGTGAGAAGCTTCTTTGGAGCCATTACCTGCAACGACACATCCATAAAAAGTTAGTTTGCATGAAATACGCAACCATCATTTCAGTTATATATCCTAAACAAGCAAGAAGTCAATCAACTTTGGGTGTTTTTCCTCTTTTTCTTTTTGTTAATTGCATGTGTTATCGTGCAACTAATAAAACCAATCACAACTCGGTGCATATTATTTTGAAAGAAATTAACACTCTATATCAATCTAGGTGCAATGTGCCCCTTCATGGTGTAGCAAGTTTTAACCAACAGTTAGACTAATTCTACCTAATCAATTTACGCATTCATGCAACTCATGTAATTTGCATTTAAGAAATTGTCTAGATTTCCAAGCTTAGTTCATGCTTTTGACATTTAATCTATCCACCTAAGTTTCTCATACATTTGAAATGATGGCTGGACATGCATAATGCTCATTACTCATTCAAATTTCAAAACAACACATGGAATGGTCATTGTGGCATTTTATCGAACAATTGGTGGGTGCATGTTAAAGCATGTAAAAATGAGGGACAAGGGGTAACATGACATTCAAATTTACAATAGAATCAAAGATAGGCCTAGAGCCATCCATTGCAGCCCTTAACCAAAGCATTCAGACCATGGATTTACACATAATTTATCTCACAAATATTGCCAAGAAAACAACAAATAAAGCACCAAATACCTCAAGGAAGAAGTAAAAATAGATAGAGATGGCACTTACTTGAGTGGGATGAATGGAAAGCAAGAATAATTGAGACAAATGCACAAAAAGCTTGAAGTTTGGTGCAAAAATGGTGGTTCCCGTGGGTCTTGGGGAGCTTTTGATGAGTTTTATTGAAGAAAATGGAGGAAGATGGGGTGAAATTGGCTTCAACCCTCCCCTTTTTATCTTTTTTCGTCAGACCATGCTTGCCCAGGTGAGTTGGCCACTCGCCCAGGTGAGTTGGAAATTTTTTATTTTTTTTGCAAAATTTTTATGCAAAGCTTTGTTATTCATTGTTATTATATGTATTTCTCTCTTAAACCCTATAATTACATACAATCTTAGGCAAATTCAAGATATAATTCAAGAATACGAACAAGTATGAAACATGAAATTAAATAGCAAAGTTAGAGATACTAGGCTGCCTCCTAGGAGCGCTTCTTTAACGTCTTTAGCCAAATGTTGGGTGGTGATCAATCTGATCATGGGCCTAGCACCTATTAGTACCTGCCCTAATGCCTTGACAAAGAAAGTGTTATCATGTAAATGTGAAAACATACTACAAGATACTTGTATCTCCTTTTCACTTGTCCCTAGGCTTACCCAAGTTGGTGCGGTGCTGACCATCACCCAAAATGACTCTTCGTTCATTTTCCAATTTATAGGATCCCTTAATGATAAGATGCAGATGCATGCATGTTTATGATCGAACATTAAACATAATAATTAAACGGCTGTTGTCGCGTTCAATTTTACTTAACGTTTAGGGCACCCCTGCTGAACGTGTCAAATGGCTCTGGAATGAGTGAGCAAGAACGAGAGTGTATGTTCTTAAAGACAATAAAATGTAAAGGACATAACACTAGAGGTAGAGACGCAAATCATTAATCCATATTTATTAATGTTGCGGTTGGTTTACAAAAAATTTAAAACTCAGAGATCCAAATGAGTCCTTGAGGAAACCCAAACATTGAGTCTTTGAATTGTCCTAAGCATCATTTGTAATACCGCTTGACGATGTCAGAGTTCACAGGTGAAGGCAGATCTTCGTCATCCATGTTCATAAGCAACAACGCTCCTCCCAAGAAAGCCTTATTCACAACAAATGACCCTTCATAGTTCGGGGCCCATTTCCCTCTATGGTCCTTTTAAACCTGTGACACCTTCTTTAGAACAAGGTTCCCCTTGCTGAACTTACGCCGGTGCACCCTCTTGTCGAAAGCATTTTTCACTCTGCTTTGATATAGTCACCCATGGCTCATGGTAGCCAACCTTTTACTTTCGATAAGATTCAATTGATCAAAGCGTGCTTGGGCCCATTCTGATTCTTCCAACCCGATTCTGCTAGAATTCTCAAAGAAGGAACCTCCACCTCAAACGGGAATTTTGTGTCCCAAGTCACCTATTTATAGGTGTGAGACCCCCTTCTAGCTTCTCAAGGAAGCTGCCTTCCTTGCTTCTCAAGGAAGCTTTCCATTGTATTTTTCATGTATTTTGGCATGGGGTGAGCTTAGCTATTGGAGGGGTGTGAGTATCCCCCCTTTAGCTTCTCAAGGAAGTTTTCTCCCTCTAGCTTCTCAAGGAAGCTTTCTTCCTCTAACTTCCCAAGAAAGCTTCAATCCTTGCTTTTCAAGGAAGCTTCCGATGTGCTAGGCTATAAATAGAAACATGTGTAACACTTGTCATAACTTTGATGAATGAGAGTCTTGTGAGACACACTTCAAAGTTCAAAGTTCCTCCCTCTTTTTTCTCCTTCAATTTTGTGCCCCCCCCCCCCTCTCTCTCTCATTATTTTCCTCCATTGAAGCTTCCTCTTGAAGCTTCTTATCCAAGGCACTCTCTTGGTGGTGAAACTCCTCCTTCCATGGCTTATTCCCTAGTGGATGGCACCCCCTCTCACATTTTCTCCTTTATCTTCTGCTACATATCCATGGTTGAAAATCACCATTGAAGGACCTCATTGAAGCTCAAAGATCTAGCCTTCATAGAAGCTTCTCAAGCAAGCTTCTATCACTTAGGAATCTATTAGGCTTATAATTAACATGAAAACAATCTTAAAGAGCTTCAAGTTCATGCTTCTCACCATCTTAAAGAACAATGATACCCCTCCCTACACCTGAAACATGCAGTGTCGTCAATGCATCTAAATTTAAAATGAAAAATGCATGAAAAGGGAAAATTTACTGAAAATAGATATTGTACTAAAACAAAGAAGAAAAATAAAAGACTAGGATAAGGAAAAGCTGTAACATAAATCAAGTTGTCTCTTGAGAAGCGCTTGTTTAACCTCTCAAGCCTGATGGATAAAAAAGGAAGAAAATCAACCACCCTCGAACATGGTGATTTTCCCTTTTTGCATTGATCCTCCAAGATAATCATCTACTCCATAGCCAAGAGTTTGAATGGTGATGCTATCTCCATTTTTCTTACTCCATCTAGGGTCTTTTGGAATGACTTTCTTCCTTGGAGGATCTTCCTTCCCCACACTTGGGTGAGGCTCAGTCACAATGGTCTTCATTTGAGAAGGAAAGGAACACTTATCTGAGGAGGTGTCAGTACCTCCTTCTCACCCTTCTTGCTTGCCACTGGATTCCCATCAGTAGGAACCTTAACTTTCCTAGTTGCTTGGTTCTTCTTAGAAGGATGTCATCTACAGTTTTTGGGAAAGAACCTTCATTCTCCTCGGAGTCCTTTTGAATCATCTTGCTTCTAGTCATCACAGCATTGACATCCTCCTTCTTAGGATTTGGTTTAGGTTGTGAAGGTTGCTTGACTTTCTTTGTGATAAGAGGGATTGTATGTTGGTCAATTGAGACAACAACTTCATTCTTTGGTCATTCTAGGCCATATATTGAAGCATGGTCTCTTGAAGAGTTGGTTTTCTCTCTTCTTTTCTAAGCCTCTGATTTTGCCTAGGTTATTGATTATAAGAATTGCTTCCTCCCCCAACAAAGTTGATCTCATCCATGGCCAACAAGCTTGCAATCAATAGTGCATTATCCTGACCTATGCATAATCCTAGATCTATCGTAAGGTTGGAATAGAGGTGTAATGATGAGGACTTGGGCTTGAGCTCTCATGAGTGTCTCAGTCTCCAATGTCAGAGCGTGCATTTGTTTTCCCAATTTAGTTTGGGAATCATTTTTCTCCACCTAGTTGACGTCTTTCTTCATAATCTTCCTATCCCTTGAGTTGTTATAGGGTTTAGAGCACATATCTTCAATGATCCTAATGGCATCAACAAGGGTTTTTAACATGAGGTTACCTGCACAAGCAACATCTAAACTTGTCTTATTTTGTGAGGATACTGCACTATAGAATATTTGGACCTGTCTCTATTGAGTAATGCCATAGTGTGGATAACTTTTGATCATCTCTTGCAACCTTTCCTAGGCTTCAAGTAGACTCTTTTGTCCCCTCTGCAGAAAGTTCCCAATGTCCCTAATGTATTGATCCATCTTCATGGGAGAGAAATACCCCTTTAAGAAGGCACTTGAGCACTAGTTCCATGTAGTGATGTTGTTTTCAGGTAGTGAGCACAACCAGTCCCATGCCTTCCCATAAAGAGAGAAAAGAAAGGCATAGAGTCTAATGTACTCTACTTGTACACAAATATGTCTCACCATGTTGGTAAACTTGATGAACTTCCTTAGGTGTTGCATAAGATCTTCATGGGAAACACCATCGAATGGGTTGTTCTCTAGCATTTTTAGGAAACCCTGCTTGATGTCAAATGTGACTCCCTCAGGTAGATCAAGAAGGTGGATGGTATTGGCTTCCCCAAAGGTAGAAGCAAGGTAATCCATAAGGGTATGAGACTGATTAGCTACCATTACTTTTTCCCTGTCTTCACTAATCTTTGCACGAAGTTTCTGGAATATCTTGTCAATATTAGGTTCGTACTGCAGTGGTGGATTTTGGACTTGGTTTGCATGCACTACAAAACAAAGGAGAAGATTAGGTGTAATAGGAAATAAAAGAATAAATAATATAAAATTAAATAAAGAATAAAATAATTTCTACAAACAAAATTGTTTGGTTTAACAAAATTAAACTAGTTGGGAATTCCGTAACTAGTCTCTAGAGTGGACTCTAAAGCCAAGATATCAAACCCAAAGGATTAGTTGTATTCACAATTAGTCAAGTTTATTAAACTAATATTAGAGATGATTAAAAAGAAGATTTAATTATTTTTATGATTTTGGTTTTTATAAGAAAGCAAATAAATGAATATAAAGAGAGGTTTTTAGTTATAATAAGAGTGACCAGGGGTTATAACTCACTAGTACCGATTTCCCCTAATCCTAGTCCTAATGAAATTTATTTCCCAGTTAATTAACGATTCCTAAAATCAACCAAAGCCTATGATCAAAGTCAGAAAATGCTCTTTGACTTAAATTAATACCCCAATGATAATGGATCTATCAATTTAAGTCAAAGGATAAAATAAATTCTAGGGATGATTAATTAAAGATTAACTAATCTATCAGAGATTACCTAAATAGATTGATCATGTAATTTAGTGCAAAACATTCTCTACCTAGATCTATCAATTACATGTAGATGATCACTACTATGCAATCGATTGAGTATTGGCTGGTTCTGAATAAGGAAGAAAATTAATTAACATAAAAAATGAGGAATTCCATTAATAAAAAGGAGAAGGGTACAAATGGACAATTAAATCATGATCCCCGGACTAGGGGGGACTAGCCACTCATGATCAGAGCAACACTAGCAATCCTAGATAAAATAAACATAAACATACTAATAGGCAAGAAAAATGATTACGATCTGTTCTAGCGATGTTGTCCATGTTCTTTAACTCTTAAAAGCCCTCAAGGTTCTCTTAAATTTGTAAAAGATAAGAATAAACTGAAGAATCCATGTTTACAAAGATAGAGACCTCTATATATAGATTCCAAAAGATAACTACACGAAAAGATGCACTACAGTCATGGTGAATCCAACATGGCTATTGTTGGAAGTGATGTAGAAGCCTTGGGCCATTATGGATTAACTATGGCCCTCTTGGTTGACCATGACCCTCATGAGTTGACCACGTCCATCATGAATTTACCACAACCTCATGAATTGACCCCTCTTGGTTGATTCTGACCCTCATGATTTGACCATGACTGTTGTCAAATATTGATGTTGTTTTGGTGGGCTACTATCACTTTATTCTGGTTGTGCTGATTACCATGGCCATGGTTAAGTGTAGAGTCTTCAAAGCTTCATAAATTTGTGCAATTTCCAACTTTTTCGCTCAATTGAGTGGTAGTGCCTTTGCAATACAAAACTAGTGTCCAAATGTGAGTTTTGCCAAAAAAAAAATGCATGCAAAATAGCACAAAAACTCATGTAGAATACCACTTAGAAGATGCTTTATCACTTATCTTTTTGGTGTCTTTTTTTTCTATTTACGTTCTTGAGAGTTTTGACAGAGAAGAGGGTCATCTGGGAGTCTCAGCTGTAGAGGAGTGCGAAGATCACAATTAGGATGAATTTTAACGAAGTCTTCTTCTCTTTTGGCATGTTTGTGTTCTTTATTAGGATTTCTAATTTTCCCATGGCCATGAGCGACTAGTCTCCCAAATTCGGGATTGTGATGTAGCCATTGATGGAAGCTTGCTTGAGAAGCTTCTATGCAGGCTGGATCTTTGAGCTTCAATAAGGTCCTTCAATGGTGATTTTCAGCCATGAAGTTGCAGCGGAAGATTAAAGAGAAGAGGAGAGAGGAGGCACCATCCACTAGAGAATAAGCCATGGAAAGAGAAGCTTAACCACCAAGGGAGAGCCTTGGATAAGAAGCTTAGAGAGGAATCTTCAATGGAGGAAGAGAATGAGAGAGAGAGAAAGAAAGTGGCACGGAAAATTGAAGGAAGAAAGGGAAAGAAGTTGAACTTTGAAGTGTGTCACACAAGTTTCTCATTCATCAAAGTTACCACAAATGTTACACATGCATCTATTTATAGCCTAGGTAGCTTCCTTGAGAAGCTAGTGTTACACCTCTTCAATAGCTAAGCTCACCACCATGCCAAAATACATGAAGGAAGAAGGCTTCCTTGAGAAGCTTCCTTGGGAAGCAAGTGTTACACCCCTCCAATAGCTAAGCTCACCCCCAAGGGAACACATACCCCTCCAATAGCTAAGCTCACCCCCCTCCCCCCCCCCCCCCCCAAAATACATGAAAATACAAAAGAAAGTCCCTACTACAAAGACTACTCAAAATGCGCTGAAATACGAGGCTAAAACCCTATACTAGTAGGGTACCCTTAACTTGTAGAGTAGGGTGCCCTTAATTTGTAGGGTATCCTACAAACCTAAAATGGCTAAAATACAAGGCCCAAAAAAAGGAAAACCTATTCTAATATTTACAAACAAAAATGGGTTGATACTTAGCCCATGGGCCCAAAATCTACCCTAAGGCTCATGAGAACCCTAGGGCCTTCTCCTGCATCTCTGGCCCAATCTTCTTGGAGTCTTCTATCCAATGCCATTAGGGGATAGAACTGCATCAACCCCACCCCTTGAAAAGGATTTGTCCTTAAATCCAGAGGTTGTTGAAACTTTGGGCTTCTTCCCTCAACACCTGTAAAAAGAATAAAAACATATATATTAGTGGTGTTGGGTATGTTAGAGTAGGGTAAGGCCTGAAAACCCCTTTCCTGAGCATTTTCACATGAGAACATGGTTCCTCACCAACTCAATGAGTGGTGCTACAAGTATAAAAGAATATGGGACAAACCTTTTGTAAAAGTTTGTTAAGTCATGGGAGCCCCAAATTTCCCTTATACTTGGTGGATTGGGCCACTCGGGAATAACCTTTATTCTCTTAGGGTTCATGGGAGCCCCTTGATCACTATTTAAAAAATTAAGGAAAGTAATGCAAATAAACATACCTTTTTCTGTATTTTCATGTTGATTACTCCTACCACAAAGTACAACAAACCTAAGGTGTCCTATATGAGCACCTAGGTTTGTATTGAAACCAAAAATAACAACAAACCTGCCTAATGAGTCCCTATGTACGTGAATCATGAAGATGTTGGATGCATGGGTGATTTTACAAAAGAGGGTTGCACCACTCAACACATTCATGATACCACCTATCTTAGGGATTTGGTGCCTCATAATGCTTATTTTGGGCACCAACAAAGCACAAGGATTTAAGCTCTTACGAACCAAACCCTCATCCAACAACTCCTTTACTTGAGGAATAACCTCAAGCTCAAGAGGTGTGGCAGTGCTAACAAGTGTCTTTTACAAAGGAGAAGATGTGGAGGTTGTCTAAGAAGGGAAGTTTCTTTAATGTTTGTCTTTATTGCAAAATGACTTTCCTTCTTAGCTAACCTCTTGGAAGAGACACTTACCTCATTACACTCCTCCTTAACCATTAAAGGTTGTTCTTTTTTTCTTTTTCTAGTCTTTGTAGGAAATTCGTTTTGGTTGCTCTAGCCTTAACCATTAAAGGAACCTCCACCTCAAATGGGAGCACACCCTCCATCCCGTACACCAAAGAAAAAAAGGTTGCCCCAGTAGATGTGCGCACAGAAGTTCGATAACTATGCATTGCAAAGGGGAGCATTTCATGCCAATCCTTGTATGACACGGTCATCTTTTGAATGATTTTCTTGATGTTTTTATTGGCAACCTCAACTGCCCCATTCATCTTTGGTCGATAAGGCGTGGAATTATGGTGTTGGATTTTGAAATCCTCACACATTTCCTTCATCATTTTGTTGTTTAAATTGGTGGCATTATCGGTGATGATCTTCCTGGGCAACCTATATCTGCAAATTATCTCCTTCTTAATGAATCTGATCACCACATTCCTGGTCACGCTAGCATATGAAGCTGCTTCCACCCACTTGGTGAAGTAATAAATGGCGATTAAGATGAAGTGATGCCCATTGGAAGCCTTGGGTTCGATGGCCTCGATCACGTCTATGCTGTTAGATCGAGTGGCCTCAGAATAATTAAGAAGGGGGGGTTGAATTAATTACTCCTAAAAATTTACCAATTAAAAATTACTCTTTTAAGGCTTTTACTTTTGTTGTTAAGAGAATATGGAGTAGAAGAGAAACTTAAAAGAAAGTAAAAGCAAAAATTAAATGCACAGCGGAAAGTAAAAGAGTAGGCAAGAAGGAAACAAACACACAAGAATTTTTATACTGGTTCGGCAACAACCCGTGCCTACCTCCAGTCCCCAAGCAACCTGCGGTCCTTGGCATTTCTTTCAACCTTGTAAAAATCCTTTTACAAGCAAAGATCCACAAGGGATGTACCCTCCTTTGTTCTCTTTGAACCTAGTGGATGTACCCTCCACTAGAACTGATCCACAAGAGATGTACCCTCTCTTGTTCTCAGTAAAACCCAAGTAGATGTACCCTCTACATGTGCCACAAAGGATGTACCCTCCAATGTGTTAAGACAAAGATCTCAGGTTGTTACACCTTTGATAATTTGTGAATGGGGATACAAAAGAATTCTCAGTCGGTTAAACCTTTGAACGCTTTTGTATTAGGGAATGGGAAGAATCAAAAGAATTCTCAGACTGTGTCGTTTTGAATTCTTTAACAAGGGTGAAGGGAGACACAAAAGAATTCAGGCGGTTAGTCCTTACTTCTTTTGGAAAAGAGATAAGAGAGACACAAAAAGAATTCAGGCGGTTAGTCCTTGGCGAATTCTTTTTGGCAAAGGGAGAAGAGAATGAAAAGATGAATAGCACAAGTTTTCAAGTTTTGGAAAACCAGAAAACTTCAGAAATCTTTTGGTACAAAGAAGAAGAAGAAGAATAAGTTTCAAAGAGATTCAAGGCTTGTAAAGGATTTATGAGATTGTTGGAAAGACTTCTCAAAAATGAAAAACAAAGCCTTGCTTTTATAGACTCTTCATGTCTGGTCAAGAAGGCCATTCAGAAGAGTTATAACTTTTAGAAAAACTTAAAACCCATTTGAAAGAGTCAAAACCTTTCTGAAGAGTTACATCTTTAGATTTTTCAGAAACAAACACTGGTAATCGATTACCAAATATGTGTAATCGATTACACAAAGCTTTTGAGTGAAACAATGTGACTCTTCACTTTTAAATTTGAATTTCAACGTTCAAGGACACTGGTAATCGATTACCAAAACATTGTAATCGATTACAGCCTTTTGAAAATATTTGGAACGTTGTAAATTCAGTTTGAAAACTTTTTCAAACTCATTTTGCTACTGGTAATCGATTACAACAATATGGTAATCGATTACCAGAGAGTAAAAACTCTTTGGTAAAGGTTTTGTCAAAAACTCATGTGCTATTCAAAGTTTTGAAAAACTTTTTAATACTTATCTTGATTGAGTCCTTTCTTTATTCTTGAATCTTGTGTCTTGAATCTTGATCTTGATTCTTGAGATCTTGAATCTTGAATCTTGATTCTTGTTTGTAGGCTTTCTTCTTGAGTCTTCAATTCTTCTTGATTCTTGAACTCTTGACTTGTTCTTGATTCTCTTGAGATGTTCTTTGATTCACTTGAGCTTTTTGTTCATCACTTTTGTCATCATCTTTTGTTGTCATCATTGTTATCATCAAAAACACCTTTGAATCATTGTTCATTCATCATGAAGCTTTGCTTCCACATATGCCCCACATAGAGAATGGCCAAGGTGCTGCCAAGACGTTCAATGGCACAAGTGGAGCATTAACGTTATCAGCGAAGGTCTTGCACTTATGGCATTTCCTCACATGAACACAACAATCGCTCTCCATAGTGAGCCAATAATACCCCGCTCTCAGAATCTTTCAGGCCATGGCATGTCCATTGGCATGCGTACCGAAGGATCCCTCATGCACCTCTACTAGCATTTGTTCATCCTTTCTTGCATCCACACACCGAAGCAGTACCATGTCATGGTTCCTCTTGTACAAGATATTTCCACTCAGGAGGAAACCGGCCGCCAACCTTTGTAATGTCCTCTTGTCGTTGTTAGAGGCCTCAGGCGGGTATTCCTTGTCTTTGATGTATCATTTGATATCGAAGTACCAAGGCTTACCATCCTCCTTTTCTTCAATCAAACAACAATGTGTAGGCTTACCATAACATCTGAATTCGATGTACAGAAAATCTTTGTGCGAGCTTAGTTGGAATATGGATGCTAGAGTGGCAAGGGCGTCGGCCATCTGATTTTCCTCTCTAGGAATGTGATGAAATGATATGTCATCAAAGAGTTCCATCAATTTCCTAATGTAAGCCTGGTAAGGCACTAATTTGTGGTCTCTGGTCTCCCAATCACCTTTCAACTGATGAATTACCAATGTCGAGTCCCCGTATACCTTGAGTAACTTGACCCTAAAGTCGATTGCTGCTAGGATCCCAAGGGCACATGCCTCGTACTCCGCTATGTTGTTTGTGCATTCAAAGCCCAACCTAGCCATGAAAGGTATATATTGTTTGTCCGGGGAAACCAATACTGCCCCAATTCCATGGCCTAGTGCATTAGACACACCATCAAACCACACGATCCATTTATCCCGGTCCTTATCCTCGACCTCCTCCTCAAACAAGGTCATGATATCCTCATCAGGGAATTCTGGATGCATAGGCTGATAATCATTGATGGGCTGTTGAGCCAGGTAATCCGCCAAGGCGCTCCCCTTTCTTGCCTCATGAGTGACATAGACAATATCGAATTCTGACAACAGAACCTGCCACCGAGCTATCCATCCTGTGAGAGCGGGCTTTTTGATGATGTACTTGACGAGATCCATTTTGGACACCAACCAAGTAGTGTAATTTAGCATATACTGCCTCAGACGATGAGCTTCCCATACCAAGGCACAACATGTTATCTCTAGCAAAGAGTAGTTCATCTCACATGTCGTGAACTTCTTGCTCAAGTAATAGACGACCTACTCCCTCTTTCCGGACTCATCGTACTGTCTCAGCACGTACCCCATTGACCCATCTAATATAGTCATGTATAGGATAAGAGGTCTTCTAGGGCACTGGCGGTACGAGCACAGAGGGATTCATTAGACACTGCTTAATTCTTTCAAACGCCACTTGGCAATCATCGTCCCATTGGATGGACTGATTTTTACGCAACAATTTGAAAAGAAGCTAGCAAGTGGAGGTCAGCTGTGATATGAATCTCGCTATGTAGTTCAACCTTCCCAGGAAACCTTAGAACTATTTCTCGGTGCGTGGATCCGGCATTTCGAGGATTGCCTTAACTTTGTCTGAATCTACCTCTATTCCTTTTTGACTAACAACAAAGCCGAGTAATTTTCTAGATTTAACCCTGAAAGTACACTTTGCGGGATTCAGCCTTAACCTATATTTACGCAGTTGCTCAAACAACTTCTATAAATTGACAAGGTGTTCCTCCTCGGTCCTCGATTTAGCGATTATGTCATCCACGTAGACCTCGATCTCTTTATGCATCATGTTATGGAATAATGCCACCATGGGCCCGCTGGTATGTTGCGCCAGCGTTCTTGAGCCCAAAGGACATCACCTTGTAGCAGAAAGTTCCCCACAGAGTGATGAAGGTTGTCTTTTCCATATCCTCCGATGCCATCTTTATCTGATTATAGCCCGAAAACCCATCCATGAAAGAAAACAGGGAAAAATTGGTCATGTTATCTACAAGAACATCGATGTGCAGTAAGGAAAGTTATCCTTTGGACTAGCTCGGTTTAAATCCTGATAGTCCATGCACATTCGCACCTTCCCATCCTTTTTAGGGACTGACACAATGTTGGCGACCCATTCCGAGTACCAAGCAGCGGCCAAGAAACCAACGTCGAATTGCTTCTTCACTTCTTCCTTTATTTTTAGGGACATCTAGGGCTTCATTCTCCTCAGCTTTTGCTTTATCGGGGAATACTCGGGATTCAGAGGTAGTTTGTGATGCATGATATCCGAGCTCAAATCAGGCATATCTTGGTAGGACCAAGCAAAGATGTCTTGGTAGTCTCACAATAGAGTCACCAATTCATCTCGGACATTTGCAAACATGCAAATGCCGACCTTGACCTCTTTTCTCTCTCCGTCAACCCCTAAGTTCACAACTTTTGTTTCCTCTTGGTGTGGCTTCACTTCCCTTTCTTCTTACTCCACCATTCTTTTCAAATTTGGAGGAAGCCCCTGTTGGACAAGTGGCCTCAATAACTTAAGAGGGGGGAGTGAATTACATCTCACTAACAAACTTTTAACCCTCTTCTAAATGATAGGCTCATAATGCAGAAAAAGAAGCAACAATCAATTTAATAATGTTCTTTAAACATGCAAGACAAAATTGATTGCAATAACATAAATGAGATAAGGGAAGAGAGAAATGCAAACTCGATTTATACTGGTTCGGCCACTTCTCGTGCCTACGTCCAGTCCTCAAGCAACCCACTTGAGATTTTCACTATCTTGTAAAATGTCTTTTACAAAGTTTGAACCACACAGGGACAACCCTTCCCTTGTATTCAGAAATCCTTACAACTTATGAGACCCTCAGTCTCTTAATCAATCTCTTTGAATAAGAAGAAGAAGAAGTTTATTTATTGAATATGCAAGTGTTTGACCAAGGAATATTTTTGAGAGGATAAGACATTTCAGTTTAGAAAAATTCTCTTAGGAATTTCGTGTCCCAAGTCACCTATTTATAGACCTTTGATGGCCATTCAAAAATCTCTTGAACAAATGTGACTCTTGGGAGTTATTTTCTAAAGAGTTGTGACTCTTGGGAGTTATTTTCTGAATTCTTGACTTGGATCAAACTTGAGAAGCGCTTATCTTTGGCATCATCAAAACTTCATATCATATATACTTATACAATCTCCCCCTTTTGATGATGACAATAATCTGAAATCAAGATAAACGATATACAATTGATAATGCATCCTCTCAACCCTTACTCCCCCTTGAGATTGGAATTTATGCCTAAGTCCATGATAAATTCTACCCTTAAGTTCTCTCCCCCTTTGGCAACATCAAAAAGCCAAAAATGGTCAGAGAAAAGAACTAAATTAGGAGCTTAACACATCTAGACAATGATTTGGAAGTGTGTTAGGAGCCTCCAATAGGTTACCAAACTTCCATTTGTGTGTAATAATTTTAGGCAATTTTTCCTTAGGATAATGAGTGTTTTGTTGGGAACCTTGAATGTGGTCATCCAAACACTCTTAGGATTCGCCTAGTTTACATTTCTTGCTTACTTTCATAGCTTAGTTCCTTTACCTTCCATTGCCAAACCGCCTAGATAGCTTTCCTTTTACCAATTAGTTTTTTACCTTATCTTTCACACCTCTTTTAGTGTTCATTTTGGCTAGTTTCAACCATAGTTTCTTTTACCTTTTGTTTTCAAACCTCCAACAAGAAAGAACCACAACTTAGGAACCATGAGTCATCATTCATCTAGTGTTAATGGCGAGGGTACTAGTCATAAAGACCCTTTTATCTAGAATCTTAGATGAGTTGAGTTCCCTCAAGTTATGGAAATAAAAACAAGAGAGAAAAGAAAAAGGAAAAAAAAGAGTGGAAGAAATAAGTCATGATGAAAGAAAGAAAATAAGAGAGGAAGAAAGAAGAAAAATAATGAAAGAAATGAAAAGAGAAAAACATGTCTCCTATAGTAGTCATAACTCTTGCAAGAGCCTAAGTGAAGAACATCGTGACTATTACGAAGGAAGGCATAGGTCACATCTTAGACCTCACTCCCATAGAAGAGAAAAGGAAAGAAAGCCTCAAGAGGCTAACATTAACCTCTCATACTTCCATGGGAAGGACAATGTAGAGGCTAACTTAGATTGGGAAATAAGGGTAGAGCAACAACTTAAAAAGAAGTCTACTTCAAAATCTTATGGCTCTCATTCTTATCCAAAGAAAGACCAAGGTCAAGGCATCTTAGGGGTGACACCTTCTAAGCCCAAAGATGATAAGGGGAAGACAATAGAAAAGCAAGCCCCTAAGGCTAGTATGCAAGAGAAGACTAGCTCCATGAAGTGCTTTAAATGTCTTGGAAGCGGACACATTACTTCTAAATGCCCTACCAAGAAAACCATGATTTGGAGGGGCCAAGACATTTATAGTAGCCAAGATGAGGCTATTACTTTACCTTCCTCTAGTGAAAGTGAAGAAGCAAAAGGGGAAGAATCTAGTGAAGAAATCTACCCCCAAGAAGAAGGACAACCTTTAATGGTTAAGGAGGAGTGTAAGGAGGTAAGTGTCTCCTCCAAGAGGTTAGTTAAGAAGGAAAGTCATTTTTAAATAAAGACAAATATTAAAGAAACTTCCCCTCTTAGACAACCTCCACATCTTTTCCTTTGTAAAAAGACACTTGTTAGCACTGCCACACCTCTTGGGCTTGAGGTTATTCCTCAAGTAAAGGAGTTGTTGGATGAGGGTTCGGTTCGTAAGAGCTTAAATCCTTGTGCTTTGTTGGTGCCCAAAATAGGTATTATTAGGCACCAAATCCCTACAATAAGTGATATGATGAATATGTTGAGTGTTGTAACCCTCTTTTGTAAAATCAGTCATGCACCCAACGTCTTCATGATTCATGTACATAGGGACTTATTAGGTAGGTTTGTTCTTATTTTTGGTTTTAATAAAAACTTAGGTGCTCATATGGGACACCTTAGGTTTGTCATATTTTTTTGTAGGAATAATCAACATAAAAATACAGAAAAAGGTACGCTTTATTGCATTACTTTCCTTAATTTTTTAAATAGTGATCAAGGAGTTCCCACGGACCCTAAGAGAATAAAGGTCATTCCTGATTGGCCCACTCCACCAAGTATAAGGGAAATCTGGGGCTGCCATGACTTAACAAACTTTTACAAAAGGTTTGTCCCATATTTTTCTATACTTTTAACACCACTCATTGAGTAGGTGAGGAACCATGTTCCCTCATGGGAAGATGCCCGAGAAAGGGGTTTTCAGACCTTACCCTACTCTAACATACCCAACACCACTAATACATATGCTTTTATTCTTTTTACAGGTGTCGAGGGAAGGAGCCCAACGTATGAAGAACCTCGGGATTTGAGGTTAAATCCTTTCCAAGGTGGAGGGGATGATGCAATCCTACCCCCCAAGGGTATTGGATAGAAGACTCCAAGAGGCTTGGGCTAGAGCTACTAAAGAAGGCCCTAGGGGTCTCATGAACCTTAGGGTAGATTTTTGAGCCCATGGGTCAAGGTTGGATCCACTCTTCATTGTAAATATTAGAATAGGTTTTTCCTTCTTTTGGGCCTTGTATTTTGGCCATTTTAGTAGTATAGGGTTTTAGCCTTGTATTTTAGGGCATTTTGAGTAGTCTTTGTAGTAGGGACTTTTTTTGTATTTTCATGTATTTTTGGAATGGGGGTGAGCTTAGCTATTATAGGGGATGTGTAACTAAACTCTAGCATCTCATCTCAAGGAGGTGAGCTTAGCTATTAGAGAGGTGTGTGTAGCTAAGCTCTAGCTTCTTTAGGAATCTTCTTAAGGAAGCTTCTCAAGGAGGCAAGCTTAGTTATGAGAGGGGTGTGTGTAGCTAAGCTCTAGCTTCTCAAGGAAGTTTTCACAAAGAAGCTTCTCAAGGAAGTTTTCTCAAGAAAGCTTCTCAAGGAAGCTACCTAGTCTATAAATAGAAGCATGTGTAACACTTGTTGTAACTTTGATGAATGAGAGTCTTGTGAGACACAACTCAAAGTTCAACATCTCTCCCTTTTTCTTCCTTCAATTTTGTGCTCCCCCCTCTCTCTTTCTCTCCCTCTTTCTTTTCCTCCATTGAAGCTTCCTCTCCAAGATTCTTATCCAAGGCTCATCTTGGTGGTGAAGCTCCTTCTTCCATGGCTTATTCCCTAGTGGATGGCGCCTCCTTTCACCTTTTCTCCTTTGTCTTCCACTGCATCTCCATGGTGGAAAATCACCATTAAAGGACCTCATTGAAGCTCAAAGATCCAGCCTCCATAGAAGCCCCACAAGCAAGCTTCCATCATTTGAGGGTTGCTGGTAAGGGCTTCAACTCTGGTGTGGGTGGTGGCTGAACAATGGGAGGAACCAGAGTAGGAGAAGAAGAAGGTTCCTCAGCCTGTACCTCATAAAGCAAGTCAGAAGTATATGTACTTCCTGCAACATCAAGAGGTACAACACCCAGAAAATCAGAACCAGACTCAAATTCAGATTCATTCTCAACATAAAAATCAGATACAGGATCAAATTCAAACTTAGATTCAGATTTAATGCATAAGGAATGACAAGTATGCAGATTAGATAAAAATGGATGTTTCCTACCATGAAGAACAGAATCAAAATCAAACATATAATCATGAACAATCTGATCAATTATCTCAGCACGAAAAATAGAATGATCCTCAGATGGATGTTTCATGGCATCAAGAATGTTAAAATGAACAACAATATCACCAAATTCCATAGACAATGTGCCAGCATAAACATCTATCTTGGTTCGGGCTGTTTTCATAAATGGTCTGCCTAAAATAATTGGAACTGAACCATGGGAAAATCCCTTTTCCATATTAAGAACATAAATATCAACAAGAAAAATAAGTGCACCAACCCGAACCAGCACATCCTCTATAAAACCTGCGGGGTAAGCAACACTTCTATTTGCCAAATGAATCACCACATCTGTAGATTGCAATGGTCAAGGAGATAAAGAATTGCAAATGGACAGAGGCATGACACTAACTGATGCTTCTAGATCTAGCATGGCATTCTCAAATTTATTGTTCCCAATAATGCAAGGTATACAAAAAGTACCTGGGTCCTTACATTTTTCAGGAATGTGAGGAACAAATTTACCTATCAATGCTGACACATTTCTGCCCATGCTAATCCCTTCAATGCCTTTGAGCTTCCTTTTGTGGGTGCACAACTCCTTTAGAAACTTGGCATATCTTAGAATCTCCTTGATGGCATCTAGCAAAGGTATGTTCACCTCTACTTTCCTGAAGGTCTCCAAGATCTCTTTTTCCATTTCTTCCATCTTTTTGTTTGGAATTGCTCTAGGTGGGAATGGAAGACGGATAGGAGGTTGCGGTAAGTCAGAATTACTAGAAGAAGGTCCACCTACATGAAAATTTTTGTTAGGAAGATTTCTCTTTTGTACAACTATCTCATCCTCTTTTTTTAGGTGTAGAATGAAGCTTGACAAGTTCAGGTGCAAGTGTTGCTACTGGTGGAGGCGCTTGAATTTGGTTGCCAGACCTCAAGGTGATGGCCCTCACATTTTTCAAATTCTGCATAGTTCGTGAAGGCAATTTGTCAAAATTTTGGGACTGCGCTTGGTTCAACTGAGTAGCCATCTGCCCCATCTGATTTGTCAGACTCTGAATGGAGGCTCTTGTCTCTTGCTGAAATTGCATATTCTGGATGGTCATTTGCCTCACTAACTCTTCTAAGGAAGGTTGAGGAGGAGCCTCAGTTGCTTGTTGTCTTTGTTGTGACTGCTGCTGTATTGGAGGAGGAACATATGGCTAGCTTGGACCACCAGCATTCTGGAAAGGTGGGACAGGCTATTGTGTTATGGAGGACTTGCCCATCTCAGATTTGGATGATCTCTCCAACCTGGATTGTATCTGTTGCTTGAAAGATCATAATTATTTTGTTGTTGTTGGTTTTGCTGCTAAGGGGGTCTATTATAAATGTTTGCAGCATAAGCTTTAGGTTGCTCATTGACTCCAGATTGCTGCAAAGAAGGACAAAGATCTGTATGGTGATTTGCAGAAGAACATAGACCACAAACTCTTGCAACAGGTGCAGATTTCTGATTCATGGCAAGCTGAGTTACTAGGTTGACCAAGGAATCAAGTTTTCCCTCAAGCTTTTTATTTTCAGTAGATGAAGATGAATCTGTGGCCACCTCATGGACTCCTCTAAGGACAATAGCATCATTTCTTGCACTGAATTGTTAGGAGTTGGAAGCCATCTTCTCAATCAAATTCCTAGCTCAGCAGGGGTCATATCACCAAGAGCTCCACCACTGGCAGCATCAATCATACTCTTCTCCATGTTGCTAAGTCCCTCATAGAAATATTGAAGAAAGAGTTGCTCAGAAATCTGGTGGTGAGGACAGCTTGCACACAATTTCTTGAATCTTTCCCAGTACTCATACAAGCTCTCTCCACTAAGTTGCCTGATGCCAGAAATGTCTTTTCTGATGGCAGTGGTCCTAGATGCAGGGAAGAATTTCTCCAAGAACACCCTCTTAAGGTCATCCCAGCTGAAAATGGACCTGGGAGCAAGGTAGTACAACCAATCTTTCGCCACTCCCTCCAGAGAATGAGGAAAAGCCTTTAAAAAGATATGATCTTCCTGGACATCAGGGGGCTTCATGGTGAAACAAACAATATAGAACTCCTTAAGATGCTTATGAGGATCTTCACTTGCAAGACCCTCATCAGGATATTGAATGCACAAGCTTTCATAAGTGAAATCAGGTGCAGCCATCTCCCTAAGAGTCCTCTCACGAGGTGGGGGTTGAGCCATGTTCTCAGTATGAAAATTAGTAGTCAAATGCTCAAAATCAGAATATTCAAAATCACCAGCAACAAAATGTACAGAATGATCAGGATGCACACTATGCCTAACTAATCTATGGAAGGTTTTATCTATTTCAGGATCAAAGGGTTGTAAATCACCTGGATTTCCCCTAGTCATGCACTATATGCAGCAAATAATGTGTTCTCAAACAAGCACCAGGGGAGGGTTAAAACTACAACTATAGTCAAATGATATCCAAATGAGCTGAAATTTTGTGAGCAACACCCTAAAATCACGAAAAGATAGCACAAAAATTTTCAGATAAAAATTCAAAGTCTAACTATGAAAACTGCCTAAGGAAAGTTTAGAAAAATAAGACAATAATACTAAAAAAAAACTTAGTAAACGGCTGACAATAATACCTCTGGTCAATTGCCACGGCATGGGAAATTTTCTTCTATCCCAAATGCATATATAATAATAGTCATTCTGATAACTGGAGCAAAAGTTATGGCCGTTTTAAGTTTTGCTAAAAACAAGTCCCCAAAATTTTTACCTCTCTCAAATTCAGCCACACCAAGTGCTTCTGGTATTTTTCACACAAAATATGGACCAAAAGAAACCGCCACACAAAAAATCAGCCAAAAATAACAACTCTAACTATCAAAACAAAAATCGTCAATTAAATTGCAAAATCAGTTGCTAGTTCATCGCAAAATCAGTCGCTAGTTCAGTCACTAATCACTATTCACAGCATTACACAATACTAAAACAATCGCTAAACAGGGAACGCGACTAAAATGCAAAACAAAATGCTACTCAAAACAAAACAACACACACTCACAACCTAAATGACAGAGCTACACACAAAAAAAAACTAAACACTATTATGAACCTTTGGCCCACTGCTCCCCGACAACGGCACCAAATTTGATCGAGGTCGTACCTGAATCAAATAAACATTAAAAATGCAGTATCTAGGAAGTGATCTTAGGTCGTCTCCCAACGAGGAATGGTCCACCAAACATTCATAACAGATAGTAATAAAACAGTAACGAATTGGGGGGGTGTTTGTTTTTGTAAATTAAACAGCAAGCAAAATTGAATTAGAAAATAATAGAATTAAAACATGTTGTTTCCCCTTAATTCACAAGCAAGTCTCTTATCCTAGGTTACGAGGATTTATCCCTAACCAGTTCAACCACTTAATCCAACCCTAAATTAAATTACTAAGCGAAAATTAACATAAGACTGTCATTATGTGATTAAGCAATACATACATTAATTAATCATGAATGAAACTGATCATTAAGCATGAATGTAAATTAAGCGCAGAGACAATTAATCAAGCACTAAGCATGCATGGATTAACTTGATTAATAGCAACAAATACAGAGTAATTGGTGAAGAGGAAAAACTGATCAGAATTCAATAGTAATAACAAAACCTCAAAGAGAGTTGTGTTTTATCCTCAAGAGAAAACAACGTTGGAGACTTAGTCTTCCATTAATCAGTAGAAACGAAATTGTAGATTGAAGCAGAAACGAAATTGCAAAAAACGAATTTTATTCTATGTGAACAGTGCTCATGAACAATAAAAACTGGAATTCTAAAATCCTGGAATTATTCTCCTCTCTAAAAACTCTCTAAACTAAAGCCTCGGTGTTGTTATATAGGTCCTCAGCCCCAAAGCTTACAAATATGTTTTAAGTCCAAGCCCATAAATAAAATAAAATCTGGACAAGATAAGATAAGATTGGATGAAATAAAATCTAGATGAAATAAAATCTGGATAAGATAAGATTTGATAAAATAAAATTGTCTGCTCTCTTCAAGTCCAAGCCCAATTTCGGATTCAAGCCCAATTGCTTATAATTCTCCTGAAATTAAATTAAAAACACAAAATTAGTCAAATAGGTCCAAATGATAAAACTGCATAATTAATTTGACAATTAAGGCTAATCAGTAATTAAAATGGTGACAAAAAGGGTTAAGAAATAGGAGAAAATAATGGCACATCAAGGGGCAAGACCTGCAACGGCCCCTGGGGACGACGGAGGAGCTCAAGAGGATGACGATATGGCTGACGTGCTGGATTTCTTCACTTGAGGAGGCAGAGTCGCACGGCCGAGGTCACCAAAAATAGTGATTTCGTCTTTATTTGATGTTATTACTTTCAATTTTTATTTGTTATTTCATTTCGATAAAACTGAACTTTGTGTTTGCTTTCGTTTATTTGTTATCTCATTGTGATAAAATTGGATGTTATGTTATTGCTTTCAGTTGTTTGTTATCTCATTGTGATTAACCTTACCACTTCCAGCATATTGTTGTATGTACATTGCAATGGTTTGTCTGAAACGCCAAAAAAAATAAGGGGGTCTTGTGTATTTTCATTCACACGCCTTTTATTCCTTTTGATAAAGTGTAATCTCGGATACCGACTTTGCCCGGGTTACAAACCTTTTCTAAAAAAATTTGCTTGAAAGAAATTAATTGAAAGAAAAAAAGCTAAGGGAAAGAAAACTAAAAAGGGCCAACATGTTTTTGAAAAAGAATGACCGCCAGTTTTCTTTGGAAAATTCCCAGATCATAACACAAAAAGGTTTTTAAAGAAAAAAGAATGTGTGCCTAAAGGGTGAACGCAATGAAAGATTTTCCCGAAATGCCTAAATGGATTCGGATGTATGAGTGACTAGGTAAGGGAGCATTTTTTGGAAACACTTGGTTAATTGAATGAGGGAAACGAACCCTAAGCCTTAGTGTTTGCATGGCCACAAAGCTTTATGTTTGAGTGTCCACATGGATGTGTGCATGATCAGTTTTGCATAAATGTATAATCACCATCATCAAATGCGTGTCATAGAAATGATTTGGGACATTCCCTTATTCCTGAGCCACTTGCTAAACAAATATCCCAACATACATCATGTCTCGCCATTCGTAGGCCTTTTGAGCCAAACATCAACTTTTTAAACCTTGACCTAGGATGGAAATATCCAACCTTACCCTCGGAAGAGAGAACAAACGAATCTTCCAAAAGAAGCTTCTTTTACCTTGGGTTACAAGTATGAGTCAAGAGAAGAGAAAAGAAAAAGAAAAAAATCAATCAATCAAAGATTGAGGAAAAGCAAGAGAAAAGAAAAGAAAAAAACTCAATCGATCAAAGATTGAAGAAAAGCAAAAGAAAAGAAAAATATAGGTAGGTTCTTTGGACCGAACAATGTCTGAACAATGTGCAGAATTGTCAAAAGCAAAAAGGAAAAAAAAGTAACAATGACTTGGTTAAAACCTGAAGGATACGTGAAGCAATCACCTGCTTAGTTACAAACCAAATCTTTGTGTCCGCTCTTGTTCCACGTAGACCCAAAGAGAAAAAAAAGGAAACAAAAAAGGAAAAGGGCTAGAGCACCCAAAAGCCAAATTCCCCACCAAAATCCAACTTCCTAAAAAATCCTGTTGATCCATGATTACGCATATTATCTTTGATTTGATGAGTAATGACTTACAAAGTCAAATCATGACATGTCTGTGGTTTGGGGTTAGGATGAAACACTTGCCTGTGTGAGATTTTATACACTTTGAGCGGTTTTCCTCTATTTCAATTGGACCTAGTGTTTTCTTCTAATGCTCTTTTAGAAATGAAATGCAAATGTCCTAAATCTCTTTTGTGGTTATCAGAAATTCTATCAGCATGATTTCCTTCCCCAGTAGTCGCATTGTTTTTCTTCAAAAATATATGTTGCTCTGGTCGGTTTGGAGGTTTGTTTCTTTGCTAAGTGTGTTCACATTTTAGTGAAAGATTTTCCAAGACTATTATAGTCTTCTTTGCCTTCCAGAGACAATCATGGTCATCTGCACCTCTACCTTTCCAAGACTATTACAGTCTTTTTCGTCTTCCAGAGACAATCAAGTTCGTTGGCATGCAGAGACAATCATGGTCATCTGCACTTCTACCTTTCCAAGACTATTACAGTCTTCTTTGCCTTCCAGAGACAATCAAGTCCGTTGGCACGTAGAGACAATCATGGTCATCTGCACCTCTACCTTTCCAAGACTATTACAGTCTTTTTTGTCTTCCAGAGACAATCAAGTCCGTTGGCATGCAGAGACAATCATGGTCATCTGCACCTCTACCTTTCCAAGACTATTACAGTCTTCTTTGCCTTCCAGAGACAATCAAGTCCGTTGGCACGTAGAGACAATCATGGTCATCTGCACCTCTACCTTTCCAAGACTATTACAGTCTTCTTTGCCTTCCAGAGACAATCAAGTCCGTTGGCACGTAGAGACAATCATGGTCATCTGCACCTCTACCTTTCCAAGACTATTACAGTCTTCTTTGCCTTCCAGAGACAATCAAGTCCGTTGGCACGTAGAGACAATCATGGTCATCTGCACCTCTACCTTTCCAAGACTATTACAGTCTTCTTTGCCTTCCAGAGACAATCAAGTCCATTGGCACGTAGAGACAATCATGGTCATCTGCCTTTTTTCGAAGACTTCAATGTCTTTCGATCAAGACTATTAAAGTCTTTTTTGCCTTCCAGAGATAGTCAAGTCTGTTGGCATGCAAGACAATCATGGTCATCCGCTTTCTTTGTCTTCCAGAGATGATTAAGTCCGTTGGCACGCAGAGACAAATTATGGTCATCTTCCTCTTTCAAAGACTTCAACATCTTTCAACCATGACTATCACAGTTTCCTTTGCCTTCCAGAGACAATCAATTCCGTTGGCATGCGTAGACAATCATGGTTATCCACTTTCTTTACTTTTTCAACACTATCGAAGTCTATTGTCTTATGGAGACTATCAATGTCTTCCACTCTTTATCTTTTCAAAGACTATTAGAGTCTTTCGTCGAGACTTCAATGTCTCCCTTACTTTGCAAGACATTAAGGTCTTTTGTTGATATACCTAATGTCTCTTATGCTCTTTCTTTTTGTCATACCCTAATTTAATCTGGGTTGTTTGCCAACATTTGGATTCTTGCCAGCCGAATCGAGTTTCTTAACACTAATTGTCGTGCAATCCGTAGGGTTTTGTGACGTTTCGGAAGGAAATGTGCAAAATATTCAAAAGAAGGGCAAAAGGGACACTTTTGGGGCATTTTTTAGCCCCTAGGCCCACTAGGAAGCTTAGGGATGAAGTAACCAGCTCGCCTGGCCGAGCTAGGTTACTTCTGGAGGAAGCAAGCAGCTCGCCTGGACAAGCTGTTGTGCAACCTTCACCCCTCATTTCTTATAAATAGGCGTGAGGGGGCTGAGGAGAAGGGTCCAGCACCTGAAATCAAGAGATTCTGAGTGAAATTAGTGAGAAGAAGGAGAAAGAAGAAGAAAAATCAAGGCTGAGGCGCTTCCGTAACATTTTCATGATCAATTCTGTGATCGTTCTTCGTTCGTTCTTTATTCGTCAACCAGTTAGTCTTTATTTTTGAAGCTTTGAATTCATTCTATGCACCCTTAGGGGTCCATCCTTGCTTTGTATGTCTTCATCTTCATTCTTCTACCATCAGTGATCTCATTTCGATGTTTAAAGCGAGTTTCAACCGATCGTTTATACCGTAATCTCTCTTTATCACTGTTAAAATCAATTTCAACTGTTCGTTTGTGTTGTAATCTCACTTTATCTCTGTTAACATAAAATTCAATCGACCGTTTGTGTTGTAACCTCGATTAATCATTGAAAGATGAAGTTTCAACTGGTCATTTACTTTGCAAGTCCTCTTTTAATGAGTTTGAAATTAACAAGGTGAAACCAAAGCTAAAATCAACACATAAATCAAGCTTTTATCCACAAAAATCGCTTGAATCCGTTCAAGGTCCAACGCCTTAACGGTCTCTTTTACTTTTATCGCTTAAAAATGAACCTTTTAAAAGTCTAAAGCCAACCCTATGCATAACTTTCTTGCTTTTAAAGAACTACGTAGATTTGAGTTCCTCATCGCAATTGAGGATACGTAGGAGCAAGGGCCTCGCTCTTGTCAACCCCAAAAAGATAAAAAAACATAAAAAAAGGGAAATAAAATAAAATTGAAGTCATGATTTTTGCACATTTGATTAAAGGTTGTCGTCCCGTGTGACGGGCACGTGGGGTGCTGATACCTTCCCCGCACGTAAACAACTCCCGAATCTTTCATTCTTAAAATTCATAGACCTCCTTTGGTTTTTTCTAACGTTTTCCTCAAATAAACGTTGGTGGCGACTCCACGCGTTTTAGTTCCTTGGAAGACACACACATGAGCCTCACGTCGCCCTCCTGCCGAAGGGTAGGTTGCAACATCCCTTTTCATATTTTTTTACTTTTTGGGGTCGACAAGGGTGTTGCCATTGCTCCTATGTATTCTCAAGTGCGATGAGGAATTCAGACCTACATAGTTCTTTAAAGTGAGAAAGTTGTGTGTAGAGTTGATTTTAGGCTTTTGAAAGATTCATTTTAAATAACAAGCTAAAAGAGGCCATTAAGGCGTTGGACCTTGAACGATCTCGAGTGACTTTAATCGAGAAAAATTCAGTTATGTGCTGATTTTATCTTGGTTTTGTTCATTAACTTCCAATCTCTTTAAAAAGATGATTTACAGCACAAATGATCGGTTGAAATTTATTTTACAAGAAGAAAAGGAGATGACTGATGATAGAAGAATGAGATAAAGATGCGCAAAAGCAAAGAGGACCCCTAAGGGTGCATAGATCGTATCCAAATCCTTAAACAAAAACTAATCGGATGACGAACGAAGAACAATGTAGAAGTCGATTATGGTCGCAATTCGGTAGCGCCTCGGCCTCGTTTTTCTCTTCTTTCTTCTTCTTCTCTCTGATTTCTCTCCAATTTCTCTTATCACTAAAGGTCCAACCCCTTCCTCAGCCTCCCTCACATCTATTTATAGGAAATGAGGGCACTTGGTGGACTTGTAGCTCGCCCAGGAGAGCTAATGCTTCACTCTGAAGTAACCTTGCTCGCCCAGGCAAGCTGGTTACTTCAGCCCTAAGCCATTCAGAGGCCCAGGCGAGCTAGAGGCTAGCCTAGGCAAGCCAGGGCCTAGAAAATTGCCTGGAATGACCCTTTTGCCCCTCCTCTTGGGTATTTTCCACATCCTTGACCAAAACGTCGAATGATCTCACGCCTTATGCAGAAACTGGTGTCGAACAAAACCTTTTGGCTAGTGAGAATCAAAACATCAATGGATGATAGTTCCCAGAAGAAATTAGGGTCTGACACATGTTAAGGACTAATTAGCATGCAAGATTTGACTCAACTCAAATAATAGGCTAAAAAAATTTCATACACTCATGAACAAATGAGTTAGACAAAGAAATAAAAAAATAAAATTCAGCACAACGTAAGGAATCTTATGTGACAAGTTTCATGACTAGACATGACTTCTATGACAAAACTACAATGAGATAACATGTCACTCTAGATTTTTGAGGTTTTCTTCTACTTTAATGTTTTTGTAAGAATTTTATGGTTTAGGTTTCGACCACAAAAAGAGCAAGACAAAACTCAAAGGAACCTAAACTCAACACAATTCATGGTTCAAGAACAAGAACAAGAAATTTGGACCATAGAAAATCAAATCTAGCTTCTATAGCAAGTTTAATCGGTGGAAATTCTAAAGAATCATGTTAACAACATTCAACACAAGATATGTGAAGAAATACATGGAGAAAAAAAAATGAAGAAACAACAATGGAGGAGAAGGTAAAGCTGAAAATTAATGGAGGTTTAAGGAGCACCTACTTGAAGCTCTTGTGCTCAGATACCACTTGATGGAAGCTTGCTTGAGAAGCTTCTATGGTGGCTGGATCTTTGAGTTTCAATAAGGTTCTTCAATGGTGATTTTCAGCCATAGAGTTGCAGCGGAAGATAAAGGAGAAGAGGAGAGAGGAGGCACCATCCACTAGAGAATAAGCCATGGAAAGAGAAGCTTCACTACCAAGGGAGTGCCTTGGATAAGAAGCTTAGAGAGGAAGCTTCAATGGAGAAAAAGAATGACAGAAAGAGAGAGAGAAAGTGGCGTGGAAATTTGAAGGAAGAAAGGGAGAGAAGTTAAACTTTGAAGTGTGTCTCATAAGTTTCTCATTCATCAAAGATGCTACAAGTGTTACACATGCTTCTATTTATAGCCTAGGTAGCTTCCTTGCGAAGCTAGTGTTACACCCCTCCAATAGCTAAGCTCATCCCATGCCAAAATAAATGAAGGAAGAAAGCTTCCTTGGGAAGCAAGTGTTACACCCCTCCAATAGCTAAGTTCACCCCCAAGGGAACACACACTCCTCCAATAGCTAAGCTCACCCCTCCCCCTCCCCCCCCCCCCCCCAAATACATGAAAATACAAAAAAAAAAAAAGTCCCTACTACAAAGACTACTCAAAATACCCTAAAATACGAGACTAAAACCCTATACTACTAGGGTACCCTTAACTTGTAGGACATGGTGCCCTTAATTTGTAGGGTACCCTACAAACCTAAAATGGCCAAAATACAAGGTCCAAAAGAAGGAAAACCTATTCTAATATTTACAAAGAAAAGTAGGCTCATACTTAGCCCATGGGCCCAAAATCTAACCTAAGGCTCATGAGAACCCTAGGGCCTTCTCCTGCATCTCTGACTCAATCTTCTTGGAGTCTTTTATCTAATGCCCTTGGGGTATAGGATTGCATCAGCCATACTCTTGTATCTTTTTTCTGATTTTAATGAAACCCTCAATGTTTTCCAACTAATTAAATTTCTTCTTTATTCTTTATTGTTAATTTGGAATTGAGCACTTTGAATCTTAATCTATTGCATGATGGTGGCAGTTTGTGTGTAATTGATTGACCTAGGAAGATATTGCTTCTACTTATTTTGCATGATCAAATTGGTTACGAGATATTCTGGTAGATTAATTAATTGATCACCTTGTTTTGAACTTAATCCTTTGACCTGATACGATATTCCTATCATTAATTGAGTATTGATTAGGGCGAAGAGTTTTATTAAACAATGAACAAAAGTTAATAATTGAATTTCAAAATACCAGTAATTGACAATATTTACGTTTTTGTTAGAATTGAGGGAAATTGAGATAAGTGTGAAATCACAATCCTAGACTACTTATTATTACTATTTGCACATCAACTCTTCTATCATTGATTCTTGTTTACTAAATTGACCAATTGACCACAACTACCTTTCATTTAATTTAACCTTAATTTCTTAGTCTTACAAAATTAATTTTTTGGGAACACAACTGGTTCTTTGGGTTTGGTATTCATTTTAGTCCATTGTTACTACTGCGTAGGGTACACTTGTTTTAGTATGAAAATATTTTTACACATCACTGAATCTAATGCTGAAGTTTCTTGTGATTCGATGGTTGCCCAAGTATATGATCCTCCACCCTCTTATGCCTATGTTTGTTTGCTTGAAGCTAAACTAGCTAGAACCATAGAAGCCCTTGCTTAAGCCTTGCAGGATCATGCTTATGCTGAGAAGGAGGTTCACAAATGGTTCATGATTGGAGATTACTTTTATACAAAGATCATTGGCTGGAAACCTCCTTGTCCTCCAATGCTTCCTGTAGCCCTATTCATCTCTCCTTTGATTCTGATGACTCTGGTGATGAGTTTCTCAGGAAGTTTGATGAAGAAGTTGCCAAACAAAAGGTGGAGAAAAAGTAAAAGTTGAAGCTTGGCATCATCTGAAGGGGATGACAAAGTCTGAAGAAAGCATAAGTTAAGGGGGAGTTTTATGGTTGTTTCTGCCCTGAAACATTTTATTTTGTACTTAAAACACATTTTCTTGAGGTGAAAATCTTTATATGAATAAAAAAATACTCTACCAAGAAACCGCCCATGTTCAGAGGTATGAAGTACGACTACTGAAATGAGCGAATGAAAGCTCATTTTAAGTCTATTCAGATTGACCTATGAGACATGGTAGAAAATGGAAATCATGTTCCATATCATGATGAGCTAAATGAAATCCCAAGGAGCCAATGAACGAAGGAGCAAAAACTCAGATTCCTGCTTAACTCCGAGGCTTGGAACGTTATGTTGTATGCCTTATCAGAAGAGAATACACCAAGTACACAATTTTAGGAGTGCAAAACATATGTGAGACATTATAGCTATAACTTACAAAGAAACATCACACATAAAAAGGAACAAATTAAGTTTGCCCACCCTTAAGTATGAATTCTTCTCTATGGAAGAAGGCAAAGACATACAAAGTATGTTTGGGTGCTTGCAAACCATTCTAAATGAATTAAGATCTCTAGGAAGAACTTATGATAACTATGATCGTATTGACAAGATCTTAAGAGGTTTGTCTAGGAAATGGAGACCATAGGTAACAACGCTAAGGATTCTAAAGAATCTTTGACTCAATGTCCCTTGAAGAGCTCGTTGATGTAACATCTCATTTTTCGTAAATAAATTAAAAAGACTTTTTAGTAATAAATAAAGTTTTAGAGAACGGTGAGGTTTTATAATTAAATAATTAAAGAAAAATAGTTGTAATAAAATAATGGTTTGAGGAATATATATATATTTGATTTACTCATTTGAGAGGAAATAAAATAGAATTTGTTTTTATAAAATAATAAATAAATAAATAGAGTAAATAATAAGTTATAAGTACCCTAGGTATAAATAGTGACATACAAGGTCCGTTTTCAGACTGACTCCTCAGCCTCCTCTGTCTCTCAATTTCGTTTTTTTATTTTCTTCCTCCCAAAACCCTCTCTTTTCCCGTAAATCATTAAACATGTCTCAGAAAAATGAAAATCTTAGATTCATTCACCGTTAGATCGTCGCGAAATTTAAGTACCAGGTTCGAAACCCAATTCCGAGCATTCTCACCGTTGGGAATTTCTAAATAATGTCTGATCTCAGATAAATACCCTTCGCATCATAGCCTTTTATTTTCCCGCAGAAATCCAAAACTGTCTCGGTAAAACTACGATCTCAAATTCGTTAATCGTCAGATTGTCATCAAATTTTGATATGTGGTTCGGAATTCATTTCTGCACGACTTCACCGTTGGTATTTACGAAATAATATCTTTGGATTGAGAAAGATACATCACACGAAGACAGTATAAAATGGAGGCTTCAATCCCTTCTCTTTCTCTCTAACGTTTGGGAACTCTATCAGAGCAATCAAAGGAAAAAATTGAGGAATCTCAAGAAATTGCTAGAGATGCCACTATCGCTTTCGGAAGACACGTGATTCCGCTTAGATGTAACGAATGAGTTATTCACAATTGGGAATTAGTGAGAACATGTGTAGGGATCCTTAGAGTATCAATTGAAATGGGTTTTGGGGGTGTTTCTGCAATTTTTATTTTATCCTTATAATTATAATTGTGAATTATATATATTTGATGAACCAGTTGATATCCCAATGAGAAATTGTTGTGAAATTAATGTGTGTTTGTGTTGAGTGTGAACCATTAAAAAATTGAGCTCTTTTTATTAACGTGAATTATATTCTAAATAGTATTATTTTTAATGACTTATTTTATATGAATTATTATCTTGTTCTATATTTTTCCACGACGATGATCAACATGTTGTGTGTATATATTTATTGTAATACTAAAATAATAAATTAAATAAAGTTGTAAGGTTAATGCCTAGTGATAATTTCTTTTGGTGTAACATTAAATTAATTGTTATAAAAACTCTTTTGATTAAAAATAATGTAGCTTGATTTACCATATATATATATATATATATATATATATATATATATATATATATGTTTTGTGTCATGCAAATATGATTATTGTGTGATGTGCATATGAGTTATGAGATGTTAAATTGTGGGAATGATATTTGGTTGCAAATAATTGTGTGTGTTTAACACTTATGTGACAATAATTATGTTGTGAGCTGTGAATTGTACAATAACCCGACCAATGTTGATATTGAGAAAAGTGTTGATGCGCAGTGTTAAAGAGAAATTATAGGTTTCCTATTTAGGAACCGGTGTTAAATTGTAGCGCAATGTGTTAAATGTGATTGAAAACACAAGTGTGAGATCGTGGGTATTGTATAATTCATGAACAGTGTCTATGAATGAAATATATAATGAATTGTGGAATAATATGTTGCTTTGAGATTATAGTATTGTTATTGAGATTATACCATTGTGATTGAGATCAAGTGTATGTGATAAACTGAGTATGCACGTGATTGAGATATTGTGTGCATTGAGTTATGAATTATGAATTGTACAATCACACGACTATAAGTCCCTTTAAAGGCGATGAATTAATGCTAAGTCTCTTTTAGGGTAACGAGTTAATGCTAAGTCCCTTTTAGGGCGACGAGTTAATGCTAAGTCCCTTTTTGAGCGATGAGTTAATGTTAAATTCCTTTAAGGGCGACAAGTTAATGCTAAGACCCTTAAAGGGAGACGAGTTAAAACTATTTTGAGAACAATTGAGGAGTCATGTGTTTTGTACAGTTCATAGATAGAGTCTATGTGCTAAAATGATTTTAGGGGTTGGACTTGAATCAGGAGGGAGAGGTCCTACCGAACTCTTCGGAGTGTAGGCCTTGGGGGTCACCCGATTTTAGTGCTCCTTTAAGCCCATGTTGATCCCATATGATTGGAGCATTCTCGCAAAACATTGTGACCCTGACTAGTCTCCCTATGATTTTACTTAGTGAGAGTGACCTGACATACCCATTGTGTGGTGTGTCTTGTTATGTACTCCTAAGCGCCCTAGAGTGGTTTTTCACTGACATGGTACCACATTGCATATAGGCTTGAGTCTTAGCATAACTGTCTCATGCACTTGCTAATTGTTTATTATGAAATTTGTGTTATTATGTCTTGATCGGAGTATGTGATTCTTGTGTATTGTGATTGATGATTGAAAGGTGTGATTGATGATTGAAAAGTGAATTTTGAATGACAAAGTGATGGAATTACATAAGTTATGTTCAAGTAAGTTTTATTTTGTTTATATGATATGTATATCTAGTTATCTTGTTTCTCTCCATTAGTTAGGAATGTGATAACTCACTCTCTATGTGTTATTTGTGTTTGGATCCTGTGATGATCTTGAACTTTGTGTTCGGGGAAGCAGATGACTAGGTGAATCGCTTTAAGGAACCTTGTGCTGAAGGATGTTGGGACACAATGCTCTGATAGGATGTGACATTGGGGCATAAGTTTATATTAATTGCATGATGTTAGTCTTTTTCATTTTACCTCATTGATTTAACAAAATATTTTGTAAATTTTGATGGCCTTGTTTTGAGCCGAATATATTTTTAATAAGTTTTAATTGATAATAGTGAAGTGAATGTGAACCTTTTACCCACATGAATTTTTTTACCGGTTTTTTTATATGTTTTATTTATTTATATATATGTCGGGGTAGAGGGTGTCATAGTTGGTACTCTCAAGGTTCATGAACAAGAACTTCGACAAGATGAAGGACATTTGATGATGACATTGTTGTTTGTTACTTTTGTGGTAACGTTGGACATTTGATGTCCAAGTGCAAGGATTGACCTAGAATTTGTGTGTCCAATGCATTTAAAGCTAACACAAGGACCCAAAAAGATTTGGGTACCTAAGGAAAATATAATTCCTGTTGTAGATGTCTTTGATAGTAGGAAGCAAATGCCTATCATGGTACTTGGACAGTGGTTGCTCACGTCACATGACGGGAGAAAGATGTATGCTCCAATGCCTGACTCCCTATCAAGGTGGACTTGTCACTTTCAAAGGGAATCAAAAAGGAAAAATAACAAGAGTTGGTAAGATAGATATTCATCATTATCCATCTATTGATGATGTTTTGTTTGTTGAAGGACTTAAACAAAATCTGTTAAGCATAAGTCAGTTATGCAAAAGTGGATATGCTATTAACAAGGACGAGTTTATACTGTATAAGTAAATGTTTTAATGAGGAAGAAAGTTTAGACTTGTGCACGAAGTCCTGATGCCCTTCTTGAATGAGTTCTTCATATGGATACCTTTTATTTTGATAATAAGGATACACAGAAATGGGCCAATATGAAATATTGGATCCATTTGTGATTACGCGTCCACTCAGTTATCAAAAAATAATGCTTGGACTTAACGAGAATGACACTCTCATGTCTCGTGTTTGATCAAGATATTTGGATGAAGGGACAAAGGCTACACGGTGGAAATGGTGCTGTAAGGTTGAAATCGAATCATCGATTTTTCTCATGGGTTGGGTGGCAGTGAAACATTACTGGATGTCAATCACTGTCTATGATATTATTGTCAATTTGGTGGGAGCCTATAGGATCACATGCATAGAGTAATCAATTGAAGCAAATAAATAAATTAAATGTGATTTAATTTAGTTCATAGTTAATTAATAAAATAAGATTTAATTAATTAACAATATATGTTTAATTAAATAAGATTTAATTAAATAATACACAATTTGATGAGATAATTAATTATCTATATATATCTTATAAGATAATTATCTATAGATTTAAATCAAATTAGATTTTATTAGATCAAATAAAATTTGATAAGATAATCATCTATATCAAATAAGATTTGATAAAGATAAGATTTAATTGGGATTTAGATAAATTCACTCTTCTATATATATGAGAGAGGTGAAATTGATGCACTACATAAAATTAATTATGAGAGAGAAAAGTGTGTCACACCAAATCCCTATACATCTACCATCGGCTCACATTGAGATTCCACTCTAATCATTGTTCAAGTGGACTGAGTAAAGGTGATATACTTTCGATGCTAAAAAACTAGATCCTTGCAGGACCTGAGCCTAAAAATTTTAAAAATATATTTATAATTATGTAGTAAATTTTTTATATTATTGTGTGTTATTTTTATAAATAAATTAAAATAGTTGTATCGCTTTATATCTTCTTAGTCAAATTAAATATGACATGTGAGTAAAAAATATAAGAAAATTAGTTTTTTATATTATTGTATGTTATATTTATACATTCATGCTAAATGAATTTTCAAGTAAAAGAGAGTTAGAAACACATTTTTTAAAACACTCTTAAACACACCCTTTTAAATAACTATAACATCATGTAGTAAACTTATTATAATTACTCAAAATATTTGTTTTTGAGAAGATAAGAAACACAAACAATAACTCTTATAAGGAAATTTAAACTAAAATTTAATATATTAAATCGTATCAATTTTAATAAAATTACGTGTTTATCTTTTATGGAAAAAATACATTTATAAGTACTTTCATATTAGAGTCTTTTATTTATTAATTTTTCTAGTGCCAATAAAATGTCAGTACCGATCCTCACAAGCACCGCACCAACAACTCTATATGCTTTCTACAATAGTCTGAAACAATTTGGAAACTCTAAAATTCTATAACTGGTACTTGATCAACGATTTTTTATATGGTCTTAAGAAGAACGATTTTTTTATTTATCGATCATCAGCAAATCTGGAAACTATATAGGGCACAATAGTACCAGTTGAGTGCTGATTGAGTCTGCTGTGTATGCATTAATTATGGTACAATGTAGTGATCAAGTGAGTAGTTAGAAGACATCAAACACGTCACGGCCATAGCTCATAAGCACGGCGTAACGTCAGTCATAACTCAAAACAATTTAACCAAAGTCAATTTTAGGTGAAAATTGTTAGTAAGTTAATTTATTAAATTAAGAGTGAAGAGTATTTGATAAAAAAAAAAAAAAACTAGATAGATAGATAGACTTTATTTTTGAACTAGGTATTATTGTAGACTTGTATGAGGACGCAGTGATAGAGACAAGGAAAGTTGACATGGTAAAGTGGTGTTGAATAATTTGGAGAGAAACAGATGTTTTTGACTTAAATATTTTTTTATTTCTTATAATTTTCTATTTTTGTTTTTAGTTCTTGTAAAATTAATTTTTATTTTTAGTTATCTAAAATGTTTTAAAGACTAAAAAAAATATAATTTGTATAAACTAAAAACATAAAATAATTTTACAATGACGAAAAGGAAAAAAGTTAAATTATAAGAATAAAAAATGTATTTAAATCTTATCTTTGTATTTTTTAATTTTTTTTAATTTTCTTTGTCTATATTTTCTAAATTTTTTTAACTTTTCTTTAATCAAAGGTTTAAATTTATATTAAGAAAGATGTTCATATTTAACATCTAACCCTGCCTAAAATAAGATTAACTCCTAAAAGGATACATGTAAGAAAAAAAACTGTCTTTACTTTTTGTCCTTTAACATATTTTTATTCTTAGTTTTAGTCACTTAAAAAATTAAAAATAAGGGAAAAAAAGTTGAGAAATTAAACACACAAATAAAAATTTTACAAACTAAAAATAAAATCCTAAAAAATCCAGATACTAAAAAGATAGGAAACCTATAGAAATAAGTATTGTGAGCAATTGAACATGAGGTTTTGTTTCGAGATCTGCTTGTACTTATTAAAGGAAAAAATGGTTTTGAGATTTTTTTAAATTAAGATAATACAAATAATGAATATTATTAAAATGTTAAGGATAAAATAAAAATTAATAATAACTTATAGGTTAAATTTTTTAATTTATTTCAAATATTTTATGAAAAACATTATAAATTATAAATTAGTAAAATAAATTTATGCACTATTTATTTTTATTCAAATCAAATAAATTTATAAATTTATTAAAACGATAAATTAATTGAAATAATTAGTCAAATATAACCTTAATAAAGAAAATACGTGTTAACATTATCCATATTTTATTCAAGATATTTAAAGAATATTAATTATATAATTTAGAAGAATAAAACATAGAAAATACTATTTTTTTGTCGTTGAATAAAAACAACAAAAATTAATACCTTAAGATTATAGTTATGAAATTAAAATAAAATATTTTTATTGAAAATATAATTCATACACTCCTACCTTTAATTTTCAACGTTGACCATAAGCCTACTAGGCGCCTTAGGCGGTTAGAACTTAGAACCAAAAGCTTCGTTGACCATAGCTAGTATCCCACTATCCCTAGTCTCTCTGGGTAAGTAACTCGTCCCTTTTCATTGATTAGGTAATAAATGAGTCTACGCACTTTAATTTTGCAGTAAACAGCAATTAAGGAAACTCAAATCTCTCTACCAACAGCCTTCGCACACGTGTACCCCTGTACTTTCGCTGCTACCTATAATCCCAATTATCAACCTCTTAATCCCAATTTACTCAAACTAAAAAAAAAAAAAAAAACCTTGTCATCACCGTTCACTACCGTCATCATCCTCGCGTTCTTTCTTTTTTTTTTTTTTTTTTTAATTCTAGCTTCAAAGCAACTCAACATTATTAGAATTCAAAATTCCGTCACAATCTTCCACTTTCTCTATCTTTGACTTAGAGGGAAAGAGAGAGAGAGAATGAAGCTCTCGGCGTTGCAGCAGAGCTACCTCAACCGCCGGAGCAACAGCTTCAGAGGATCGCTGCCGTTGGACTCCTCCGGCGAGCACCTTTTGGCTCCTCCTCCAAGCTGCGTGCTGCATCGTCAGCGTCGTCATCGGCTTCCGCTTCTCCCGTCTCGTCTTCCTCTTCCTCTTCTCCGCCGCCTCCCTCGGCGGCGAAATCTCCGCTCTGCTCGTCGTGCATTCAGCCCTCGCCACCGCGAGCCCGATCGCGAAGAGCGTGTCCGCCGCGTGTCCTCCGGCGAATCGGACCGCCGCCGGAAGCCGCGTGGTGGTCGGGCGGCACGGGATCCGTGTCCGGCCGTGGCCGCATCCGAATCCGGAGGAGGTGATGAGGGCACACCGCATAATCGAGAGAATCCAGAGGGAGCAGAGGATGCTGTTCGGAGTGAAAAAGCCGAAAATGGTTATTGCGGTCACGCCGACGCAGGTGCGCACGTTCCAGAAGCTTCACTTGAGCAGCGTCATGCACTCGCTCATGCTCGTGCCGTATGACGTCGTTTGGATCGTGGTGGAGGCCGGAAGAGTCACCAATGAGACCGCTTCCATTATAGCCAAGTCAGGGCTCAGAACCATCCACGTTGGCTTCAATCACCGAATGACGATTTCGTGGAGTGATAGACACAAATTGGAGGCTATGATGCGCCTTCATGCTTTGAGGTCAACATTTCTGTTTTCCTTTTTTTAAAATTCCAATGCTTAAATTTTCAATTTGAGAGATACTGTTTTTCCCGCTATTTGGCGCATAAGAAATAATTGCTCCACATAAGGAATAATTTGTTACCTATAATACTAGTCTTACCTGGCTCACCCAGGATTGTATCTGTTTGAAGATTAAAATTAAAAGCTGTTGTAATTGTTTCAAGATTTAGAACATGTTTGGGAATCCGTTGCAAAATTTCGTTTGAGGCAAAAGTAATTTTGCCAACTGATCAGGACCCTTGGTTTGGTGTTCATTTTGCTTTTATATGTTGGATTTGCATTGGAGCATGCGCTGCAACATTTCCAACTGCAAACCAAACACATACTTAGTTTGTTGTTATTTAAAACATTTGATTGATTTGTCGTGTGGTGGAACAGGATAGTGAGAAAAGAGAGACTTGATGGAATTGTGATATTTGCGGATGATAGCAATATGCATAGGTGCAGTTTCTGTTGGAATTCTTGTTCATTCAGGTGGTGTGGATGAATCTTCGACCTTACAGGGTGAGGAGGGGGCCCCGCCAATGCCGGTGCAAGGTCCTGCTTGTAATGGACCAATAATTTGGTTGGGTGGCATACCTTTAATACGTTGCCATATGCTGGCAAAAGTGCAGTTTACATAGATGATCTGGCACCTGTGCTGCCCAGGAAGCTTGAGTGGGCTGGGTTTGTGTTGAATTCCAAGTTGCTTTGGAAGGATCTTGATGATAAGCCGGAGTGGATTAAGGATCTTGAAGTGTTCGATGGGGTTGATGATATAGAGAGTCCACTGTATCTGCTCGGGGACACTTCTGTGGTTGAACCACTTGGAAGTTGTGGCCGCCAGGTTTTGCTTTGGTGGCTGCGGGTTGAAGCTCGCACAGACAGCAAATTCCCTGCTCAGTGAGTCCTCTTCTCTCGATTACCTATGATTTACTGTTATAAAGTTACCCCTTGAAACAGCTTACTTGACTAGTATAAAAATATAGTACTTAAGCCTTTATTATTCTTTATTATCCTTTTCATATTAATGTGGAAAACTTCATGGAATATCGTGGAAAACATGTAGTTTAATTTGTGTGCCAGTAGTTTTGTGATGCTACTTGTGCCACAGATGAAAGGTAGAAGCTGCCATTGACAGAAAATTAAAGTGTTCAACACTTTAGATTGAGATATTTAAATGTTCTTGATACTATGGTAAAATAAAAGAATATACAATGCAAATGGTGTTTCTATGGTTAATATGATCCTGGCTGCATTACCTCCATTTGCTACTAGTCTCCATGAGGTATGCATTCACATGACAGGGATGGTTCATAGTTTTCCTGTTAAAGTAGATCTTTTGAAGCACTAGCTAATATGATCTAGGTCAGACGTACAGGACCTTGCTGACAGTGAGAACTGCTGCCAAATTGAACTAAACTGTTTTAGAAATCTGACCATTTAGCAACACTGTCCTGTTGACTTGGAAAAACTCATTTTGTATGTTTTGTAGGAAATAACTTATTCTGAATGGGAGAAATTGACAAATCATGCTTCCCTTCCCAGTTCCCCACCAGTGCTTAACTTATTTAATGCAATTGTTTGTTGGATGGTAATTGCATATTTGAATATCTCACAAATATCAGTATCGTAGGATATCTTAGAGATAATTTTTAGGACTAGTTTCCCTATTTTCTAAGTTTCCATATTTCTTAATATCTCATTATTTGTTTCCTTATCCAGTTAGGATTATTAGTATGAATAGAAGTGACTGCTTTAGGTTTTAACATCACACATCTTATTGTGATACATGACAGTACACAAGTATTTATTATTCAAAATCTTTTTTCTCTCTATTCTCTCCTTCTGCAATTAAAATCCACTGTGACATGTTTTTCCACTATTCATCTATTAAGTTCCTTAAAATGCAAATTTCTCTTTTATTTTCATGCTTTTGTCCCCCTTCAAAATTAGTTGTCTCTGATGTGTGATCGTTGGGTGTCCAAGGGGACTCCTCCATCTTGTGAGAATTGTTGTCGAACAGCCATCCCTCTAAATGTCGTTGCTGGAGCACCTTTCATGGGCTATTCCACATATTTTTTTGCCATTCTTGACGGCTCAAAGGGACCATGCACTGTCTTGCCAGTGTTTCCTCCTCTTTTTGCTGGTCTTGATTTGTTAATCAACTCCTCTCTGTCTGTTTTACCCTAGTTTGGGTCATGGGTTTTCCTTCTATAATTTCAAATCTGTTTGGTGTTGTTTTGTCTCTTGCAAAATCCTTGGATGCCTTCATTGTGGCCACTTTGTAGCAGCCTTCATTGTTGTTGTGCCTCCGAACAACTAGAACCAACCACTAACAGAAGATTCAGAGTCATTTTCCAATCAGACCCCAAAGTTTTGTAGCTACTGTTAGCCTTCATTGCTGACATGTGAGTGTCCAGCCTTAATTTTGAGCCAATTTGTTAAGACTATGTAAGTGTTCAACCTTCAATACTAATATGTGATTGCCTAGCCTTCATTGTTGACTTGTTATTGCTGTCAGCCTTCATTGTTGATACATGAGTGCATAACCTTGGTTGTTGACCTTTTTATTGCTTCATTGTGGACAACTGGTCAAGTATGAGACCTTTCTAGGTTTCAATATTTTCTAATATTTCATTATTTGTTTTCCTTTTAGTTAGGGTTATTAGTATAAAAAGAGGTATAAGTACTTTAGGTTTTAACATTACATTACTTCTTATTGTAATATATCTTATTGTAATACATTATAGTACAGAAGTAAATATTATTTGAAGTTTCTTTTCTCTTTATTCTCTCCTTCTTTATCTAAAAGTCCGTGATTTCAGCATTCCATGATCATAATGATAATATTCTACCTCCATTCCATATGTATTAATGTTTAAGGATAATGCACACATATTAAAGAGCATTTAATATATGTAAAATATTGTTGTATTTGGACTAAAATATTCTTATTTAATATCTTATTACTTGTGATAAATTACTTGTAATATGTAGCAATTATTAAATACTTTCTCTTTCCTTTCAACTAATTCAGGTCCCTTTAGTTAATTATATTAAATCTATCAATTAATTGTACTATTATTTCAAAATTACTCTTTTCTTGTTCAACTATTCACTTAATTGTTTCTCATTAATATTTGAAGAGAGAATAATTAAGTAAAGGTATGTAGGGAAAAAATAATTAATACATCTTCAAATTATAAAAGATTCTTATAAAAAGGGACAAACAAAGTTCTAAAAATGATCTTGTAATTAGGGACGAAAGGAGTAGGATATTAAATAATGAATAATAATCATGGGAGATTTCATTACTTAATAATTCCCAATTAAGTAATAGTAGTAGTATATAGTCTACTATTACCTTTGTTTCATATCTATCTGATATTTTACAAATCTAAAGTCATGTTAAAATTTTCCACACCTAAAATAGTTTTGAGATAACTTCTCTTGTGCAACAATCATTTCTCGTTGGAGATCTTCATTTCCCATCAAACGCTAGAAACTATTAAGACACGTATGTGTTTGTTTTCACACTTAGCTGAACTCTTTAGAAGAAGCCAAATAACATCCAACTATACAACCCAGTGTTGTTGGATGGAAGTTATTAGTTATTATCTTAGAGAATATAGTCCAATCATATCACTTGTCCATGACTTCTTGGATGTTTGATTGTGAATATTGGGCTGAGGATCTTTTTATTATAGTCCATTGGATTATCAGAATATTTTCCTACATTTGTATGTGTTGTGTCACAAAAACAAGTATTTTGACATCATCTTTTCTAAAGTTCTTCACTAAGTGAATGTAAATAAAAGTGAACAGTGATTAAAATGCAAAGTATAAATTAAGTAGTAACTATTAGAACAAAGGAGAATGTGGATGAAAGTTTAAAAAAAAAGAAAGGAAAAAAAAAAAGGCTTCAAGTCCCACATCGCTCAGGATAAACACTTGAATAGTGTTTCACTCCCTATATATAGAGAACTCCTTTTTTCATTTTTTCCTTGTCCCAGTTGAGAAGCATTTCCTCAACTTTTCTTTCTCCCTCCCATATTTCAGTCGATGCATTTCTGACAAACTTCTCCCTCTTTCTTTCTGTCGCTCTAAAATTTCGGTTGGCTATAAGAGTGACTTTTAAAGTCATTTTCGGTTGGCTATAAGAGTGACTTTTCAAGTCATATTTTTGGGTGGCTTTAGAGTGACTTTTCAAGTCATACAAGAGGGTGTAATTCTAGAAAGGTTCTCTCAGTGCAGTAGGAATCTTATATAGTGATCTGAGCTGTTTTATCCTGGGGACTTCGTGATTGATAGTCTGCTTGCACAATTTTTTGCAGTGCCACGAAACGTCTTAAAGAAAGCGACATTGTCCGCGACTCAGCCTAAGAAGGTTTCGATTCTGCTATGGCTACCGTAGATATTACTGGCTCGAACAACAATGACCTCAACAAACCTTTTAGGTTTGAAGGGTATCATTTCAAACGTTGGCAACAAAAGATGATGTTTTCTTTAAGTATGAGAAAAGTTGCCTATGTTTTGAACATTGATATTCCAGTGATACCTAAAGATGCTGAGAAGGAAGTGAAGGATAAAATGACTATGGAATTAGCTCTTTGGAATGAAAATGATTACCTATGCAAGAATTTCATTCTGAATGGATTAGCTAATGATCTCTATGATTATTATAGCCCATATAAGTCTGCCAAATTAGTTTGGCTGGCTCTGGAAAAGAAGTATGATACTAAGGAAGTTGGGACTAAAAAGTATGTTGTTAGTCGCTACCTCAAGTATCAAATGACTGATGATAAATCAGTAGAGTCTCAATCCCATGAGATACAGAAAACTGCTCAAGAGTCATACATAGCTGTGATAACTGAGATCAATATGATTGGAGGATCAGATGGATGGTGGGTAGACACTGGCGCCTCCCGCCATGTCTACTATGATCGTGCTATGTTTAAAACATACACGAATGTTGAAAATAAGAAAGTGTTTCTGGGTGATTCCCACACCACTACTGTTGTTGGAACTAGAAATGTTGAATTGAAGTTTACCTCTGGAAAGACTTTAATCCTCAAAGATGTGATGCATACTCCAGAGATGAGAAAGAATCTGGTTTCTGGTTTTCTTTTAAACAAGGTTGGGCTTACTCAGACCATAGGTGCAGATTTATTTACTTTGACCAAGAATGGGGTATTTTTAGGGAAAGGGTACGCCACTGATGACATGTTCAAATTGAATCTTGATATTAATAAAGTTTCTCCTTCTGCTTACATGTTGTGTGATTTTAATATCTAGTATTCTATACTTTGTCATATAAATAGTCGTTGCATATTTAACATGAGTAACTTAGGTTTTATTCCAAAGCTATCTTCAAATCACTTTGAAAAATGTGTTTTTTGCAGTCAATCTAAAATAACTAAGAAATCACATAAATCGATAGTTAAAGAATCTGAGCCATTGGATTTAATACATTCTGATATATGTGAATTTGATGGAACGTTGACTAGAAATGGAAAATGATATTTTATCACTTTTATTGATGACTTCTCTGATTATACATATGTATATCTTATGAAAAATAAAAGTGAAGCGCTTGACATGTTTAAGTTATATGTAACAGAAATTGAAAATCAATTCAATAAGAAAATTAAGAAACTTCAAAGTGATAGAGGCACAGAGTATGATTCCAGTTTGTTTAATGAGTTTTATAATTTGCATGGAATCATACATGAGACGACTGCTCCATATTCACCTGAAATGAACGGTAAAGCTTAAAGAAAGAACAGAACTTTTATAGAATTAGTTGTAGCTACTATGTTGAGTTCTAGTGCAACATCTTTTTGGTGGGGCAAAATTTTATTAACTCTTTGTTATGTGCTAAATAGAATCCCCAAATCAAAAAGCAAGACATCTCCCTACGAGATATTAAAGAAAAGACAACCAAATTTGTCTTATTTGAGAACTTGGGGATGTCTGGCCTATGTAAGGATCCCAGACCCCAAGAGGGTTAAACTTGCAAGTAGAGCCTATGAATGTGTGTTCATTAGTTATGCTATTAATAGCAAAGCATATAGGTTTTATGACCTAAACACAAAAGTGATCATAGAGTCAAATGATGCTGATTTTTATGAAAATAAATTTCCTTTTAAATTAAGGAATAGTGGGGGTACTTCATCCAGTTATCTTCCTGCTATTAGTAGTGAAAAAATTGCACAACCAAAACTAGATATAGAGCCTCGAAGAGGTAAGAGAAAAAGAATTTCTAAAGATTATGGGCCCGATTATATGGCCTATACATTAGAGGAGGATCCATCAAACCTCCAAGAAGCTTTGTCTTCTTTGGATGCTGACTTGTGGCAAGAAGCCATTAATGATGAAATGGATTCTTTAGAATCTAACAAGACCTGACATTTAGTAGACTTGCCTCCTGGTTGCAAACCAATTGGTTGTAAATGGATCTTGAAAAAGAAACTAAAACCTGATGGTACTGTGGATAAATACAAGGCTCGCCTTGTAGCCAAGGGTTTTAGGCAAAGAGACAATGTGAATTTCTTCGACACCTTTTCACCAGTTACTAGAATAACATGTATTCGGGTGCTAATATCTCTTGTTGTTATTCACAGTCTAGTGGTACACCAAATGGATGTTAAAACTGCTTTTTTAAATGGTGAATTGGAAGAGGAAATCTATATGGAGCAACCTGAAGGGTTTGTGATTCATGGACAAGAAGATAAAGTCTGCAAGTTAGATAAATCTTTGTATGGTCTAAAACAAGCACCTAAGCAGTGGCATGAAAATTTTGATAACTTATTAGTCTCGAATGGGTTTAAGGTGAATGAAAGTGACAAATGCATTTACTACAAATCTGTAAATAATGTTTGCACTATAATATGTGTATATGTCAATGACCTTCTCATATTTGGTTCAAATATTCATGTAGTGAACGATGTGAAATCATTGTTGTGTAACAACTTTGATATGAAAGACCTCGGAGAAGCAAGTGTAATCCTTGGTATTAAGATTACTAGGTCAAAAGAGGGAATTTTTCTGGATTAATCTCACTACATTGAGAAGATCTTAAAGAAATATGATTACTTTGACTGTAAACCTGCTAGTACACCATATGATCCAAGTGTAAAACTGTTTAAGAACACTGGTGAAGGTATACGACAAACTGAGTACGCAAGTATCATTGGCAGCCTTAGGTATGTCATTGATTGTACTAGACCCGACATAGCCTATGTTTTGGGATTATTATGCAGGTTTACCAGTAGACCTAGTATGGAGCACTGACACACTATTGAAAGGGTAATGAGGTACCTTAAAAGAACCATAAACCTTGGATTACATTATAAAAGGTTTCCCGCTATACTTGAAGGATACAGCGATGCAGATTGGAACACTCTTTCAGATGATTCCAAAGCAACCAACGACTATATATTTAGCATAGCTGGTAGGGCTGTTTCTTGGAAGTCAAAGAAACAGACTATCTTAGCTCAGTCCACTATGGAATCTGAGATGATAGCACTAGCAACTGCTAGTGAGGAAGCAAGTTGGCTGAGAAACTTACTTGCAGAGATTTCGTTATGGGAAAGACCGATACCAACTGTGTTGATTGCAAAAATTGATAACCATTATTACAATGGTAAGAAACGATAGATACGTCGTAAGCACAACACTGTTAGAGAATTACTCTCAGCAGGAGCTGTTAGAGTGGATCACGTACGCACTGATGATAATTTAGCAGATCCTTTGACGAAAAGATTAGCTAGAGAGAAAGTCCAAAACACTTCTAAAAGAATGAGACTATTGCCCTTATTGCGATGATCATTTATGATGGTAACCCGACCTAAATGATTGGAGATCCCAAGAACTAGGTTCAATGGGTAATAACAAGTTATGAAGTGATATGAGATGAACATGCTATTAAAAGTGAATGCAGCATGATTCCTGAAGTAACAAGAGGATGAGTTATGAAAAAAATTCATAATTCTTAATGAGATCTATACTCTATGTTGAGTGGAGTACCTAGGCTACAGGAGTACTCTTGATAGACTCACCTATGTGAATGTTGAAGTGGGGGCCACTTCATATGAAATTTTGGGCAAAAATTTCTAGAGCGTTCACTATACCGGGATAGACGTGCATGACCTTTAACACACGGGGTTTATAGAATACACCTATGAAAAGGTTGTGTGTGGTTTGATGTCGGAGATAGAGTTCAAGACTTCGAGTCACTCTAGTAAAATCTGAATCTTACTCACTATGCAAAGGTTCAAGTTGTATGACACCTTTGTTTATGCACAATTTTATGAAATCCTCGAAAATCTTCTTTTCAAATTTCAAGTGGGGAATTGTTAGAACAAAGGAGAATGTGGATGAAAGTTTGAAAAAAAAAGAAAGGAAAAAAAGAAGAAAAAAAAGACTTCAAATCCCACATCGCTCAGGATAAACACTTGAATAGTGTTTCACTCCCTATATATAGAGAGCTCCTTTCTTCATTTTTCATTGTCCCAGTTGAGAAGCATTTCCTCAACTTTTCTTTCTCCCTCCCATATTTCAGCCGATGCATTTCCGGCAAACTTTTCCCTCTTTCTTTCTGTCGCTCTAAAATTTCAGTTGGCTATAAGAGTGACTTTTTAAGTCATAATTTCGGTTGGCTATAAGAGTGAGTGACTTTTTAAGTCATATTTTCGGTTGGTTATAATAGTGACTTTTCAAGTCATATTTTCGGGTGGCTTTAGAGTGACTTTTCAACTCATACAAGAGGGTGTAATTCTAGAAAGGTTCCCTCAGTGCAATGGGAATCTTATACAGTGATTTGGGCTGTTTTATCCTAGGGACTTCGTGGTTGATAGTATGCTTGCACAATTTTTGGCAGTGCCACGAAACGTCTTAAAGAAAGCGACATTGTCCGCGACTCACCCAATAATTTTTTTGATTTGCCATAAACTATTGTTACAACAGTAACTTGTAAGGTCCTTGAAAGTGAAAAACTGTCAATGTGATTTTTCATTTCTATTTTACAGAATTCATATTTTTCCAGCAAGTGATAACACGTGGTTGTGTTTTCATAAAATCAACATATAGGCTAGAAGTCTCAGGATTGTAATGCCTAACCAAATACAGGATAAGAAGTCCCAAACAAGGTTGAGTTGTGCATAATTATTGTTGAATTTGTCCCACCATGGAAAGACAAGAGGCTTTCTCTAAATGACATGTATAAGGGTGCAAGGGAGGGATATTTCAATTTTTTTTGTTAAGTTACAACTTACAACAACAAATGTGTTATTTCACTAGGTTTGTTATGTTTCGTTTCCTTGAGAGAGGAATTTGGGGTTCCTAATTTCTCCATTAGTGCAATCTCTGAATTTTTGTTTTGCTTATTAGTCATTTGTCTTTGAGAAATGTCTATAGAAGCCTTCTCTCAAGTGGCATAATATATGATTGTAAGATTATATATGAATACTAGATACTTTCCCTGTCTCTAATTATAAGATATAGTTGACTAATTTATGCTTATTAAGAAAGTTAATTAATTTAGTTATTAGCACTAAATTTTTCTATAATTATAATATTTTTCCAAATTTATCCTTAGCTTTATTGAGAATCTATTTATCTTCTCCAATCTCCATAAGAGAGAGAACGAGACAATTCAGGATATTTTAATAAAAAAAATAATTAATGCACAAGAGAAATGAAATGAAGTCTTATAATGAGGAACAAAAAGTTTTATTAACTATGTTATATAAATAGGGACAGAGGGAATACATCTTTTATACTCACACATGTGCCTAGGCATGCACACACACATTAGTGCAATCTCAGACTCTTCGTAACCTTTCTTTGTTTTTTCTTGGTTTTTATTCTTCATTAAGTCGTTTGTTGTTTCTTTTGACTTCTAAAATCTCAACCAGCTACTTCCATAAAAAACTGAAGTCATTTTTCAAATGTGTGGATTATGGCATTTCTTTTGTTTCATCCCTAAATTTTCTCTGAATGTTATCATTGGAAAAAATTCAAATTCCACGTTGACTAGAGATAAAGCCAAAAGATGATATGTAAGAGGCAATTTTCACCCTATGAGTTAGCTTTTGGGATTGAGTTAGGTCTAAACCCACATTCTAAGATCATATAAGAATCTATCATAGATTCATTAAATGAGTCAATCACCATGTCATCTATGCACCAAGCCTAATAGTCCAGAGTGAGTGTGAGGGGATGTATTGGGAAAAACTCAAGTCTCACATCGGTTAGAGATAAGGTCAACATAGAATATATAAGTAAGACAACCCTCATTCAATAAGTTAGTTGTTGGTGTTAAGTTATGATAAGAATCCTGAAACTGGCCAAATGCAGGCTAAAGGCCCAAGTGGAGAAGGGCAAAGGCCCGAGTGGAGAAGGACAAAGCCCCCGAGTGGAGAAGGATAAAGGCCCAAGTGGAGAAAGATAAAAGCCCAGAGGCAGAGGCACTACCAAGACTATTAATTATTGCTGAAGGCCCAAACTAAATTGAAGGCCCAAACTAAATTGAAGGCCCAAGTTAAATATGTTTTTTAGTTATAATTTTTATTTATTGTAATTTTGGCCCAAACTGTTTAGAAGGCTCATGTCTATTTTTATCTTTTTGTTCAGATACACTATAAGTATTGGTTTTTGTTTTCAATAAGAAACTTTTGGCATTTTGATAAAATTTGGTGAGAGCTTCTCTCTGGGTTCCTTGTTGAACCAATCTCAGACTTATCAAGGTAATCCTTGTGGCGTCTACCCTGACTTATCTTCTTTCACTGGAAGTGGCGTCATCCAAATCTCCGTAGCCTGTATCAAATGTTTCGCCCCGTAAGGTTCACATCATTTGGTATCAGAGATTCAGCTCTTGATACAGGTTCTATCCTATCCTATTATCTTTCTTTGTAATTTGTCCAGGTTCGTGTTTTGTCTTTGTTCTGTTATTTGTTTTCTTGTTTGTGTCTTGTTGCGTTCTTGTTTGTGTCTTTGTTTCGTTCTTATTCTTGTTCTTGTTACGTTTTTGTTCTTGTTCTTGTTTCATGTGTCTTTCAGACTTTGTGTCAAAAAAAAATCTGTTTGAGTTCTGTTTCAAGTAAAAAAAAAGTTGCAGAAATAATTTTTAAAAAAAAAGAGAAGAAAAGAAGAAAAAAAAAGTGGGTGTTTGATCTTTGAACATGAAATTGAGACAGTAAGAGACTTTTTTTTGGCAGAAAATCGTGTACCAAATTCCCTTATCTAGATTCTCCTCTGAATTTTGAGCGTTTTGATATATAGTGGGCCTCAAACGGACAACGTAGCAAAAGTTATGAGCATTTGAAGCTTACTTGTCATATATGTTATCTTATCTATTATCCTATCTGTTATTATATCTATTATCCAAATTAAATCTAATTTGTTATCCAAATCCAATCTAATATGTTATCCAAATCAAATCTAATATATTATCCAAATCAAATATGATCTTTTATCCAAATCAAATCCAAGTTGTTATCCCAAATCAAATCTGTTACTCAGTCTGTGATAATTATATTGTCTTTCCTTTTATTTTATATTACCTTGTGTGTCTAATTTGGTCCATCCTGGAACTTAAGAGTGAACACGAGTGGTAAAAGGCAAGAGGGAATACATTACACAAAAGCCTATATTAAGAGCATCAAACACGAGTGAACTACCATCAAAGAGAGAAACACATGAGTAGAGTGTGGTGAGGTCCTGAATTTTATTTTTTTAAATTACTGCAAAATTCTTTGTTCCTTAATCATGACAGTAGCTGGTGACAATGGTGGTGTATATCATCAACTGGACGGATTTCAGCGCTTATTACTGGACGCGATGACTACACAAATACAACGTTTGTTGAAACGTAACAATGAAGAGCTCTACAGGCGAATAGAAGGACTAGAGCACCAAATGAATCCAAATGTTGGGAGACCTTATGGTGGCAACAGAAGGGTCAATGATGGATCGAACCGAATAGAGGGGCAAGACAGAATTGAGGGAGTAAAACTCAATGTATCCTTTTTTAAAGGCAGGAGTGACCCAGACGCCTACCTTACCTGGGAGATGAAGATTCAACATGCATTCTCCTACAATGATTATTCGAAAGAGCAGAAGGTGAAGTTAGCAGCAGCTACATTCTCAGACTATGTCCTTGTTTGGTGGAAGAAAAATCAAAGAGAGATGAAGAGAGAAGAAGGGCGGGAGATAGATACATGGACTGAGATAAGAAGGGTTATGCGTAAGAGGTATGTTCCAACTAGCTACAGTAGAACCATGCGACAGAAACTCCAGAGGTTATCCCAGGGAAGTTTGATTGTTGAGGACAAGGAGATGGAGATGGCACAAGTGAGGGCCAACATTGAAGAGGACACCAAAGCAATGCATGATGGCTTCACCAACAAGATTTCTTTCCAGCACCATGACCAGAAAATTATTCATAAACCTCTATCCCTCAGAGAAGTGTGTGATGACCAAATCAGAAGGAGAGAAAAGAGAGAACAAGAGAGAGACAATAGTGAGGCATCACAGAGGAATAGAGAAAGGAAGAGTGATACACTTGAGAGATGGAGTGATACACAAGAGAGAGAGAGAGAGAGTGATAATTCTAATCAGTTAACTATTTATGTTTCTCCTAGTGTTCAACCCTTATTGCGGGAATTTAAAGATGTCTTTCCCAAGGAGATTCCTCATGGACTTCCACCTTCAAGAAGCATAGAACATCAAGTTGATCTCCTTCCTAAAGCTTCATTGCCTAACAGGCCAACTTACAACAGCAAGCCCCAAGAGACTCAGCATAAGGATGCACATGCCAAAGTTGAGTATGTGAAAAGATTGTATGACCAAGTGAAGGTGCGAATTGCAAAGAAGAATGAAAGCTATGCCAAGCAAGCCAACAAGAAAAGGAAGGAAGTGGTACTTGAACCCGATGATGATCCTGTACATTTGAGGGCAAATGTTTTCCAAGAAGGAGGGAATGATGAGAATCTTGAAACTGGCCAAATGCAGGCTAAAGGCCCAAGTGGAGAAGGGTAAAGGCCCAAGTGGAGAAGGACAAAGTCCCCGAGTGGAGAAGGATGAAGGCCCAAGTAGAGAAAGATGAAGGCCCAGAGGTAGAGGCACTACCAAAACTATTAATTATTGCTAAAGGCCCAAACTAATTTGAAGGCTCAAGTTAAATATGTTTTTTAGTTATAATTTTAGCCCAAACTGTTTAGAAGGCCCATGTCTATTTTTATCTTTTTGTTCAGTTACACTATAAGTATTGGTTTTTGTTTTCAATAAGAAACTTTTGACATTTTGATAAAATTTGGTGAGAGCTTCTCTCTGGGTTCCTTGTTGAACCAATCTCAGACTTATCAAGGTAATCCTCGTGACGTCTACCCTGACTTATCTTCCTTCACTGGAAGTGGCGTCATCCAAATCTCCGTAGCCTGTATCAAACGTTTCGTTTCGTAAGGTTCACATCAAGTTAGGCCCAAAATCATTCTAGGAGTTATAATGTATACGTGCCCTACGTTGAAAGCTGAAGCCATTTCCCGAATTTCGTGGCATCATTTTTTTTTCATCCTTAAATCTTCTCTTAGAATTATGAAGTTTGATTCATTAAAGATGTTGAACATCATTCCTTCCCTAACGCATTATAGTTTCAGGGCTCATCTCTATCAGATTCCTATGCATGTAAATTGTAATGTGTCATCCAGCAAATATAAGTCGATTCATATCTTCTCAAAACTTTAAATTAGCATGTTTTCAATGCATGAGCATATCCCTTACCATTTGGTGCAATTCCATGCAGATGGGTAATTGACCCTCCTCTGGACATCACTATCCCATCAAAACACACTCCATGGCCAGATGCTCCTCCTCAGCTCCCAATCAATGAAAAGGAGCTAATTGCCACACAAGAACGGACGACCAAGCATTCTACAAAGACAAAAATATCTAGATCGCGTTGCAGTCGAAGTAAAAGAAAGCATGACACCAAAGTGATAGGTGTGCAAGTCTCTACACATTCTGAACAAAACTGAAATATGTTAATAAGTGCATTTTAGAAATACACTGCCTTGTGGATACGAAACTGCGGGTCCTCGTCGAAAGATTCCGGATTGAACCAATGAAGAAGCTGATATGTTCTTACTGGATAGGAATATGATTCATATAATGTGGGTAGTCACTACGGTGGACTAGCATAGATGCATTCGAGTCTGATTTCAGCAAAAAAAAGTTATATTGGTTTTTTTTTCTCATTTTTTTGTTGGGGTGATATATATTCTGTTCGCCTGAAAGGTAATGTCAACTTTGTTCTTCAGCATTTGCTTCATCAGATGAAGCTTGTATAATTTTCTCCAATCTTTTCAATGTAATAGGAATTCTTCTTGACAGGAATTTATCCATACAGTTGCCTTCTCTTATCATTTTTTTTTCTTTTTTGATTCCTCTTGTTTTCCCCAACAGGTATATTTCATTAATCATAGTAGAGCTACAAAGGAGTGTTGCTAGGTGCACCCAGTATTATTGCTGGTACACCCAACATTTAATTAAAATACCAAAACTACCCCTACACTTTTTTCGCATTTGTGATGGGTGTGTGTGAGTGTGATCTGTAAATCGTACGGATCAAGTTGATCCGTAAGATTGATACGGATCAACTTGATCCGTAAGCTTTTTACGGAACAATACGGATCAACATGATCCGTAAAAGTCTTACGGATCAAGTTGATCCGTAAAAAGCTTACGGATCACGTTGATCCGTATTGTTCCGTAAAAGGTTTACGGATCAAGTTGATCCATAAGGTTTCTACGGATTAAGTTGATCCGTAAGACTTTTACGGATCAACTTAAATGGCTTACGGATCAAGGGTATTTTCGTTATTTTACCTTAAGTGCTGGGTGTATCAGCAATAATGTTGGGTGCACCTAGCAACACCCGCTACAAAGTTATCCACGAAGCCCCTCACACAATCTCACATAGGCCTAGCCCTTACACGGGGAATCCATGAAAACTAATGTAAAGTTTTGTAAATGGAATCGTTACTCTATTCCTTGTGTTGGATTATCATCTAAGCACATATACATTTTTAATGTAAAGACATATTTTCAAAGGTACATTTTATACACGAGTAACGTAATCTTGTCAAATAAGGATTTTAGTACTTACGAAAAATCATGCTTAACTTCTCATGAAAACACTTAGTAAAAGAAAAGCGTAGAATGAATTCGTTTTATACCTCGTTTCATAAAATTGAAAATTATTGTCCATTTTTTTTTTGGCAAAGAATAAAAATATCTTTCAATTCATTAAGTCAGAAATTAATCTTATTTGTAATGTATTTGTAATGTGTGACGGTTAATAAATCATGATTAATGACTCTATATTCAATATAATGACCTTTATTTATTTTTAACATATTCTTATTTGTTTAATATAATCACAACTATTATCATTTTTTATTCCAATTCATTTTTTAACTTATCTTCGTCTGCAATCATTTTAAGTACATGTCTTGTGTCATAAATTATACTTGCTTTTTTATAACATAGATCAGGCCATATTCTAACACCATAGCACATGACATGAAGATTCAAACCAATCTAGAATCTATCTTCCTCGGTACTAGTTTGTTTTAGCATTGGCAGCATACCCTGAAAGGTCATCTTATGCTGGCCTGACCACAGTTATGCATTTTCATGCCATTTGAAGAATTAACTATTCATGGATTCATTGAATTAGTCCATGGATTTCATATAGACTAATGATATACATACATATATACTTTTTAGCATGTAACCAACTCTCAAAATTTATCTTCATCTCTTTTCATGTCATATCATAATATTTATAATACTTATGTTTTTTTTTCTCTTATATATAATAGCATATTGGGTGTTCATGAATATTTTTCCTTTCATATTATACACAGTATGCCTCTTCAATGTGTTTTAGTTTGAATATATTTGTTATTAAAAAAAATAAGAAAGTAATAATTATTTTTTAGTAATACCCTCATTTCTTGGTATCTCATCTAAATTTGAGTCTTGAATTGGTCAAACATAATTTTTGCATTGACCAATATGTTTGGATGTGAGTGAAAACATCATTTTGAATTTTGGACTCAAGTCTCTTTGAAGCAATTAAAAGTATCTTCTCCATCACCTTAAACTTGAGTATAATAAAATGTGTTCTAAGACCACCACCATCTATGTCTTGATGATTAACAAAGATAAAACACACCTGCATGCATATTTTGGTAAATTTAACTCTCAAAATCAATTTTGATTACAACTTTTCAAATAACCCTGCGACAGAATCAATTTGTGGATACATATTATTCAAACAGAAATTATGTTACAACCGATTCACTTTTATTTAAAATTAATTTTGCAAAATCACATGGATTCAAAAAATTTACAAACACGCGCCAAGTTTATAATTATGTTGTAACTTTTTAATAAGGATACCTTTGTATAAAAAAACTATTTTATCATAATAATTTGTATAATTAATATATTTTTCTAAAAAATAGAACATTGTCTTAAAAGGATAAATAAGAATAAGAGATAGATTTTAAAGGTTGAAATGAAACCATTCCTTTTTCAGTGTTTAGGATCCTCGTAGTTATAAATTAAACTGCATGCGATATAATTATAATGAAATGGTATGCATTTAAAATATGAAAATATTTTACTTTATTAGAGAAACAGTTTAAATGATAAACATTCTTACGGTTCATTAACTGCAGAAAAGCAGAATATCTCCACTGGATGGTTGGTAAGTTTAAGAATATTTATTTTATTTTATCCTTATTTATTAGGAGTGTAATAAAGTCGGAATCGGTCCATTTTAAAGCTCAAAGAAATAGAATAAGGATGACTTAGGGTTTGTGTTTTGGTAAGAAATTCAAATCGAATCAACTCGACCTTAATTAGATTGGTTTGAATCAGGTGATAAAAAATATTATCATATTCTGAAGAAAAAAAAATCCAATATAAAAGATAAATAAGTAATGGCATTTCATAGCTAAAACTAAAGAAAATAAAAAAGAGAACTGCACTTGTTAAAAATGACACACATACATAAGAGAAATCTAGCATGTTTGGTTTAGATTCATTTCCAACATAATTGATTAAAAAATTACGTTAGAAGTAAAATAACAAATAGTTGTTTCAATTTTTTTATGGTGTCATCATAATTTTATGTACTAAAATTAATTTTCATTTATTATCCAAATACACACTATATTAAAGAGTCTAGAATTACTTAATTAAAATCTCATCTAAAGACTTATTTATGATGCTAGTTATCAAGTATCTTTGAGATTTGATGGTCTACAAAATCAAGAGATTTACATCTTTGAAAGAATATTGTGTAAAATGAGAAAATAAATCAGCAAATGTTCTTAAAAAATACATACAGTCTAACCAGATCCATCCATAAAACCATATATATAGAGAATTAACTTGGCCAATTCTATGCTTCTGAAGAGGCAGAAGAGCTATATGGATCAATAATGTTTAAAAAAAATATATCTCTATCTATCTATATACAATTTGTGACACCTTACTATTATTTAATTCTTATAAAGATAAGGGTGGATTTCTTATTTCCAAAGTCAGGGGAGCCATGCCCATGAATGAAAAGGTAGGGATTCGTTCCCTTCATTGCTAAGGCCATGCTATCAGCCTATCACACATACCAATATTCATGAAGCATTATTTCATTACGAGTAATATTATATTTTTTTATTTTCTCTAACAAATTCTCCTAATACTTTATAGAAAGTAAATACTATTAAATAGAAAACAAATATATTTAACAATTTGAAAATATAAATATATTTAATTTTTTCAAATTTAGTAAGCTAAAAGATTTGTAAGATGATTTTATAGGAGAATTTAAAAGTATTTCTTCAATGTCCATTTTGAAGGTATGATATTTTTTCTATAAAAAAGATATTTATTATTTTTTGGGAAATAAAATATTCTTACAGTTAAAAGTCATATGAGACTAACCTTTGAGATTTACATATCACCCAAATAGATTTTACTTGTCACAATAAAGTCTTCTTTATATATTTGGTCACGAAATCAAGCTTCTGCCGGCATGTGTAAGAAATTGAGTCATTTACCCATTATGTTGGATCTTGTAGGTAAGATATGATATTTATTAAGTATTAGATAATTAGTCATATTTAATATAATTTAAATGTACTATAAAATAAGTATTAAAAATTTATTTTCATTACCGTATTTATACTACCATAGCAATACGTACCTATATCGCTGTAAAAACATAAAAAACAATACTTATATCAAATATAATCTCTTTGTAGGATCATAATTGTTTGCAGTTAAAAATTGAACTGAATCTATTCCGTAGATGATATGTGGTTTTTTTTATTTATATAATAAATAAATGATATGTGCTTTATACTATAATAATTAACAAAAAAAATCTTATAATATAATATCGCGCACTAAAAAACCCACTGAAAAGGCTGAAAAGTGAAATGCTCTCCGAGGTGGATTAACCACACAAAGTAAACGGAATCCTTCTCATCGAAGAAATCTGTTAGTACATGCGACACTATTTTTTCGTTACCATATTTATTATCCCCTGGTTTGATAGATGATTAGTTTTCGTTCAAAATTTAACTTATTATTATTTTTACGGTATATTTGAATGGAGAAATTTAAAATTTTAAAGAATTTTAAATTCTGAGAATTTCAAATTCTTCAATTTAAATTTTTTCATTTTCAAAATTCTATGTTTGGATAAAAAGATTAATTTTTTTCATTTCCAAAATTTTGTGTTTGGATAAAGAAAATGAATTTCTTCATTTTTAAAATTTTGTGTTTGGATAAAGAAATTAAATTTCTTCATTTTTAAAATTTCTTATTTTGATAAAATAATCAAATGCATTCTTTTTTAAAATTTTATATTTGAATAAAACAATTTTTTAATAAAAGAATTATTTTTTTCATTAATAAATTCTATGTACTATTTGTCGAGTGTGGTATTCCAATAAATATATACTATTTTACTCTATTTCAATTAAAAATATATTAATTTAACTATTTAAATCATTATTCCATTTACGGCCCACTACAAAACTCACAACATAAAAAATATTTAATATAATTTCATATTGGAATGTTATTTAAAAGTCTATAGATAAAACTTGTTTTCTATAGAAGTCATTGGCCAGTAATGCAATTACAGCAAACAAAACTTGGACTGAAGCAAAATCTAGTCACAAAATAAGTCCAACTTTCAAAATAATTCCAAATTTTCTAATTGCATTTGCTTTAGTAGAGGAATTCCTTCACATCTTTTCTGCAGAAGAAAACATAATGTTAAGTGTTACTGAACAAATCATATTTGTTAAAACATAATTTGCCATATAAAATGAGAGATATAAATGTAAAACATAATTATACAACATCAATATACTTGTCATGATATCAAATGTACCTATAAGTTGGCATCAAGGCATAAAAGACGAGATGTAATCCTCCTTATCATCCAATGAAAGAGCTTTTATAATCGTAAACTTAATGGGATTTTCTGTCAACCAATCGATTGCTCTATGTCGAAGTGCACCATTAAAATTAGGTATATTATCTAGCTCACTCACCACTTCATGTACCACTTCTTGAGCTTCTTTTATCTCCATCTTTTTTTTGTTCTCCATCTTCTTCTTAGTCACTTCAACAAATTCTTTCAATGACTCGGCTACTTCTTTCATTGAGGAAATCATCCCTTCTTTCTCTCCACTCTTACTTGGGCGAATGTTTTTTCTTGTGGCGGAACTTGATCCCTCTAAGTCAAAACTCACACTATGAATTGCTTCCTCTTCATTTGTTTCTTTGCTCATGATATCATCTGCATCTAATGCATTTTCTGCTCCGAGTCCAGTAGCTCTATCCTTTGCACATAGGTCAACAATATCATCCCAATTAGGAATGACTTTGAATCGAAATCGTTTGGCCTCTTCATGTGATTTGAAAAAAAATAGAAACGTATTAATAACAACACAAATAATAACTACAATTGAATAAAATTAAAAGATGATTGACTACCTTTACATATTCATTCCATGCAATTTCATTTTCAATGGTAATCATGTACTTTGTGCTATCTCAGTCAAATCCACTTTGACTAAGAATGTCACTCACAATTCCATACCATGTTCTCCAAAGCTTAAAACGATTTTTAACATTATCTGCCATGAGGTGAACTCCAAAACGCTTGGACAAAATTTGAGCTGCAGTACTGTATGCTACTGCTTTCCAATTTCCATCACCTTTATTGCCCAAATTTCTTTGATCTCTAAGCACATCAGTTAGCACACGCTCCATTTCCAAGTTCCATGTGAAGTAACTTCTTGTGTCCTCACTAGACATCTTTCTTTTTCCACTTGACTTGTTCTTCACATTGCTTGATTCCATTTCTCTAGACAAAAAAAAATCTCACATATATAATTACATATATATAAAGGTGAGACATGTCAAATTAGCATTCTATGAAAGTATAAAATTAATTACACATAAAAAGAAAACAAAATCCAAAGTATTATGAAATACAAAAATCCAAAGTATCACACATACATGTGTATAGAGTCAATTACACATAAGAAACAAAATCCAAATCCACTAAAAACATCTCCCTAATCAAAGTTTCTTCTTATCTAATAGGTGGCAAACATATTCATTGCTAAAGTATCACGAAATCTTATCCATTCCTCAGTTGCTTGAATAGTTGTGACTTCATCTCCAATATTATTTGTGACTCTTTCCATTTGTTGATTTATTAACTCATTGTCAACAACAGATAAAAGTTCCAAGTCTTGGGCTTCCAAAATTGGATCACTTTGTTGTTCATCTCTTATGAAATTATGTAGCATGAAACAAGCATTAATAATTCTTATTTGTGTTTTTATATCAAAAAAAGGAGTTATTAATATACTCCATCTTTTCTTCAATACCCCAAATGACCTTTCAATAACATTCCTTGCACTTGCATGACGAAGATTAAATAACTCCTTATAGTTTTGAGGGGTGTTTCCGATCCACTCATTAAGATGATATCTAGTCCCTCGATAAGGTGCTAAGAATCCAGGGCCATTTGTATACCCCGCATCCACAAGAAAATATTTACCTACAATGGTTTAAAAAAATATTATATATAAGAAATATGCATATTTCTTTTATATGTTAAATAAAGTTTCATCATTTCATGATATTACCATTTGGAATATGGAGACAATTTTGACGACACAAAGCATCTCGCAATACTCGAGAATCTCCTGCTGACCCTTCCCACCCAGGCAACATATATATAAACCTTAAATTTGGACCGTAAACTCCTAAAACATTTGTAGAGATATCACCTTTTCTATTACGATATCTAGGTGTATCTTTTGTAGCAACTGTTACTGGAATATATATCCCATCAAGTGCTCCAATCGAATTCTAAAAATATTTCAAAATAAAAAATAAGTTGTAATCACTTAAAGTACCTTATAATTATTAACAAATGACAAACTTACCTTAAACTATCTCCATTTATTTTCCACCGAGCCCTCTAGATTACAGTCATGGAACTTCGAATATTCTTTGCTTACTTTCATTATAGCTCGCAGGACATTCTTGAATTGCCTACTTATTGTTTCCATGGATCTACAATAACTAAAGTGCACAACTCTATACTTTAGGTTGTGAGCAAGGATATGCAAAAACATTGCCACAGCTTCAGCTATAGGAACATTTCTTGTTTTTACCAATTGCCCTTTCTCTTGTAAAATTCTACAAAGCTTAAAAAATGCCTTTTTACTAACCCTTAATTGTTCAATGCAATCAGTTTTGTTCCCCTGTATAAACGATTAAGGAAACTATGCCTTTCTAATTCCAAATTTCGGATAGGTTCCTTAACAAAGTACTTGTCATGATACCAAGTCAGTGCACCCAAAAGCATAGTGACAACACTAACAATAATGAAAAATGCTTGTTCAAGTTCTTCTTCCTCTTCTTCATCTCTTCTACGTTTTCTTGAAGCAATTGAAACATCAACTATACTACTTTCCATTTCTTGATTATCCACACTATATAACTTAAAGAAAAAGTAATATAATAAAAGTAGTGAAGCATAAAAAGGTACCAAGCTATAAAAGGGTAAAGACTGAAGCATAAAAGGGTACCAAACTATGTTGTAACAAATTCCTAGCTAGTCACAAATTCCTCTAGTTGAACAATTGGATTATTAGAATCCTTGTTTTATCCTCTTAAAAATTGCATCTATTCTTTTATGCTTCATTGTTATATCTATTAAAAATATTACTCCCAAATTAATGTGACACTAATGATATAATATAACTCAAAGTATTAAAAAATGATAAGAATATAAATCCAAATAATATAACAAGCCACAAAAAACTAGAAAAATTAAGAGTTCAATGCAATAAAAAAACTACTATATAATCTAATTAATTACATTGGCAAAATAAAGGATGACCAGACTATGAAAAGCCAAAGCTACGGGCATGTAACAAGACATAAGACATTCATTAAATATTTTTTCCTAATTATAGAAGTCTAAAAACCTAATAAAAGATGACATTTTCCACACACACCTCAAGTTCTCAACCGTTCAAATATGTAATTCTTAAGATGGCTCTAGGTGATAGGCTAACAACAAAGTAGTGGCTTCAATAATGCAGTAAAAAAAACCTGAAAACAAAAGAAAATATAGCAAAAATATTGATAAGAAAAAATTAAAAAAAATTATCGATAAAGAAGGGAATGGGCCGCAACTGCAACTCCACAAGAGAAATTGATAGGAGCCAAAAGCATCGTGTAACAACAAAAGATGTGTGTTGTAAAGTTTAATTTTTTTTATGAGGAACAAAGAGGAAAAATAGAGAACGGTGTGTACGTGAACAAGTTGTTTCTCCTTTATACTTTGTAATTTGCTCCCGTCTAACTCCACAATTACGTAACTTACACAAAGGCTTATTCACTTTTTTTTTTATACTTTTCAAATGGTAATTTGTTTGGGCTACTATTTGTTTGGGTTATGTAACTTACACAATTACGAAACTTACACAAAGGCTTATTACACAAAGTCTAATATACCTGTATAGGCTTCTAAACAAATATAGTACAGTAAACAATATGGCTAAATAATAAGCTCATTATGGCTAAACAATAATATAAGGACATCTTAAAAAACATGTTGTCATATCTCACATGGCTTATCTAGAAAGCTGAGCATTTGCTGCTACAATGATACTTTTTAAGAAAAGCCAATAGCTATTTAGAAAGTAAAGTTTTAAGACATATATATTCTTCCAAATTCAGATTGATTTGAATGTTTTGAAGTTAACTACTCAGTCCTTACATTTTCTCATTTGTGTTATTTTGGCTATGCATGACAATCTTTGAGGGTTGTTGTTATTATCACTATTATATATCAAAATTATATTTCCTCGTTATACTTTGAGTGTTGATTATATGTATTATATATATTTTGAGTCTGATTACTATATATGTCGGAGCATTTTTTTTTATCTTTAGTTTTCATGAACAGACATATGATCATCAGGTCCAATGTTCCAGTTCTCCACTGGAATTAGACAACATCTATAGATATCAAAATTTTTAATTTCGAAGTCACAAACCACTAATTTATAAATTTTTTTTATAAATTTTAGAGAAATGCTAGTAGGTAGTAGCTACATCACAAATTAGTTTATAAATTTTGAATGCCTAACTGGTATCTAATTAGTGGGGACCAATGTCTGATGGTACTGCACTACTGCTATATGATATTATGCTCTTCACAATTGAGAGCTCATATCCATGTATTGGTATGTGATATGTTTCATATAAAATTGGATAATTTGTCAAAGAATTTTTACCAAAATTATAAGCAATATTTTTATGGTCATTTTGTACACAATACTTTTATACTTCTAACCCATTTTGATTGCATGAGTTAAATTTGATAAGCATATCAGCTTTAGTTCATTTGTATCAATATTGTATTTGTATGGGTGATATCTGGCTTGGTCATTTGAGTAACAGACTTACTGCACTTAATTAACATGAATAAGTCAATAAGCAAACCATTTAAGCATTTGAGAAATTATGAGACTTATATATACCTCTGACCATTAAAATAAATAAATTCAAAGAACATTTAACAACAAAAATAATTTATGCTCTTTGTAAAAAAATGTTTCAGGAAATGCTAGCAGGTCCTTACATACTTGGATTAAACTTTTTGAACATCATTCTGCCAAACACAATTATTTGCCAAACACTGATTTAACTACTTTAAATAGCATTCTATTACATGAGTGTTAAGTTAATTAATTCTCTTTTTGTGAATGTGATTTTTTAGTCTAGAGTACAACAAAATTAGGGATTTTAATTCTATTGTTGCTGCAAGATTAATTTATTTTAATATAACCCTTTTTGTAGGCAAAGACAGTGTAGGTAGAAGCAGCCTACATGTATTCTTAATATGTTTCTTTCCTTTGAATTTTTTTATTAGAATTGTTGTGACAAAATTTTTTTTTAGCTTGAGAAGTTTTCATGGCATTAGATTGGAAATACTATGGTTTTGTGTCTACTTTCCCCAATTTCAAGTTGGGCAATTTCAAGTTAGAATGCCTCTAAGGCATGTATGCATTGGTTTGCTATGTTATCTATATATGAACTTTTGTGTGATGTCATTATTGTGGCTGTTGCTTAGTTCACTGATGTCTCCCTACTTTTGCTCTTAACAATTAAAGGTTGTTTAATTCTCACTTATAAACTGTAAGTTTTTCCTTGAAACAACAAAAATAACTTCTACCAACTATACTGTCACATACCTTGTCTCTTTTCTTTCTTAGTATAGTATATCAGACAACTTATGAGTTCATGGAAAAATATCTTGCTTAGTTATAATTATCAAAAGAGAACATGTGGTTTGGGTTGAGGATGTACTGATGTAGTATAGTATATCAGAGTCACACACTATCCTTTTAAACCCTACATGGCATAACAACAACCAAGCCTTTCCCACTAGGTTGGATCAGCTACATTGATCAAACAATGACATGTTTTAGTAATTTTGACAAACCATTGACCGCTAAATTCTTTTGAATGATTTTGCATATAACTTTTCTTAGTCACTCTCAATCTCTAGTGACAAGGATACCCTCCATCTTATTTACTCTCTTTATAGGGGCATCTAGAGGTGATCTCAACTCTCTAAGACACAACTTTGACACACTTCACCGAAAGTATTTAGGAGCAGCAAAGAATCATTCAGCTATGCTCTACCACTATAGTGTCCATTATAGCAGGAATTAACAACTCGGTAAAAAATCTCTACATTTAATATTATATTATCAATTTTACTATTTTTTTTGGATCAGAAAATGATCCAACTTCAAAGCCTCTTGTTCTCTGGCTCAATGGAGGTTAGCAAATGGAACTATGCCTTAAGGTCACTACGACAACATGCAAAGAACAACATCATATCTTATAGCCAAGCTAGGAAATTGTCCTCTGCATCCTCTGTCGCGGTTTCCAATAGAATACTCAACAAAAGAAAGGAGATGTGATAACAAATTGTATAATGTATCTGTTACTTAGATGCAACATCAGATCTTATAATCAGACAAACTCAAATCCAAATCCAACATAGTTTGGTGAAATGCAACCTACAAACCCTAGATTATAGACATGAAATGCAAATTAATGAAATCAAATAGTAAAAATAGGATTGAAACAAAGATAAACCCTATAATACTTAGATGAAAGACCGAGAGAGACTAATCAGAGACAGAGAAGCTGTGTTTCAGAGAAAAACACGTTGAGCTTGAGTGCTATTGCAAGAAAGGATTGAGTGCAAAGAGAGATTCAATGAGGGAGAAGAGAGAGATTCAATGAGCGTAGAGAGAGATTGAGCGTAAAGAAGGGTGAGAAGCTGTTGGAGGAGGAAGAAGAACGTGTAATTTCAAATTCTTTAATTTTTGAAAGAATTTGAAATCCTAATATTTAAGTTAATTAAAATACCTTACCAAAATACTGAAATTTTAATTTCTCTTCAAATTTTTTATATGAACATCTTATTTAACTGAAAAGTAATTAAAATTATTTAAAAAATTAAATTCTCCTATTAAATTTTCCCATCCAAACATACTCTTAGTGAATTTTTTACTCTCAATGTCAACAATTTATCAGTAGCCACTATCATACTATTAGTACATTGCAATGCGTAAAAATGTACATAAAGTATAAATCAATTTTATATTATTATTTAATTACAAATCATTATTAATAATATTTTTATAGAATATTTATATTGATATGAGAAAAAAGATTATAAATGTGCAGTGTAAAATATTTTACACATCTAATCATAATTTATCATTTATATTAAATTTATTGATTTTTAAAATAATTTAATTTTCTTAAAGTAATTCAAATGATGATTTATGATTAAATAATAATATAAAATAATTATATTTTACATTATCAATGCACAAATATTAATTTCTCTTGAAAATCTAAATGGGCTCCTAACATACATATGATATATATTTTGTATTTTTAATATAAATTTAACTTAGTTTCTTATCTTTTTCAATATATTATTTTCAACATATTTAGTTCTAATTTGAATTTAATTTTTTTACCAATAATTAAAAATAAAAATATATCACAACTTATTTTCATAAATCTAATATATAATTGCTATTTTAATTATTGATAATTTCTTTAAAAAATATTTAAATTCAAGATAGAACTAAATATGTTAAAAATAATATATAGAAAAAAAAATAAGAAATTAGGTTAAATTTTTTAGTTGGTATTAAAATATAATCATTTTATTAATATATTTTCTTATTTTGTGTTGTAGAAATACTAAGAGATAGATAAAAAAAAATTAGAAAAAGTAATTAATTTTAATTTACTATTCTTCCAAAAATTAAAAATAATAATAATAATATAATTGCATGTATTATCATGTTATTGCATTTGCTAGTGTTTGATTCCTTTCAAAAAAAATAATTTAATTCTTTGAAAGTACTAGTACACTATACTATACGAATTTCATTCTTTTAAATAACTGCCTGTTAGTCTGTTGTATATTCACGAATTAATTAATACGGCAATAATGAAAGGAATAGGTACTGATTCCATAATCGTAGATTTCAATTATCATCATATCAACTCAGAGGCCACGTGGTGTGGCAGTTATTATCTTTAGTAATTGCGTTACATTTCCAATTTCCATCGCGAATGTATTCACCCACTTTTGATTCACCCACTTGCCCAAGTTATTTCCCTTTTGGCACCATACATCAACCCCCTTCAAATATTAAACAATTTTTCTCCCTCTATATAACCTCACTACTCCCCATTCTTCACATCACCAACAACAACCTTTCACTTCAAAACTTGTTTACCCTTTGTTCTCTCCTCTTCCAGACACCAACATGGCTTCAATGACCATGATATACACCTTACTCTTTCTTTCTTTCACTTTGTCATATGCTATTAAGACCTCCACCATCATCAACTACACCGACAATGAGGTCATGGCCATGTACGAGGAGTGGTTGGTGAAGCACCAAAAGGTGTACAATGAGTTGGGAAAGAAGGACAAGAGATTCCAAGTTTTCAAGGACAACTTAGGGTTCATACAAGAGCACAACAACAATCTAAACAACACTTACAAACTTGGGTTGAACAAGTTTGCTGACATGACCAATGAGGAATACCGTGCCATGTATTTGGGCACCAAGAGTAATGCCAAGCGCAGACTCATGAAAACCAAGAGCACCGGTCACCGCTACGCGTTCAGCGCCCGTGACCGGTTGCCGGTGCATGTGGACTGGAGGATGAAAGGTGCAGTTGCTCCCATCAAAGATCAGGGAAGTTGTGGTGAGTTTTTTTTTTTTTTTTCCCTATCATTTTGCCTTTTCTTTTGATAAAGTAATGTTTGTTAGCTAAGGTTTAGGTTAGTAAATCAGATAAGGACTTGTTTTAAATTCAAGCGTAACAGCTTTTTTGCTTGCTAAGGTTACTTAACAGATAAGGATTTGTTTTACATTCAACTATAATAGCTTTCTCTAACTCTACTAAAAGATACTTCTTTTTTTTTAATGGTTTTTGTAGATATTTTACATTGTTTGAGATTATATTTTTAACACTATAAATAACTAACTTCTTTTCGGTGTACAAATAACTAACTTGATTGCAAAGAAAGGCGTGTGATTAAATTTTAAAACTCTAAATTGAAAACATATATAAAAAATAAATAAAAGTGGCATGTCTTACTTTAAAATAAAAAACTACAATTGAAGGAAAATATTTCAATTTAATGTGCCTGAATAGATTTTATGTGTTTATATGTTGATTGACGTGCTATATTATTTATGTTTTGTGGTTCTTGAGATTTTCTTCTGTTAGAATAATGTTACCTAACTTTCCTAAACCAAAAAAATAAATGTAACGTAAGTTTCTTTTAAACAATTTTTTTTATTAAAAACTTGGAATGTTATGGTAGGTTTGATTTGATTGGAGTTTGACTTTGAAGGGTAGATTTGGATCTTGCAATTGGAAAGACTGTTAGATCCTATTTATTTATCTATGAATAATTTTAAACCTTTTATTTATTTTTCAACATTCAGATAAATATTAAATACGTTTTATATTTTTAAGACATTAAATATATAATTTTTTATTTGATACTTTTTTTATAAAAGAGTACGAAGATTAATTAATAGAAAATATAATTTATTAAGTTATTCTTTTTTTATTTTTTAATTTTACTTTATGCAGGAAGTTGTTGGGCGTTCTCAACGGTGGCCACAGTGGAAGCGATAAACAAGATAGTGACAGGGAAGTTTGTGTCCTTATCTGAACAAGAACTTGTGGACTGTGACAGAGCCTACAATGAAGGATGCAATGGTGGCCTTATGGACTATGCATTCGAATTCATCATTCAAAATGGTGGCATTGATACTGACAAAGATTACCCATACCGGGGCTTTGATGGCATCTGTGATCCAACTAAGGTCACTAACTCACTATAGCAATCTTTGAAAACAGAAAAAAAAAAAAAAAAACACATAAATTAACTTTGCCTGATATTATTAAACTTGACAATTTATTTGTTGCTAATGATTTGAGTGGCTTATACTTCTGCAGAAAAATGCTAAGGTAGTGAATATTGATGGGTACGAGGATGTTCCACCATATGATGAGAATGCCTTAAAGAAAGCTGTGGCTCATCAACCTGTAAGCGTTGCTATTGAAGCCTCTGGCAGGGCTTTGCAACTTTATCAATCGGTAAGCTTACTCTTTAAAAAGGTCCACAATGATTACTACATTGATTTTGATTTGAGACTATGTTCTTAAGTGGTAAGCACTATGCAAAGTGCAAACTACAAATTTTATAAGCTATAAAGGGAGTCTAGCTCAATTGGTTGAACAGTGTGCACAAGTTATTCTTGGTACTTGTATTCGATTTTTATGGATAAAAAAATATCAACAAGCTTGAGACAACAACATTCATCAATGTATAGATGTCATATATGTGCTAACAAATTTCTGGTTCTTTTTTTTTCAGGGTGTGTTTACTGGTAAATGTGGGACAAGTTTAGACCATGGTGTAGTGGTTGTTGGATATGGCTCTGAAAATGGTGTGGATTACTGGCTGGTGAGGAATTCATGGGGCACTGGATGGGGTGAGGATGGCTATTTCAAGATGCAGCGCAACGTGAGAACCTCCACGGGCAAGTGTGGAATTACAATGGAGGCCTCCTACCCTGTGAAGAATGGTCTAAACTCTGCAGTTCCTAATTCAGTTTATGAAAGCACTGAGGTGTATGTTAGCAGTGCTTGATATAACCTTCATCGTTATTTATGACCTTTGAATTTGGAAAGAGGAACAAGTGCTGAAGTTGCAAGAAAGTGATGTTTCTGTTATATCTTAGATGCTTCTATTGAATGTGTGCTGGGCTATTCTTGTACATAGGTTTCTTCAGGTTAAAAGTGAACCTGATTATCAATCAATTTGTACCGGTTTTCACTCATTGTTATTCCATTTGAATGTTTTATCTGAAATCCTTAATGATATCAATTCGCTAGTTATATTTCTGATATGGATATTGAATGTTTGCCAAGACCCTGTGCTTCTGTTCTTCAATGTGAAAAACTCGGTACAATGTTAGAAATTCTCTGAATCAGCACCTTATTGTTCAAGCTTGATACTCTGAGCACTTGAAAGTTTGAAAATATTACGATGCTACTCTCGAATTGCTTATCATTGTGCCATGTAAAAATTCAATTGAACACCGATCTACAACTGGTTAGCAGCAGTCTATATTCTGTTTTTGTTGAGAATTAGCAGGGGTCTATCTAGTTTATATTGCAGTTGTAGCAACTGCAATAATGACTCTTGATGCACTATATAAACTCTAGTAAATCAAGAGTTTATATTGTAGAGTTAGAAGGTTGACTTAACGGTGAAGAGAGATAGAAGAGGTCATGAGTTTGAAACTTTGAATTGCTCTCACTAACAACTAATAAATTAATATTTGCTGATTAAAATAAAAGAGTTTATATTGCAGGTGCTACCAATTAAAAATTTCCTGCAGACGTTCTCTTTCCCTATCAGCATGGAAGATGTCATAGTGCTAGACTGGTAAATGAACATTAAAATCTGTGACAGTAAGTTTGAAAGAATATGATTCAGAATTACCTTTTCGCCATATGCTAATGACAAAGATCAGTGTTTTTTCCGTTAAGCGTATATGTAACTGTTTAAATGTAATCATGAATGAGAAAAATCTGTACAAAGTTCGTGTTGACTTCTATAGTGATTGATCAAGGGGATAAAAAAAAGTGAAGTGATCCCAAGTACAATGCAAAAATGGCAGTGTCATTACAGTATGACTCAACCAGCAGCACATTGCATACATACAGTTACCAACAATTAAGCTTATAGACTGGAACCAGATTCAAGAATCATGTCAATTACAGGAATTACATTTTGTCTTGTAATCTTCTTGGGCAACTTTAATAACTCTCCAGTTTACATCAGGAAAGTTTGGGCATGTTTGGTTGGCCATTAAGAAAGTACTTTTAAGTGTTAAACGTAATTTTGGAGAGTCAACTCAGTTTCATAACATGTTTAAATTAAAGTTTGTAAAAGTATCTCAAGTCTTGTTTCTCCTAAATTTGAGTTTACAAGCAAAATTTTATTTTTAAACATACTTTTGAAGAAAAATCAAACATGACTCCAAAATGATTCTACTTTCAAACATACTTTTGAACCATCACCTAAAATCTAAACATAACCAATTATCCTCAAAAGTATGTTAATCCAAACATGCAGATACTCTTTGGCACTTTGTATTTTACGTCCATAAATGAAATGCTTGATGGGCAACCCACCGTGAAAACATAGGTGTTCAACTTCTAACTTAGGAAAACCTTGAAAAAATTTAGGTACTTGTGAAAAAAATTCAATGAGGGAACTAGTAAAAAATTGAAATATATAAGTTCATTTTAACTTATATGGAAAATTTAATTCATTTTTGTTTTAATTTGTTCTCCTATAATCATTTGTTGAAAAAATTATCCAAAATGACTCTTGCATGAGCTTATTTCTAGAAAATATAGTTCCAAAAAATCATTGATTAAAAATTAAAATGTTTATATATACAATAAAAAAAATAGATCGGTATAACTTCATTGTAAGAAATGAAAAAGATTTCATTCTACACAAGCTAGCTATCTAAAATTCTCGTTATTTGACTACTAGTACTAATTCAAGAACAAGAGCCATTAGCCCACCTATATAGAAAGAAATAGAAAGTAAAGGAGTAAAAGAAAGAGCCCTTAGAAACTCCAATTATATCTCCCTAAACTGAATCTTTTACTAGGGCGTAAGAACATCCAAGACGCCCAAAGTCTAAACAATTTCTCAAATGGAAATCAGACATCCCGTTGTCCATACAAGACCTCAAAAGCAACTTTCTTCAACTTCCATCAAATCCTCAGATTGCTCCATCTGTCAAAATATACGGCAAATAATATCAAGCCACATGTTGGTTTGTGACCTAAATGAAGCAAATAAAGTTCAATTAACCTGAAAATTTCAGTCCTCTGAAAGGCTTGTGATTTCTGGTGGTGCTCTCTTTACATCATAGCGCTAAAAGTAAAATAAATAAAACCAAATCTTTACCATTAGCAACAAAGATGTAATTATGTTAAGAACACCAAAAAATGGACCAAGCCATACAAAACCATGAGTCTATGACAATAATTATGCCCAATGAAGATGTTAGTTTACCTGTTTTCCAGATGAAAACGGTAAATATTTGTATTTAATCATGTGAGATATCTGTCTCCTCATTGTAAGTGAGAATAGGACCACCCAGTAGAAGAGGAGTATTGGCCAGAACACAGGAACATCAAACGCACTAAAGAAAGTCATCACAAAAGCAATGCAAAATGCCTTCGTGATTGAGTACCTGTTCGCAAAGGAAAGTTAAGCAGCTTTAGTAGAAGCGCAACATCTGCAGTCAAAATCCTGAAGGCAAAAGCATGAATTGGAAGTGAATCAAGAATTTCTACTAACTTAGAAGCACAAATGCACAATACCCATAGAAAAGAACATCAAAATGGCACCTTCTTATACTGAAAAATGTCATTAGCTTAATGCAAAGAAGTGAATACAAGTATACAACATTGTCAAACCCTCTTAAGTTCATAACATTGCCAAACCCTCTTAAGTTCAAACTAGCAGAGCAAGCAATATGGGAGGAACACTGACAATGAACATAAGAAACCCATAGTTGTCACACATACAATGCAGTGCTGATTTGTAACGGGAGCCTTTCTAAACAATTTCATTATTTTTAGGAATGAAAATCTAGATTTTTTGTGGGAAGAACTGACAGATCAAATCCAGTCTATTCTTTCAATTCCACATATAACAAGGTTTTAGAGAACAGTCCACAACCATGACTGCAATGTCAAGGTTTTGGTGTCCATGACTACAATTGTGGCTGCATCAGCCACATTTGTCAACAATTTCCTGTAATATATAAGAACACGACAAAACTGCAACTGTGGCCACATTTGTCAACAACTTCCACATAATCTTATCTAACTTCCACGTGGCACTGGCTGAGTCTGGAGCAATGCAATGTTGTTAAATAGCCACTTTAGTGATGATATAGTGCTATTCCATCACAGAGTTCCTCAAATTAGCAAATTGCGACTTCTGCCACTATTGCAGTCAATGTCGTCATTGCGGCATGTGCCCTCTTATCATTTTTGGCAAGTCTTGCCAAATGAACTTTTGAGTTCATATTATGTCTATATTTCAATTTGCAATGGCTATGAAACTTCGCTATTTGCCCACAACGCTATCCATTACATAATATAGAAGATTCGAATCAAATATGATATAGCAGATTATTGGCAATCCATCATTTTTCGCAATGGATAGCACTGGTATAGAGTAGGGGTGAGAGACTGGTGCGGCTCCCTCATAACTAGTTGTTACTCTTTGTTACACTGACTTGAGTGTCGGAAGTGGTCACCAGCCCTTCAACCAACCTAGCACCAGTCTCCCTTTCCTACTCTGCACTGTCAGTGCCAAGTAGGCACCAGCAATTATCATACAAAACACCAAGGTTTTAAATTGCTGCGGTTGCAGACAGACGTGCCATTTCATCACAATCCTTAACACCACACAAAAAATTGTAGCCAAATCCGGCCACAATGGCAGCGCAGATAACCCACAAACTTCAACATCTTGGCTGCAATTGAAATTACCAACTGTTTTTTTTTTCTTTTCTTACAAAAAAAAAACTTGCAGAACACATAACCATGTAAATAACACTACACTACAACAGTAACCTCACAAAATAAAGCTATAAAACCACAAACAAAACACAACACGAAGCTTCATTGTGCCGCCGAATTAGGGTTCCGAGATGATTGTGATTCATCGGAATCACCGTTGTTCGGGGACCGATGAAGTAATTATAAATTAGAATCTGAAAATAGGGAGAAGAAGGCACGAACCAGAACTTGAACTCGGGGAGGCGGCGAACGAAGGGACGAAATTCGTCGGAAGCGGTGGAGGGGAGGGTGGGGACGTCGGCGTCGAGAATCACGGTCTCGGGGTCCACCTGAGGGGAGAGGAACCCTATCAGAAGGTTGAGGATGTATATGCCGAGGCCGTACGAAACGACGTAGAAGCCTTGCACCAAGTACACGCGCAGCGCGTACAAAAGCGCAACCGCCGCGAACCCCAGCCACCGGCGTCCCACGTGCGGCGTCGATTTATCCAGCAGGTGCTGGAACTGCCGCCACGCCGCAAACTTCCACCGCGACATGGTGGCTGTCGGTGACGATGCTCCGCCTCCTCCGCCAGTATCCATCATCGGTGGGACCCGCTCTGAATATCTGGCTCCGAGGTTTAACGATTTGTCGGTTTTATTCCCGTAGGGGCTGCTTCTTGCAATTTAACTATACCCTGTCCTGTTGGTCTCAGTCCAAACCAAATGACCAATACACCATCTTTTTATTTTTATTTGTTTTACTTTAAATTGATCTTCTCTTGGACCAAACACAAAAGATTTTCAACTTTATAAAATTAAGTAACCAAAATTTTGTCGTACTACTTTCATTATAATTGTTGTATACAAAAAATTTATTTTAAAATAATTATTATTTTAATTTTTAATATAATATTAGCTATTTTTTATTTGTAAATAATATAAGATTAATTTTATAAAATTATTATTTTTTAATCTATTTATTGCTTTTATTTATCTGTGTAAAATTATCTAACACGGTAATTATTTTGAGATATATAAATTAATTTTTTTGGTAAAGGTGAATGAATTTGCACTTAAAATTTTTCCTCTCAATTTTTAATATAGTTATATATTTAAAATTTGTTTGAAGTTATGAATTAGTTAAAATAATTGTGTCAATTCACATGTTCATCGGTGTTTAGTTGTAATTTTATTTTAGTCTAAGAATAAAATATTTAAAATAAAATTGTATCAAATATGGATATATATTTTTCTTTTCCCAATTTTATTTAAATATTTTTATTTTTATAAATTAAACAAATCTATGTCACGTCAAACTTTTATTATATTTTGATTATTTATATAAAAAAAAAATTTACCAACAAAGTCTAACATTAGATAATTGAATTTTTTTGAGTATAATATCAGAGGTTCATTTTTTTAGGGAATTTTTTTTATCTTATTATAAAAAAGACTTTGTGTTGGAAGAAAGAAAGTAATACTTATTTCAATGAAGTTTACGCCTTAGCAATAGATCTTTGGTTGTTTGAAGATATTCTAGGTATAAACAAAGAAAAATTATTTTGAGGAAATTTGAAACGATTTCATTTTGAACAATTACAAAAATTATGAAGACAAAATTGGAACAATTAAAATTATAGGAAACAAAATCACAGTTGGGAAACTTTCTTAAAGTGGACCAATTAACATCAACTCATCCAGAGGAAAATGTACTAAAATCAAGGTTGAGATGGACTAGGAAAAGCAGTTAGTCCCAGCTATTCTTGTTAGAGGTTTGAAACTAACTTAACCTTGAATAAGAAGACTTGCATGCTACATATGTTTTGGTGTGGGAAGTTTGGGCACAAGAAAAAGAGAATTGTGTTGAATTCCTGGGGGAGAACAAGGGAGAACATCTGGTAACTCAACTGCCGCCTAAGCCCACGGAGGTCGTAGGAGGTGAAGGAGCAATGAGGGTTGTTGACATAAGCTTTATGGTACCTAATCAAGGAGTCATTATTTGTGATAATGTTGGATAAGAAGACTTGCATGCTACATATGTTTTGGTGTGGGAAGTTTGGGCACAAGAAAGAGAATTGTGTTGAATTCCTGGGGGAGAACAAGGGTGAACATCTGGTAACTCAACTGCCGCCTAAGCCCACGGAGGTCGTAGGAGGTGAAGGAGCAATGAGGGTTATTGACATAAGCCTTATGGTGCCTAATCAAGGAGTCATTATTTGTAATAATGTTGTAACCGCCCAAAATCAGCAAAAGATTAATTGTACCCAAGTAAATAATGAGGAGGGGGGAGATTACGGGCCATGGTTGACTGTTAAACGGAATTCAAGGAAGAAAAGGGTCAATGGCGGCACGGGGTCAGTTTCTAATTCCAAGCAGAAGTAGTTAGTTGAGTCCTCATAATTTGAGGCCTTAACTCATGAGATTTCAACAATCATCAGAAAGGAGTTAGGTAACGGTGGAAAGGATAAAGAGGTGCATGATAAGGAAGCAGAGGTGGTCGTGGTGGGGTCCACAAAGCATGCTGAGAAAGAACACATGAACAAGCCTCTAGTAGTAAAGTTGATCACGTGAGGAAGAAAAAAATTGCTATAGGTGAGAGAGTGGTGGGCCACGATGGTGATGTATTGCGGGTCAAAACCAAGGGATAGTGAGGAACCAGGCAAGAGGTAAAAATCCCCAAAAGCTTAAGATAGGGGAAGCTCTACCCATGAGAAAGGGTTTAAGAAAGATGCAACACCTACCATTAAATACAGGGAGAAGGCAAAGGAAGCTCTAGAGACGCATATAGAACCAAAGATAACGAGAGTATTAGCAGAAAAAGAAATATTTTGGTATCAGAAATCCAAGGCCAAATGATTGGAGCATAGAGATTTGGAACACGAGATATTTCCATGGTGTAACAACTATTAGAAGAAGAAAAAATAGATATGGTGCCCTTCAGAAGGATGATGGTGAATAGGTAAAGAATGCGCAAGTTCTTAAGGATATGATTACGGACTTTTATAAAAAAGTTGTATCAAGATGAGGTTGGTAACTTTCCTTTTGAGTTGTCTAATGTTTTTCCTCCTTTTGATAATGTGAATTTGAGGAATTTGGAGAGGGCAATTTTGAATGAGGAGATTTTTAATGCTGTCCATCATATGGGCATCATGAAAGCGCCTGGCCCAAATGGTTTTCCTGCTATATTTTTTCAAACTCAATGGAAAATTATTGGCAGGGATTTATATCGTTTGATCCAAGATATTTTTGTTGATCCAAGGAGAATAGAAGAGATAAACGATACTTTTCTCATGCTTATCCACAAGAAAGATAAGGTGACTTTCGTTAAAGATTTCAGGCCAATTAGTCTTTGTAATGTCTCTTACAAGACAATTACAAAGATAATTGTGTAGCGTATAAGACCCATCATGGCGAATCTAGTTGGGTCGTTTCAGGCAAGTTTTTTCCCTGCTCGTCAAACTGGGAACACTATAGTGATTACACAAGAAGCATTTCATTTGATGAGGAAGAAAACAGGTAAGACAGGTTGGATGGCTATTAAATTGGTCTTGGAGAAGGCATATGATTGCCTAAAATGGAGCTTTATTGAAGACATTTTGAGGGATATTGGTTTCCCCACTAATATGATCAGTTTGATACCCATTGTATTTCAACTTCCAATATGCAGGTGTTGTGGAATGGTGAAAAGCTTGAGGAGTTTAAACCTGGGCGGGGTATTTGTCAAGGAGATCCCCTTTCCCCATATCTTTTTACGCTTTGGCTTGAAAGATTGCTTCAAATGATTTCGGTGGTTGTTGGTCAAGGTGTGTGGAAGCCAGTTTGGTTGAATAGGGGTGGTCCAACGATGTCGCATTTGGCTTTTGCAGATGAATTGATCTTATTTGTTGAAGCATCTATGGATCAAGTTCGAATTATCCAAACAATTTTGAATTTGTTTTGCAAGAGTTCGGGCCAGAAGGTTAACTTAGATAAATCTGGTATTTTCTTCTCAAAGAATGTGGAATGGCAATTGAAGCAACAATTGACAAATGAGCTTGGTATTGTAGCCATGAATGACCTTGGCAAACACTTAAGGATTCTTATCTTTCATAAGAGGACATCTCGTAGTACGTACCAATTCATTTTAGACAAGGTTAATCAAAGATTAAGTGCGTGGAAAGCGAGAAATCTCTCCTTTGCTGGTAGAGATACACTAACAAAGTATGTTTTGCAAGCTCTTCTTACTTATGTAATGCATTCAACTTTGTACTGAAATTTGTGTGTGAAGATATAGATAGAGCCTGTAGAAAGTTTGTTTGGGGAGATAATGATTTTGGAAGGAAATTGCATGTAATTTCATGGAATGCGATTTGTTCCCCTAGACGAAATGGAGGATTAGGACTTAGGGGAACAAGGGAGGTGAATTTGGCTTTCATGATGAGGGCAAACTGGAGATTAAGGACAAATAGAAGTAGTGCTTGGCCAAGGATCATCAGGAGTAAGTACGGTTGTGGTAATGAGTTTATTCCAAATATTAATGCTAAAAAGTCAGGTAGTAATTTTTGGAAAGGCATTTGCACAATTTGGGAGTAGTTTGAGAAACACCTCATATGGCGGGTTGGTGATGGAAGTAGTATTCGTTTTTGGCAAGATGGCTTTTAGATGGTGGGATTTTGAAGGATTAAGTGTTGACTTCTATTCCAGAAGTTGAGTTGGAGAGGTCAGTGGCTGAGTATTCTTCTATTTCTGGTGGTTGGGCTTGGGATAGGTTGGATAATTTGTTAGCTCAAGATACTAAGGAGAATATTGTTGCTTCACCTTGCCCCAAGTCTAATGCTGGGAGGGATTTGGTAGCATGGAGTCTAACTAATGATGGTGAATTCTCAAGTAAATTTGCTTATAACTCTTTGGGAGAAACTTCTTCTCAATCGAGTTCTCTTGTTTTAAAAGAAATTACAAAGTGGAGAGGACTTGAAAGAGTTTAAATGCTAATTTGGAAAGCTGAACATGAAGGTTTGCTTATAAATGGTAGAAGATTGAGGTTGAGGTTAGCGTAGATGGCTACTTTTCCTCTTTGCAATGATCAGGATGAGTCCCTTTTTCATATTTTTGGTGATTGTGTGAAAGTAGGGCCATTATGGATTCCTTTTATTCATATATCTAGGATTGATTCCTTTTTTGAAGTTTCTATTTGGAAGGCCCGGTTGCTGCATAGTCTATGCTATATTGGTCCAGTTAGAGATTAGTTTTTGAGATTTGGAGTTACTTTGGATAAGATTTGGTGGTCTGGGAATGATTCCAAATAAAGGTTGGAATTTTGGAGATGTGAAGGAGAAAATTTCGAAGAGTATTATGTCCATCTCTATAGGTCATGATTGTCATTATTTTGTTAGAAATATTTTGAATGGTAGAAGTGAGCTTATTTCTTGGAAGATGCCTCATCAAGGGGAGATTGCTATTAATATTGATTACAGTGTCTCAGTTGGGAGCCTTAGAAACTTGTGGAGGCGTGATCAAGGGTGATTATGGTGAATTCCTTTGGGCTTTTGCAAAGAAGCTTGGTTCTTGTTCAATTCTGTTTGCAGAATTGTGGGAAATCTATCATGGTTTGAAAAAAGCTTGGGAGAGAGGCTTCCGTAGAATTAGAATTTATACTGATTCTATGAATGTTGTCAGTTTGCTTATGAAAGGGTGCTACATGATTCATCCTTGCTATCAACTAGTGAGAAGTATTCATGATATCCATCATCATGGAGGATTTATCTATTGGATGCATGTGCTAAGAGGGGCAAATCAAGTTGCGGATTCATTAGCCAAACACGAAGCTTCTTTGCCAACTTCTTTTCATATTTTTGAATTTGCTCCTAGTTTCATTGCTAATGCCTTAAGAGTGGACTCTGCATGTATTGCTTTTCCTAGAAACTTTTAGCCTCCTTTTATTCACCAAAAAAAAATAAAAGTCACAACACATACATTATAGAGACTAAAAATATAAACCTATAATCAAGTTAGTGAATATTTTAGAACAACTTTCAAATTACATAAATTTTTTACAAAAATGACTTAACAAGGTGTAAAAGAATGAGGCATTGACCTATTTGGTCACTTTTACAAACATTTTTTTTTTTATCAAAATGGGTTCATTCTAAAACAAATTTATGTCATAGGTCTATTTTTGACTCAGAAAAAGGTGAAACAACTATTTTGACTTGTTGTTCAATTATCACGAATTTTTTTTGCTTAAAAAAATTAAGACTTCCACGTAAATCAACAATTTACAATTGTTGGTTCAAAACTACCACCAAGTTAGTTGCATTTTGTTAGATAGTTGAGACTAATGATACTCCATGAAACAACAAAAACACATAGCAGGTAGATGGAACACAAACAAACAACAACCTTCAATTGTTGGTTCAAGCAACGCGCACCACCTATCTCGGCCATATATAAAACAACAACATCAATTTTCTGGTTACATAACAACAAATTTGTTTTGTTGGTCCTTATTCATTTGATGTGATGCGTACTTGAAACAACAAATTCATTTTCTTGGTCACCATAAGCTTGCTTGCTTGTCTCATCACAACAAGAGGTCACTTCCCTTGTCCCGTCGATGTAGAAGGTCCCATGAAAATAGCTTTGATCCAACAAATGTAAAATGCTAACTCCCCAAGTTAAAATAATATTTTTTACTTATGTTAAATAATGAGACTCGTCTGTTTGTGGTTATTTTTACTTCTATTCTTTCACTTTCTCCCTTTGTGTTTGGATACTTTGGGACATTTCAGAATTGGTGGGCTTTCTTTGCACCAATTACTCAAGTTTTGCTAGCTTCTAAAATTTGGAAGTCAGATACATGTTTTGTAGTTCTTACAGTATCTTTATTTGAATCGTTGCTTTTAATTTTTTTTGTATGTGGAAATTGTTATGGTAATTGAGTTATAAGTGATTTAGTATGTGTAATTAATAAATTTTATTTTTTTTTAAAGAAATTTGAAATTTATTTTTACTACTAAAATAAATTTTTTGTACGTAACACAAACCAACGAGTGTGGATTGTTGTATCAATGAACCAACAATTTTAAATTGTTGAATTGGTCATGTTGGCATGACAAATCAACAATTTTGAATTGTTACTTTTTTTTTTACGTGACAAACCAATAATTTTGAATCGCCACTTCCTTTTTATTTGACAAATCATCAATTTTGAATTGCTACTTCCTTTAAAGTGATCATTCAGCAAACCCAACTTGTTGCAAACCCAACTTGTTGTGTCTTTCGTAAACTATTAGCACCTCTTACTCTCATAAAGAACACGACCAAAACACCCATTTGGGTGATTTGATGGTGTTTAAACACCTACTGAAATTTATAGTATTGTGCTTAGGGTGAAACAACTGGTTGGTGAAGTCTATAAATACTTTGTCATGCCAATTTTTTTTATTTTTCTTTGCTAAAGCCTAAAGGGATATACTTCACCCTTCTTGCCCATTTCTTTTCTTTTCCATCCTAAACAAAATAATGAACAAAGCTCAAGTGATTTAAACCTCAGTTGCACATGATTATATCCCTTTGTTCACATATTATCCTCAATAAATTTATTGTTTGTTTGTTTATTTATTTACTTCTTTTGGTTTCGAATCTATGACTGAGTGGATTTGTTTATTAGTATATCTTTTGAAATTCGGCAGAGAGAAGAGTGTTAATAACATTCAGAGATAGCAGGTGCATATGTTTAATAGACAAAACATTCATCAGTCCACTTATTGTTTAGGGGCAAAATTTTAATTCCAGATTTGGAATTTTTTATTGCAAGCTTTGGAACCTCGACAATTAACATGACAACTATACGTGGATGTATCAAAAGTTCAAGGATCCCCCAACCAGTTTTTAAGAGATTACCATAACTTTATAAGGACTCTCGTGAGGAGCATGCCTTTGAATTCATTTGACCATCCACCAATCCATGCCATGGCTACATTGTTTGCTTCTTTTTCTTTTTTAAGGAGGATACCATTTTATGCAACATGGATATTTCAAAATCTTATTTTATCAACTGTTGCCTCAATAATTCAATCTCCAATTCACTTTGCTTCAATCGTTCATCCAGTGCTTCAATCTCATTCGAATGGGCATTAGTGTCACACTTGCCAAAGCCTGAGGAGGCATCCTCTTCAATTTTTGGATCCACCTTTGCTTTCTTTGAAACACCGACTGCCTCATCCATTTGTAATGTCGTCTTAGATGGAGTCTAGTCATTGGGTTCTATAGTTACCATTTTTTGAACAAAGAGATTGACAGGTAATTTGGTACTCAGCAAAAATGTTACAAGTTTCTAGGGACGTCCATATGTATCCTAACATAAAGTAACACACATCACAAAAAAAAAAAAAGCATCACAAGTGTGAGATACATTAGCAATCCCATAGTAAATAAACATGTTTAAGTGATATACAAATGCAATATCAATTTATTAACATGAAAAAAAAATCCTCATTTTGTTAAACAAGGGATAAAGGAAAAGTCATCGAGTTCATCAAATTTTGGTAGGGGAATCAAATACATGTCTAGCTTGAAAAAATTTCTATTGGAACGAATAGGTTCAAATATTATGGTGGAGAGAGGAATCCACATTTGTGTGTTTCATTGGCTCATCTAATCAACAAGCAGTTTTAGTGATATCAAGTAGACTCATTGGACACTGGTATACAATATATGTACCTTTAATTAGCTTCCTTCGACATTTTCATCGGCCTCATTTACCTCTTGTGGATTTCTAAAAATTGAAAAGCCAAAATAATTTGCTCCTTGATCTTTTGGTAAATGTCAAATTATCGGATTTTCATATGTATTTTGTGACATTTATTAGGCATTTTAGTTAACTTTAGGCCTTGTTTTGAATCAAACTAATTTTAAATTCAGTTTTTATTTTGTTTTAAGTAGAATTTTATGTTTTACTTATTTTTAATGAATTTTTTTATAATTTTTCAGCAATAAAACACATCATTCTAGCCAAAACTCCAGAGACCCAAAATTAGTAAAAAGTTCTAGAAGAAGAAATTACAAAAATTGAAGATAAAAGCTAGGAAAAACAAGAATAAGATATTTTTCAAGGATAAATCAATTAAAGAAGAAGATAATTACTTGAATTAATTAGAGATATTATTTGTTTGCAATTTCTTGTGATGATCTCATTAATTAAACCCTACTACAATTTTATAAATAGGAGACTAGGCATTCATTATAATGGGTAGAAGTCTCACGCAGTTCTTAGACCTATATTTTAGAATTTCATCTACTAGGCGCCTCCATTATTCCATTAAACACTCTAGGTTTCATTGTATTATTTTTACGAGTGCAATTCCTTCCACCTAGGAGAGGAAAGGGTGAACCTTGTTTTGCTTTAATTCAATCAATTCAATACTTCATCTTGAAATCTTTATTTGTTTTCATACTTAATGCTTTTATTTGATTGCCCATCTTATAGATGAATTCAGGAATTGACTTGCGATTTGGCGAGCCTTGTTGAAACCCGAACATGAATCAAGTACTTAATTAAGATTATCTCTAGGCATAGAATATTCTTGGTTAAGCCTCGCTAATTCTCGACCATTAATGTTGATTGCTTGTGTTGGTATGTTCAAGGGATTGGGTATCGGGCAAGTAGTTTAGAGTTTGCAAACATGAAGGAGCTGGGATAAAATATATTAGTGAATTGGGGATGAACAAGAGAGATGAGTAGAGAATTGTGAAGTTATAGTAGATCGAGTGAATTCTAAGTCCAAACCTAGACATTCATTCATCAAGATCGACGTTACCATCCAAGTCTAGTATTTTTATCTTTACTTAATTTTTTATTTGTCATTTAATTTTTATTACAATTTATTCTATGTTAATAATTTTGTGACAATCACAAAACAAAAATACAAAAACCTAGTTTTTAGTTAAATAATTACATGAAATCCCTCCTTTATTCCTTTAGGAGACGACTTGGATGATAGTTCAGTTACTACATCATGATTGGGCTACACTTGGCCTATAAGTTGAATCTAACGTGAAATAAAATCCTAACATCTTTCCTTAAAGGTTGCAATAGATTTTAAAATGCATTAAATTCAAAACTCAAACAAAAAAATGTAACCCCAAGGCAGACTGCCAACAAGAGTGCCATAAGACAAACCTAAATGTCCTCAAATTAAAGGCATACACTCTATTTCAATAATTACCAACAAAACTCTTCTAAAACATTGAGATACTCATAGGACACACTACCTTGAATTTAATTTTGAAATCTCCCAGAACAATTTTATGCAATTTTTCAATGTTTACATTGTTTGGTATCTTGTGAAGAAGAAGTTTTGCCATCTCACTTTCTGGAACCTAAAACGAGATAACTATAATAGTATTGATCTTTAGTTACCCGTCGCCATGAGTACAACTAAAATCTAGAACTGAAGATATGTGTGTGTGTGTGTGTGTGTGTGTGTGTGTATACATATATATTAGCTTACATGCTCTTGAACTAATGCAATTGAAAATTCCCTATCAACTCCATGTTTGATCATCGCAAGAACAAGATCCATAGTTGCTTTTGCATCATCTAGACAATTATGTGGATCACCCTTTTCCCTAACTTCATGGCCCAACACAGCCTATCACAACAATTGGTGATAAACTATAAATCTAATATCAATATTTTCCATTTATGTTTTTCTTCTATCTTGCCACAATTTGCTTGCACAAGTTTGTATGATCAAATAGCTTAAATTTAAATTTATATTTAAATAATAGACAAGCACAAGTGCACAAAAAAGAGACTTTATGTGACACTCTCTACCCCACACATATATGTACTAATAATAAAAGAAATAATTAAAAAAATTAAACTTAATTCAAGTTTTTAAAACATATTTAAATACAAGCCTTTCAAGAGGGTAGCAGGCTCACATTCACCTTTCTAACATCATCATAAAATATTTCTAAATAAATAATAAATTCACTTCGGCTCAAACAAGACCGTCTATAAAATCCTATACCCCAATGCCACATCCTATCAGAGCGTTGTGTTCCGACGTCCTTCAACACATGGTTCCTTAAAGCAATTCACCTAGTCATCTGCTCCCCCGAACACAAAGTTCAAGATCAGCACAGGATCCAAACACAAACAACACACGGGGAGTGAGTTATCACATTCCTAACTAATAGAGAAACAAAACAACTAGATATACATATCATATAAACCAAATAAAACTTAGTTACACGTAATTCACGTAATTCCACCACTTTGTCAACCAAAGTTCACTTTTCAATCATCAATCACATTACACAAGAATCACAAGCTCTGATCAAGACATAATAACACATCAATTTCATAATAAACATTTAGCACGCTCATGAAACAGTTATGCTAAGACTCAAGCCTATATGCAATGTGGTACCATGTCAATGAAAAACCACCCTAGGGCACTTAGGAGTACATAACAAGACACACCAAACAATGAGTTTGTCAGGTCACTCTCACTAAGTAAGATCATAGGGAGACCAGTCAGGGTCACGATGTTTTGCGAGAATGTTCCAACCATATGGGATCAGCATAGGCTTAAAGGAGCACTCAAACCCGGTGACCCCCATGGCCTACACTCCGAAGAGTCCGTCAGGGCCTCTCCCTCCGGATTCAGGTCCAACCCCTAAAATCATTTTAGCACACAGACGCTGCTCGTGAATTATACAATACCCATGACCTCACACTCGTGTGTTAAACACGTATAACATATTGCGCTACAATTTAACACTAGTTCCTAAATAGGAAACCTACACTTTCTCTTTAACACTGCGCATTTACACTTTTCTCAAGATAACACTGGTCGAGTTATTGTACAATTCACAGCTTACAACACAAATAATGTCACATCAAGAGTTAATCGCATACTTATTCACAACCAAACTCATTCACAATTTCACATCTCATAATGTCACAATCCACCATCACATGTTTTCACGTATCTCACAATTCAATACATGTTCTACTTTACACTTTTACTCAATCTCAATAACAATATTATAATCTCAAGGCAACATATTATTCCATAATTCATCACATATCTCATTTATAAACACTGCTCATGAATTATATAATACCACGACCTCACACTCATGTTTCAAACATATTTAACACAATTACGCTACAATTTAACACTGGTTCCTAACTAGGAACCTACACTTTCTCTTTAACACTGTGCATAAACATTGGTCGGGTTATTGTATAATTCATAGCTCACGATATAATTAATGTAACATCAAGTGTTAACACATCCACTTATTCACAATCGAATATCATGTCCACACTTTAACATCTCATAACATCACATCAACCATCTCATAACATTCCCAATGATATTCATAAGGTACAACATACACATGTTCATGAAATTTAACCATAATATTCTCAAACTCCAACACTTAATAATTTTTGGAATCATACTATAATACTCTACAATATTATTTACATAAACTATTAATATAAATAACTACCTCTATATCTATAAACTAGCATACATCATATTGAATCACAAATTTCAAAGTAAGCTTTCAATGCACAAATTCTAAATAATTATATGAACACTTTGGTCAGTTTCAATTATGATATTAATTTTTTAAAATTATATATAAAAACCTAAACAGCAAGAAAAAGAGAAAATACAAAATCAATATCTCTCTCTAAATTTCTCCTTACTTTATTTCATCAATTCATATTAATTAAAAAAAGTACTCGATTTATAGGGTTCACGCTCAACACAATAGCATATCAATTTCACAAAGATTGGTCTGTCAAACATATATAATTCACTGTAATAATTATAAGGATAAAATGAAAATTGCAAAAACACCCCAAAACCCATTCCAATTGATATCTCTAAGGATCCCTACACATGTTCTCACTAATTCCCAATTGTGAATAACTCATCCCTTAACTCTGAGCGGACTCACGTGTCTTTAGCCAGCAATAGTAACATCTCTAGCAGTTCCCTAAGATTCTTTCAGTTATTCCTCCGACTGCTTCGATAGAATTCCCAAACGTCACAGAGACGGAGAAGAGATTGAAACCTCCACTTGTACTGTCTTCATGCGATTCCCTTTTCTCCATCCATGAATATTATCTCAAAAATCCCAACGGTGGAAGTGTGCACAATTGAATTGTGAACAACATATCCAAATTTCATGAAAATCCAATGGTTAACGAAACTGGGATCGTAGTTTTACCGAGATAGTTTTGGGTTTCTGCTGGAAATTAAAATGCTACAATGCAAAGGGTTTTCCTCTAAGCTCAGATATGATTTTGAAATTCCCAACGGTGAGAATGTTCGAAATTGGGTTTTGAACGTGATACTCAAATTTCATGACGATCCAACGGTGAACGAATCCGAGATCGTCGTTTTTCTGAGACAGGTTTGGTGGATTGCGGGAAAAAGAAACGGTTTTGAGAGGAGAAGGGAAAAAACGAAAATGAGGCCAAAAAGAGACACCTGACTTAACATAACTATTTATATCTAGGGTATTCAGCCTATTATTTGCTCTATATTTATTTATTTATTTATTTTATAAAAACAAACTCTATTTTATTTTCTATCAAACAAATAAATGAAATACCCTTTTTATTTTCTCTCAAATCATTATTTTAATTAATAATTATATCTCCTTATTTATTTATTTATAAAATCTCATTATTTTTCTAAAACTCTATTTATTTATAAATAACAATCATTTTTAATCTAGATTACAAAAATTGGGATGTTACAATTCCACCCCTCTTAAAAGAAGTTTCGTCCCCGAAACTTTGCCGAAAGATCGAGAAAAAGATATTGCACATATAGTTTTCAATATCAAGTTGTGTGCTCTGTTGAAACACTTATCTGTGACTTTGATCATAAGAGTTTTCTACACTTGATGATAAATCTAGTGATCCTCGTTCCCTCAATGATAGTTTTTCATGAGTTAAGTTGTATCACAAGAGTAACATCTCAACGATAATAGAATGTGAATGACATACTATTTGGAGTATAATAATATCATAGGAGACGCTAATGACAATTTGAAATGAACAAACAAACACAAGAAGACACGACTGATCACATGGTTGACTCTTTTTCGAACATCGGACGTTTCAAAAAAATAATGAGTTTCAACTCTTTTAACTACCCTCAAATCTATCCCTCTTCCCTGAGCAAAATCTTCCTTACTTAGGTATACTTGACTCATAACTCTCACTTAGGTCCAAGAATTGTAACGATTTTCAACTCTAAGGTTGCCTACCTGATACTAACTGGGTGCTAATTAGATAAGCAATACAAATTACTCCCTACTTCTGTAAGTTTGTTCACCTTAAGGTAATCTTCACACATATATACTCATGTAACCCTATAACTTTGCACTTGAACTTGAGGTTTCGATTGTTTTTTACAATATCTAACTCTATAACTAGGACACTAGTCATATCATCGGTTTCCTATTCAAGCTCTAACTACTAAGCTAGTTCTAACGTTTAAAACTAAACTCACAACAAGATTCTTGAGAATTTTACCCATCTCTTTTATCTCGGATTCAACTCCAAAGATCCTCACAATGTATCAAACTAACGGTAATGTCTCCCAAAATATTATGGTGAACCCCATGGTTACCTATTCTAACTCACATATAGGATAAATCTTTTCATAAGTCTTAAGTTGTCAAGAAACATTGATAACTATTTGTCCTCCTACAAGCACTCCTCTAAACTTAAAAATTATTTCGAATATTTTACTACTCCAATAAGGACCTACGCGGCTAAGATAGCACTCAACAGTTTACAGTTGTCGACTTCTCTATGAACTTATGGCTTACTCCTTACAAGGATCTCACTCAAAAACTTAAACTTACTTGAGTCATCTCCAACAAGCATTAAGGTCCAATGAGTCCTAAAATAACCTTTTGGTTCGACTACTTGTTAAGAACATTTCATCTTAATCTTAGGTTTCCTCTCATCTCAAAACAACTTATGCCCAAGAAGGATTTGTAGTTATCTTTCACCTAGACGTAGCATACTCTAAGGATCATCTTCATCTAACTAAAATGCATAACAAAACTCTTAGCTCAGAACATGATGCCCAAGGGTCTATAACAACCTTATAATGCATATCATAATTCAACTTAACTGGAAACATACTAAACACTAATCATCAAAACCACAACAAGAGCTAACCCAGGGTGAGAGATCCTGTCACGCATTCCACGAACACACATGGACATCAATCATATTATGACATGACCAGGTACACATAGAGGTCACAATAGGTACTAAGGTATTTTTTAAAGCATACACAAACTTTTTCCATATTAAGGTAAAAAGAACTAATATTTATCTTGCTAATCATACAACTATCATCAATAATCTTTTAGGTCACCTACCTTACGCAAGAACACTCACTCTTGAATCCTTCTATGCTTAACAATTAATGTCTTACTAACTACCTTACTCTCTTCTTAAGGTTCCACATTAAACTTCTTAACTATACTTCATAACTTTTCCCACGAACTACGGTTACAAGTTTCTATGGGTACTACACTTATAAGATTCTCAATCTTGCACTTAGGTGGTAACTAAGCATATCCTCAAGGAACACAGGTACACGTCTTACTAAGTTTGACTTTCGTCTATAGGTAACAATGATCATGTCTACTCAAGTATTTCCTCTCAAAACATCTTAACGTGATTGTCAAAGGCGAAGTCTCTCTTTATTCGAATTAGAAGTAACAGCAAGAAAGATTATCAAGCAGTTTAACTAGACATGATTGGAAGATGAGCAGCCAATAATAAGATGAACACTCGATTGATTAGGAGACAATAATTTTAAATCAAGAAGGATCACTCATCTAGAATCAACAGTAGATACTCCAAATGAATTCTAGAAACGAAAACATAATCACAGTGTACGCACATATGGAGACATCAACTATCACTTGATTGTGACAGAAACATCAATAATCCAATTGTTTGATGTAGGCTCATAACACAAACATTGAATTATACTCAAGCTTGCAAGTGAAATCGAATTACTTGACTTAAGTACGCAACACAAAGAATAATTTACACTAGAATCATAAGGTACGGTCAAAAGAGTATTCTATATGAAATATATCTCGATACGAGTCCTCGAACTATAGAGTATCAACATTGCTAAGAACAAGAAATCACGAACAACCATACTATTTATGCAATTAAGGCAAAACACCATATTACTAACATACCCAGAATTATAAGGTTCTTATAATAAGTATACAACGTACATATAAGAAGTAAGAATTTAATAGTTATTAAGGATGTATTAAAGAATCACAAACTTCAACTACTACATTCACGACTACACACAAAATAAAGTGAGTTAAGTAGTCATGCGTTTACACATCAAGAAAGACATACTCATCCAAGACATATATATGGTTCAAAAGGTTTTCACAACACTAATCCACACATCAAGATAGAAATAAGTTTATTAACAACATAAACGCAAGAAGATATATGAAGTTTCAATCACTTTAACACGATCAAGCTTCAACACTCCAAATAGTTGAAATTAATAAATATATTAGAACCACCAAAAATAATTCAGCACACTACTAAAATAGTAGGTTTTAACATTGTCTTGTTAACATCGATTATGATGAAAATCGATGTTACAAAATGCGCGATGAAATTTTTGTAAATAAAATATCATCATTAACATTGGTTTTAGAAAAACCGATGTTAACAAGGAAATTTTAACATCGGTTATTTGAAAACCGATGTTGTCTAAGTGCCCACAACATCGGTTTAACAGGGCAATTTTAACATTGGTTTTTTAAAAACCGATGTTATGAGTGCTTATACAACATCAATTTTCAAATAACCGATGTTGAGGTTTTAAATAAGAAACCCTTTTTCTTTGTCTCGTGAGCCACTAACCCCTTGTCTTTCTCGAAACCCACTTTGTCATTGTGCCTCGAGCCATTTCACTGGTCCTTTTCGCCATCGTGTCGTCCATTGTCCACCACTTCTGCCACGCAGACGATGACACAGATGTATGAATCATGCAGGTTTTGATGATGCCAAAAGAATTTACTTGATAATGGTTGTCATCATCAAAAAAGGGGAGAATGTGAATGTATGTACATAGGTTTTTGTTGATGGCAAAGTATAAGCAAACAAGATTGCTTCAAGAAACATTCAAGGTTAAGCAAACAAAGATTCCTTCAAGATTAATTCAAGGTCAAGCAAACAAGATCAAGAAAAAGATAAGGTCTTAATTTATTTGTTAAAAGAATCTCACACTGGTTGATCATTTTTGGCCTCAAACAATTATTTTCAACAACTCAAGGCATTGGTAATCGATTACCTGGTATTGTAATCAATTACCAGAGATAGATTGCAAATGGGCTTTTCAAAAAGGGTTTTGAAATTTGAATTTTAAATCTTGTAATCGATTACCAAATGTTTGTAATCGATTACCAGTAACGAAACTTCATAAAACACTTTGAAAAGTCATGACCTTTCCAAAATATAACTGTGTAATCTATTACCAGAAACCTGTAATTGATTACCAGTGAGAAAATTTTAGAAAAAACTTTGTGAAAAGACACATCTCTTCAAACTATTTTGAAAAGGCACAATGGACCTATATATATGTGTGTCTGACATCGAAAAGTACAAGAGAGATGATTCAGAAAACTTAATTGCCAAATTCTCTTTAAACAACTATTGGCCAAACACTTACAAATCTATTGAGAATTCTTCTAGGAACTTCAATTTGTATCATCTACTCTAAAGGAGAGAAATATTCCTGTACATCTCATAAACTCAGTTGTAATCAAGAGATTGTTTGTCTCTTGGATTGTGAGAATATTGAACACAAGGGTGAGAGATCCCAAGGTGAGTTCAAAGACTGTAAAGGATTTACAGAGATAGTGGAAAATCTCAAGTGAGTTGCTTGAGGATTGGACGTAAGCACGGGAAGTGGCCGAACCAGTATAAATTGAGTTTGCATTTCTCTCTTCCCTTATCTCAGCTATTTTATTGCAGATTACTTTGTCTTGCACAGTTAAAAGAACATTATTAAATTGATTGCTTCTTCTTCTTCTGCATTATGAGCCTATCATATATCATTTAAAAGGGGGTTAAAATTCATTAGTGGAAAAATTTTAAAACTTAATTCACCCCCTCTTAAGTTATTGAGGCCGCTTGTCCAATAAGATGCAGACTCTGGGTTTGTTGGTTGCTCTTATTCTCGGTTTCTACCAAAAGTTCCTTTATTTCTCTCTTCGCTTCCTTCTTCTTATGTTAATGGATTTCCTTTCCAAATTCAAGTTCTTCACCCAAGCCAGTGAACTCGGTTGTTGCTTCCTCCTCCTTAATTACTTCTCGCATCTCTTCAACCTCCTCGGCCTCCTCTTAATCTTTTTCTTCTGTCTCAGGTTGCTATGCTCTCTTCTTCTCCTCTCCAACCACAAGAAATCATTTATCATCCAAAGACAACAATTCGAAGGAGGAAGAGCATTTGAGAGAGGAGAGTATGGAGGATGAGGTGTTCAACGTAATGTCCTGGAGGAAGATAGTGAAAAAGGAGCGACAACAGTACAACGCAACGTGATCGAGTCGCTCTGGTGGATTGTGGTGCAGGTGGAGTCGCATAAGAAACTTCTAGAACATCAATTAGGGTTTTTGAGGGAGAGGCTTAGACAGTTCATCAATGATCAAGAGATACAACAACTTCAAGAAGAACAAGAACTCATTCTTGGATAGAATAAGGAATTAAAAATAAATAATGAGGGAGGAGCTCATTCTTCTTTATTCAATGAATTAAAATGCTTTCAACAAGACATAGTAATAAGATTGATCCATTTAAGGGTTAAGATCCAATTTTCAGTATAATCTTAATTGACAAGTAATTGAGGTTGGAGCCAATGCTCTGGTTGTAGGCTCTACTATGTTTGGAGCTAAAGATTATGTCGAAGGTACCCAAAAAAATGTATTTTTTTTAACAATTTCAACCCAAAAACATCAATGGACTCTTTTGAACAATTTCACTAAAGATACATATCCTCCACAGGTATGGAGTTGGTTATCAACTGGTAGTAGTAATGCAAATATGTATTTTTTCTAGATAATTTTAAAGAATTTGAGTATATATATTTGTGAACTTCATTTTGATTTCTTTGTGCTATATTTTTAGGTATATGTTGAGGTAAATAACCAATTTTCACCTGGAATACAGGTTTGTGATTTTCATTATGCTTTGTGTTGTTATAAAAAAGGCTTTTTATTGTTGCCTCATGATACTTCATACCATATCATATTGTTTTTACAGACAATAGTATTTATTCCTCTGCTTCCTCATGGGGTTGTTCAACTTGGTTATTTCTTTCTTGTAAGTTCTTTTCTTTTATTCTGCAATTTTGAAAATATATAATGTACATAATATCTCCAATGATTTTATCATGTTAGAGAACAAAATTATGGTGAGACCTAATATCTCACATTGTAAATGTATGGATCAAGATTTAAGAGTGAAGTTCTTGGTTAATGTAAGAACTTAAAAGTTACATAACACTCAAGGATCACAGCAATAGATCAATTGTAATAATTCAGGCTCTACCGTGTACATGGCAAGGGGGAGGTGCTTGGCCCAACCTATCATTTTATCTGAACCCTTTCTTTTATTGCCAACACTACTTACTAACTTTTTACTCTCAAATAGCACATTCTTTTTATCATTACTTGAGGTGTTTAATTTTTCAGGAGTGTGTTTCATTTATCTCTGGCAGGGTGCATGTAAACTTTGGGCAGAAACCATTTAGTTTTGACCTAAAGGTAAGACTTAAGAGCTTTGGTTTTTTCATTATTCATCCCTCAATTAGGATGCTAGTTAGATGTTACAATACGGTAATATTGATTTTAGTTTTCAATATTGAGTGGGTAAAGGGATGAAGGCTAGATTAATTTGATTTTAAAGAATGAGAATAGCTTAGAACATGGCTTATGTGTATTATGTTTTGTTCATTCTAATTGTACGACTATTGAGGATTATAATTGTATTGTGATTGACCATATAGAGCTTAGTTGGACCTTGTGTCTTGCTCTTATTGATTGAATTAGGTAAAGTGTATACGAATTGTTTGATGAATTGTATGAATGATCAAAATTTTTGTTTTCTTAATAGGTTTGTGTTTGTTGCCTTGCACTTAAAATTTCTCTTAAAATCATAAAATTATCATACTAAGTAGTGTGGCTTGTGTTTGGAAGGTTATCGCATTATTGCTTGGGTTATTGGTGACTAAATTGTGCGTCAAAACACATGCTACAAGTATGACTTTTATAGGAAGAGAATTCAGTCTTCAATAGAAAACTTACAAAATGAAAACAAAATGCTTATTAATATTTGAGTCATAAATCAATTACTTTAAACAAATGTGTATGTCACATGAAATAACATTATTATTAGTACTAGTATATAGTACAGGAAAAAAGGTTTAACCGCAAATCTTAAACTGACTTCTAGTAGAACAATCACCAGTAAAACATACCTGCTTAGGGGAATTATGAGATTTATCTTTAAGTCGCTCCAACATGTATTGATTTGAATGATGTCACATTTAAATCACCATCCTGATAAAAGTAAACTTATATGCTTGTTTATAACCCCACTATCCCGAAACATTGATGGTTGATGGTGGTTTCTATGAAATCTGTTTGGTCTTCTTGGCTGAGTGGGGTCAGTCCGTCACTGTGGCCTATTCAAAATTGACATGAAGGTTTCAAGTATAACTGAAGGTGTGAAGGTCATTCACATCCCTGATAAGATTTTACTAATTGAAGGTGGTTTGATTGGTCAAGTGTTCAAAAGAAGATTTTTTTTTAGTAAATATGCCCTAAAGTTGGACTCCACATTAGACCTGACTTTGGAATTGGTAAGATTTGTAAGCGAATAGGGTTTCAATGCATCTATTTTCTGAGTTAATCTTTTTGTCATTAATTTAGTAATTTGCACCTCAATTGATTGTGCTATTTTTTAAGATTATATTATTAGATAATGTGTTGGGTTGATTTGTCAGCAATATTGTTTTTAATTGGTGTTTACGTTCTGTGTTGGGTGGAAGACAAAATAATGATGTTGGATGGACATATTTTTGTGCGAATGGTTAATTGTTTTCGTGTGTAATAACAGGTAGACAAAGTGTGTGTTGGTTTAGGTATGGATGAAAAAATTGAAGGAGGATGCAACAACAATGTAGACATGGACGTTCACAATATGGATGGATAATGTGAAGTTGGGTGTTGTAGCAATGCACAAGGTGACATTAAAGGAATGTATGAAGAATGAAAAGGTGGATTCTGCAGCAATGTAGATGGGAACACTAATGGTATGGATGAAGAATGGGAAGTTGGATCCTGTAGCAATGTACAAGAGGACTTTGAAGGCATTGATGAAGAATCTGGATATGAATGGTGCAGCAACAAACAAGAAGAGATGGCACTGGTAATAGTTTGGTCATGAAGTTTATATGTAGTGTAAACATATAGTTAGTGGAAAAAATGTGTTGGTTTGGGCTGTTGTTTATTGTAGGTTTAATTTTTAATTTTTAATTTTTGTTGATTTGATTTGGTTCATTTAAATGTAGGGAGATGAGGACATGTCAGTGTACTCCAATGATCAGTGTTGGAGTGGTGATATGTTGATTGTGATGATGAGGTTTCTTCTCAATATGAATGTGAAGTAGACCAATCCAATCAGGCTTCTGATATAAATGAAGGTCATGCCATCGAATGTTTGCAAGATGTTGTTGATCTCGACATTAGTAGTATCAGTATTAGAGAATTACATAAACATCATTTTTCAAGCTTGGACAACATCTCAAGCTGAGGCACTTCACGTGCTGATTAAGAAGTTTGTTGGTTCACGGTCCAATTTGACTAAGTTTTGTTAGCATTACCAACTTTGTTTGAATTTCATGCGTTATAGGCAAATGGAGTATGATTTCAATTCTAGCTATGGCAACCCCATGCTTGTTACTAGTTTTCCACAACTTGAGAGGTCAGTTGCCAAATTTTACACCAAGGAGATATTTGCATTATTCATGAAAGTGTTGTTTAGGGCATCTTGGTTTAGAGTTATTAATTTTAGACATACATTAGGCTACACTATTTACAAAGTTATGAAATATAAAGTTATTGGCAAAGCATTCATCATATCATCACCATAAATCCCAGGTGTTTACGATTTTCATACTAGTAGTACTGTCTAATTTTAACTTTTTACATCACCATAAAATATAGAATAAATATTTTAATATGAATAATAAATTTAATTGATTCAATCAATAAATAAATAAATTTAATTGACAAAATGATTATCACGATTCATTCTGTTACAGTAAATCCTAATTAATTACTTCATAATTTTAATGGTTAAAATTAATTATGACTAATTTAATTTGTAGAGTATATGTTGACACACTTATCCCATGTTGACAGAAAAATGGATTATCATTCACGAAGCAGTAACATTAGTCTTTGCTGCCCTTTACCAGTACAATTGTAATCATAGAGTTATAGATAGTGACAGGTATTAGGACGGCAAGCATTGCCCCGCCCCCTCTTTTCCAATTTCTCATATTATATTATTATTAGATACATATATTATTATATATTAAAACAAAAAAAGTAAGAGAAATTTATTGGACAAGTTGAGATAAAATAATCTTTTCCTCACACTAAAGTAAAAAAAAAACTTTTTGTTTGTTTCTCTTAGTGGTCTTGCCTATTGGGAACTCATCATTAAAAATTGAAAAGGCTTTCTCGTCTCGCAGCTATTCTTCATTGTTCAACAACAAACCATAAATATTTGTTCCATTTTCTTGTCTCTTCCTTCTCAATAAGGTAACTACTTATACTTTATTAAATGAATCATATAATGCGTTGTAGCAACTACCAAGTTTTTTTTTAGTTTTTTTTATGCAGGTTGCAAGCTGTTACAAGTTTGTAACTCCTCTCTTTTACCTTTCTTAAATCAATCCATCAAGATTAAAGCTTTTAAAATGATATGGTATTGAAACATTCTTAATCAGTATTTTTTTATAATGATTGTAGTTTTTTTATTTATAATTATAGATTTATATTATTAGGAGAGAAAGTTAACTCAATGACTTTTATTTATAGATTTATGTTATTAGAGAATGATTGTAGTATGTAGACATAGTTTTTTATTTATAAATTAATGTCTAATTATTGTCTATGAAATATACCAGTATAAGAATACAAATCCAATATAACTTATAATTCAAATTTCAAAATACTTGCAATTTTTTATCTATAAATTTATGTTATAGTGGTACTATTTTATCAAATATTTGAGCGTTTAAAATAATTTGAATTGTTATCAATAATTTATATATTTTTGTTTCTAATTTTATTTTTTTATCAATAATTTTTGTAGAGATTGTTATGGGAAAACAACTACTTTTGATGCATATTATAAAAGACAACGTAATGAAGCTCCCCAAGTAATAAGTAATCCATCAACTCTTCCATCATCTTCACAAGAACAACAATTTAAAGTTCCTAGAAGTAGATATCTCCTCACTTGAGAAAGATCCAGGAAAGCATCTTTTTATTCGAAAATATTTGGTTGACCAACGTGACAAGATTCGTAGAGTTTACATCAATGTTGGACCATATCAACCTAAAAATATAGTGTTTCCAACTTCTACCATTGGAAAATATGTCGACAATTTCAACCTTCTTGGTATAATAAGTTTCCAAGTTGGTTGGTATTCACCTCAAAATGGAAGAACGTCAATGATGGAAAGAATTGTGCATTTCTATGTCATGAAGGAGTTAGTCCTAACTCAATGCATAAAAGATGTCTAAAATTTTGTGTTGATTTACTAGATCAATCTCAACATATTGAAAAAGTATTTGACAAACCAAGTGTTGAAATTATAGCAAACAACCGCTTAGGGCTAAAAACTTCTATTGATGCAGTTTGATGGCTCACATTTCAAGCATGTGCTTTTCGAGGCAATGATGAAAGTCTTCAGTCACTAAATAGAGGAAATTTTATTGAGCTAATAAAGCTTATGATGTCTTATAGTCCTAATGTTGCTAATGTTCTTGAAAATGCTCCAAGAAATGCTCAATATATCTCACCAAGTATTCAAAAAGAGATATTGTATATTTTTGCTAGAAGGCACGAGCTGCAATATGTGAAGAGAATGATATTTCTAATTTTTTTCATATTGATGAAGCTAGAGATGAATAAAAAAGAGAACAAATGGAAATAGTGTTGAGATTTGTGGATAAAGATGGGCATGTTCAAAAGAGATTTTTTGATCTTATTCATGTTGTTGATGCTTCTTCTTTAACATTGAAGAAAGAAATTTCAAGTGTTCTTTCTCGCCATTGTCTTGATATTCAAAATATTTGTGGCCAAGGGCATGATGGAGCTAGCAACATGTGTGGTGAGTGGAATGGGTTACAAGCCTTATTCTTGAAGGATTGTCCTTATATCCAGTGTCTTGCTCATTGCCTACAACTTGCTCTTGTTGCAGCTGCTAGAGAAGTTAGTCATGTTCATCAATTATTTTCAAGTTTATCATTGTTTGTGAATGTTGTGGCTGCTTCTACTAAGTGGCATGACCAATTGCAAGCTCCACATGCGACAATAATAGCAAATTTGATTGCTAGTGATGATATTGAAACGGGTAGTGGATTAAATCAAATTGGAACATTACAAAGAACCATAGATACTCAATGGGGATCTCACTTAAATTCTGTCCAAAGCCTATTGATGCTACTTGTGAAGTTCTTCAAAATGCTAGTGAAGATGGTAATTATTCCCTCCATGGTGATGCTAACGGTGCTTATGATATTCTCACATCTTTTGAGTTTATTTTTTTGTTACATCTTGTGATAGATATATTAGTGGTTACACATGATCTTTGTCATGCTTTGCAATGCAAGAATCAAGATATTTCGAATGCAATGTATTTGGTTTCCAAAACTAAAAGTTTGCTCCAAAAAATGAAAGAATCAGGTTAGGGTAGATTCTTCAAGGAAGTCACATCATTTGTGAGAAGCATGAAATTATTGTTCCTGGCATTAATACTTTGTATATTCCTAGAAGAGGTCGAGCTTACCACAATGTTGATCATATTACAGTTGAACATTATTATTGTATAAATTTGTTCATTGCTACCCTTGACACCCAATTACATGAGCTTAATAATAGATTATGTGACAATATGGTGGAATTGATTACTTTGAGTTCAACTTTAGATCCTAAAGATCTTTACAAATCACTTGCTGTGGAGAAAATTTGTGATTTGCCAACAAACTTTTATCCTGATGATTTTACTAAACAAGAGAAGTTGCATCTTAGAATACAAGCTCAACATTATGAACTTGATGCTCCTTTCCATTATGAATTGAGAAATCTATCAACAATTTTTTAGCTATGTCAAAGATGGGTGAAAACAAGAAAATATTTGAATTATCCTTTGATTGATCAGTTAATTCGTTTGGTGTTGACTCTTCCTGTTTCAACTGCCATGACTTAGAGATCATAAATTGCTATGAAGATTGTGAAAAACAGTCTCAGAAACAAGATGGAGGATGAATTTCTAGCTGATTGTTTGATTACCTACATTGAGAGAAAGATCAATAAAAAGTTTGATACAGATTCTATCGTTGATGAATTTTATGATAAGAAAGAACGTCATGCACAATTTAGATAAAAGGTACAACGTATTTTATCTACTATAATTTACTGTTTATTTAACATTTAACTTTTTGGCCTCCCCTAAGTTGAATCTTAGGTCTGTCCCTGGTTATAGACCTTGCATTTTTTAGCCACCAACCTTTTATTGCACGTACTAGGACGTGTACATCCGTTTTTGTTAAGCAACACACCTTTCTCATATAGGGAGCTGATAAAACTAATCTATGGATTTGAATTGAAAAATATGGTTTTGTCTTTCACTCGTGTGATTATTAAACATTGGCTTAGTTAAATATGTTTTTAATTTTTCATATTTAGGTCATTTTATTTTTGGTCCTCCAAATTTAAAGTTGATTTTTTTGTTCCTAGAATTTATCAAATATTCTTTTTAATCCTTCACGGTATAAGTCAAACACAAAATATGAAATTTGCAATTTGTAGCAACTTTTAACTATCACAATATAATTTTCTATTTATATTTCACATTAATCTTTTTTGGAAATTAAAAACCACAAGAATCAAATACTAAAAAAAATAATTTAAAACTAATTGACAACTTTAAAATCTGCTTTTATTTTTCTTATTGACTTAATTATGGAAGTTTTAAACAAATCAAAGTCATATTTTACACATTAAAATAGAAAATCAATTTGTTGTAGTCAAAAGTTGTCACAAATTATAATATCTTATTTTTCGTTTGGCTCACACTGTGGAAAGGGACTAGAAAAAGCAATATGCAAATTCTAGGGACCAAAATAGGCAACTTAAAATTTCAAGGACTAAAAAAGAAATAACTCAAATTTTAGGGACTAAGAACATATTTAAGCCTTAAATATTCCACAAAGAAGTAAAGTTCATGTCACTCTCTCCATAATGGTCCCCAATTTTTTAAAATCTTGAATTTGGTCCTCTAGTTCTCAAAAATAAAACAATTTAGTCCTCAAATTTTTAAAAGGTTCAATTTGATCTTGAATTTTTTTTAAATGAATCAATTTGGCTGTCAAATTCTTAAAAAATAATCAATTTGGTCCCAAAATTGTTAACAACTATAGCACAATTTTGAACGGTTTAAAATATTTTGATGACTAAATTGATTCATTTTTAAGAATGTGCGGACCAAATCTTACTGAGCATACTATCGTAATGGATTTACGTAGGAATCGAGTTACTGGTTTGTCAATGGTGGCAACATGGTCTAGAAATGAAGAATGACTAGAAAGAAAGATATTGTTGGTTGGGGAAGAATTTTTTTACCTTCCAAGTTGCAGAAAATCCCAGTTGTTTCAGAAGGAGTGGGAGCAAGTTTTCAAGTCGTGATGTGAACCATGAGGCAAGCTTCTCACTAACTAAGGACCACTTGTAGTTGACCTTGAATCGTTCATAGAATAGCTATGCTTATCATTGTGTACTATATTGTATTGAATGTCCAAGTTGTGAAGGCTTTGAGTGACCCCAATTGTACTACCATGGCCACACACACTTTCAATACCCCAGGATCAAATTAATTCATTCCACAAAATGTTACCATGCATACTATCATCATGGATTTATATAGGAATCGAATTACCGGTTTTTCGATGGCAGCAACATTATGGAGAAATGAACAATGGCTAAAAAGAACGATATTGTTGGGTGGGAAAGACTTTTTTGACCTTCCACATTTCATAAAACCCTAGCCCTTTAACATGGATTGGAAGCAAGTTTTCGAGTCGCGATGTGAACCTGGAGGCAACCTTCTCACTAACTGAGGACCACTTATAGTTGACCTTGCATGATTTATAGAATAGCTCCTATAGAATCGAGTTATCGATTTGTCGATGGCGGCTACATGGTGGACAAATGAACAATGACTAGAAAGAACGATATTGTTGGTTGGGGAAGACTTTTTCAACCTTCCACATTATGTAAAACCCTAGTCGGAGTTAATAAAATATGGAGCATAATGGGATTTGAAAGTAAAATTATCAATAAATTTCACAAAGACTTTGAGTAATATTTATATAATAATGATAAATTATTTATCATAAATATGGTATAAAGTATATCAAACAAATTGATTAATTATATTTTTACCATAGAAAAATTTTAAATTACTTTTTTAATAATATCATAAAATAAATTACATTTACTTATATAATGATAAACACCATAATTATCATTCATGGGAGACAATCCTACTTGTGTCAAGCATGATCATTACAAGTGGACAACCTTTTATTTTGAGTATTTAACACAACTTCGTGCTCTATGTCTCAACAGTATATTTTGAACAATTTACATAAATTTATTATGTTTGTCTCAATAAAAATATTTAATTTAAGAAACATATGTATTTTAAGCATGCGTGATGTGTCGTTATATCTCCTATTTCTTAACCTTTTTTATCCAATTTAATTACTGATTTACTCTAATTGTGAAATTTATTATTCAGTTTTATCGATTGGGCCCACTTGACTAATTTGATGTTTTTAATTCAATTTCAAGAAAATTATAAGCAATTGGGCCGAGCCAGATTAGACTTGAAGAGAAAAGATAATTTTATTAGATTTCGTCTAATTTCATTTTAGTGCGTTCAATTTTTATTTAGTATTTTTATTTCGTTTGAGGCCAAAATAATGTAATAGGACCCAGTGACTTTGAGTGACCCATATAAATAGTAGCCTTGGGATTCGTGTAGAGGCTATTCTATTATTCAGTAGAGAATACCTAAGCTGAGTGCATGGAGTTTTAGGGTTTTACGTTCTGAGCTTTGTATTACTGTTCATGTGAATGCATTTTCCATTTTCTGCTTTCAATTGCAATTTCATTTCTGTTCCTTCTTCTGCCTTTAGCTTCATTTACGTTTTCTGCCTTTAGCTTCATTTACGTTTTCTGCCTTTAGTTTCATTTATGTTTTCTAATTTTGTTGAACTTATGGAAGGCTAAATTTCTAGTGTTGTTTCCCCCCTGAGGATGAAGCACAATTCTCTTTAAGGTTCTGTTTTTAATGTTGCTCTCTTATCGGTTTTCCCTTCACCTATTAACCCGCATGCGTTCTATTAATTTGTGCACGCTTCGTGTTCGATTAATTGCCACTATGCTTAAATTACATTTGTGCTTAATGAACAAGGGGTTAATTGGTGTATGTGTTGCTTAATCACATATTTATAGCCCTAAATTGATTTTCGCTTAGTAAATTAAATTAGGGTTGGGATTAAGTGGTTAACTGCCAGGGGTGAAATCCTCATAACCTAGGATAAGAGAATGGCTTCTAAATAAGAGGAAACAACACATTTTTAATACTATTAACTTTGTATTACAATCTGCTTGTTCTTTAATTCACAAAACAAGCATCCCCCAATTGTTATTGTTATAACAAAGCATATTATGAACATTTGGTCAGTCATTGCTCGTTGGGAAACGACCTAGGATCACTTCCTAGTTACTGCATTTTAATGTTTATTTGATTCGGATACGGCCTCGATCAAATTTGGCACCGTTGTCGGGGATTTGTGGTCCAAAAGTTCATAATAGCTAGTGATTCGTGTTTTATGTTTAGTTGTTTTACGTTTAATTATTTTGTTTAGTATGTCCGTGTTGTGTTAGTGTGTTGTTCTATTTTATTTGATGTTCTATTTTGCAATTTAGTAGTATCCCTTGTTTAGCGCTTCCCCTATTTCAGTTTTATGTTTTGCTGAGAATAATGCTTAGTGACGGAATTAGAGACTGATTTTGTGTTACTGTTCACACAACATTACATTAGTGACTGAATTAGTGACTGCTGCTGACAATTTAATTGGTGATTTTTGTTTTGATAGTTAGGGTTGTTATTTTTGGCTGAATTTTGGTGTGGTAGGTTCTTTTGACTCATTTTTTGTGTGAAAAATACCAGGAACACTTGTTGTGGCTAGATTTGAGAGATTCAAAAAAATTTGAGAACTTGTGTTTAGCAAAACTTCAAACGGCCATAACTTTCGCTCTGGGTATCAGAATGACTATAATTATATATGTATTTGGGGTAGGAAAAAATTTCCCATCACGTGGCAGCCTGCCGTAGGCTAGTTGAGGTCTCTAACTAGCCATAATCGCATGTTTACTAGTTTTTTTTTATTTTTGAAGTTTTATTGTTTTATTTTTCTAAACTTTCCTTAGGTAGTTTCCATAGTTAGACTTTGAATTTTTGTCTAAAAATTTTTGTGCTATCTTTTCATGATTTTACAGATTTGCTCACAAAATTTCAGCTCATTTGGATATTGTTTGAGTATAGCTGTAGTTTTAACCCACCTCTTTTGCCCTATCTGAGAAACACATGAACTGCTGCATATAGTGCATGACTAGAGGCAATCCAAGTGACTTACAACCCTTTGATCCTGAAATAGATAGGACATTTCATAGATTATTTAGGCATAGTGTGCATCTTGATTACCCTGGACATTTTGTACCTTTTGAGCATCCTAAGCATTCTGTTATTGGTGAGTTTGAGCATTCTGTGGTTGGTGATTTTGAACATCCTGATTTTGAGCATTATAATTTTGAGCATTCTGATTTTGAACATTCTGAAAATATGGCTCAACATCCACCTCGTGAGAGGACTCTAAGGGAAATGGCTGCACCTGATTTCACTTATGAAAGCTTATGCATTCAATACCTTGATGAGGATGTCCCATATGTTCTTAAAACTGGACTTATCCACTTGTTGCCCAAGTTTCATGGTCTTGCAGGTAAAGACCCTCATAAACATCTGAAAGAATTCCATATTGTCTGCTCCACCATGAAACCTCCAGATGTCCAAGAAGATCACATCTTTCTGAAGGCCTTTCCTCATTCTTTAGAGGAAGTGGCAAAGGACTGGCTATATTACCTTGCTCCAAGGCCCATCACGAGCTGGGATGACCTCAAGAGAGTATTCTTAGAAAAAAATTTCCCTGCTTCCAGAACCACGGCCATCAGAAAGGATATTTCAAGCATTAGGCAACTCAGTGGAGAGAGCCTATATGAATACTGGGAGAGATTTAAAAAACTATGCGCCAGCTGCCCTCACCACCAGATCTCTAAGCAGTTTCTTCTCCAATATTTTTATGAAGGACTCAGTAACATGGAGAGAAGTATGATAGATGCTACCGGTGGTGGATCCCTTGGAGACATGACCCCTGCTGAAGCCAGGAATTTAATTGAGAAGATGGCTTCCAACTCCCAACAGTTTAGTGCCAGAAATGATGCTATTGTCATTAGAGGAGTGCATGAAGTAGCCACGAATTCATCTTCACCAGCTGAAACTAAGAAGCTTGAGGGTAAATTAGATGCCTTGGTTAACCTGGTAACCCAGTTGGCCTTGAATCAGAAATCTGTACCTGTCGCAAGACTCTGTGGTTTATGCTCCTCTGCCAACCACCATACAGACATTTGCCCTTCTGTGTAGCAATCTGGAGCAATTGAACAGCCTGAAGCTTATGCTGCAAACATCTACAATAGACCTCCTCAACCTCAGCAGCAAAATCAGCCACAACAGATCAATTATGACCTCTCCAGCAATAGGTACAATCTCGGGTGGAGGAATCATCCCAACCTTAGATGGTCGAGTCCTTCACAACAGCAGCAACAACAACAGCCTTATTTTCAGAATGTTGCATGATGTAAGCTCCATTGGAGCTTGTAGGCCTAGGATCTTCTTCATCAATGGATTCCTTTACTTCTTGGAAGATGAATGACAGTGGAATGGAGAAAGGAAGAGAGAGAGGAGACGCCACTTCAAGGAGAAGATGAGTCTAGAAGAAGCTCACCACCATAAGAGGCCATTTATAAGAGCTTGGAGGAAGAAGGAGATGAATGAAGGGAGAGGGAAAGAAGAGCATGAAATTTTGTGCTCTAAATGAGCTTTGAAATCTGAAGTTTAATATTCAAATGATCAAATTTAAAAAAAATGCACACACATGACCTCTATTTATAGTCTAAGTGTCACACAAAATTAGAGGAAAATTTGAATTTCAATTCAAATTTCACTTGAATTTGTAATTGAATTTGTGGAGCCAAAATTTCACTAATTATGATTAGTGGATTTTAGTTATGGTTCAGCTCACTAATCCAAGATCAATTCCAAGATTCTCCACTAAGTGTGCTTAGGTGTCATGAGACATGTAAAGCATGAAGGACATGCACAAAGTGTGACTATATGATGTGGCAATGGGGTGTAGTGAGCAAATGCTCACCTCCCCCTATAAAATATAATTGGATTGGGCTTCTACCAATTCAATTAAATTTATTTCCCAACACACATCAAATATTCACTTAATGCATGTGAAATTACAAAACTACCCCTAATACAAAAACTAGTCTAGGTGCCCTAAAATACAAGGGCTGAAAAATTCTATATTTCTAGGGTATCCTACCTACATTATGGAGTCCTAAATACAAGGCCCAAAAATAATAAAACCTTAATCTAATATTTACAAAGATAAGTGGGCTCGTACTTAGCCCATGGGCCCGAAATCTACCCTAAGGCTCATAAGAACCCTAGGGCCTTCTCTTGCATCTCTGGCCCAATCTACTTGAAGTTTTCTATCCAATGCCCTTGCGGGGTAGGATTGCATCACTGCTGGCCCAAGCAAACCATACATTTCTCCACTAAGCCAGCAACAACAACAACAACAACAACAGCAACAGCCCTAGAAACAGCAAACAGTTGAGACTCCTCCGCAACCTTCCCTTGAAGAACTTGTGAGGCAAATGACTATGCAAAACATGCAGTTTCAACAAGAGACCAGAGCCTCCATTCAGAGCTTAACTAATCAGATGGGACAATTGGCTACATAGTTAAATCAACAACAGTCCCAGAATTATGACAGATTACCTTCTCAATCTATCCAAAATCCCAAAAACGTGAGTGTCATTACATTGAGGTCGGGAAAGCAATATCAAAGACCTTAACCAGTAGCATCTTCCTCATCCACAAATGAACCTGCCCAACTTCACTCTACTCCAGAAAAAGAGGATGACAAAAATTTAAAAAGTAAGTTGCCTAACAATTTCTATGCAGGTGAATCTTCCACTGGTAATTCTGACGTACAGAAGCAGCATATCCCTTTTCCATTCCCTCCAAGAGCAATTTCCAACAAAAAAATGGAAGAGGCAGAGAAGGAGATCTTGGAATCATTTAGAAGAGTAGAGGTAAACATACATCTGCTGGATGCAATAAAGCAAATTCCAAGATATGCTAAATTCTTGAAAGAGTTGTGCACTCATAAGCGGAAGCTTAAAGGAAGTGAAAGAATTAGCATGGGCAAAAATGTCTCCGCATTGATTGGTAAATCTGTTCCCCAAATCCCTGAAAAATGTAAGGATCTAGGTACATTCTGCATACCTTGTATTATAGGGAACAGTAAGTTTGACAATGCCATGCTAGATTTAGGAGCTTCTGTTAGTGTTATGTCTCTGTCTATTTTTAATTCTCTATCTCTTGGTCCTTTGCAGTCAACTGATGTGATGATTCATTTAGCTAATAGAAGTGTTGTCTATCCTTCTGGTTTCATAGAGGATATCTTAGTTAGAGTTGGTGAACTAATTTTCCCTGTTGATTTTTTATATTTTGAATATGGAGGAGGGATTTTCTCAAGGATCAGTTCCCATCATTCTAGGTAGACTTTTTATGAAAACTGCTAGAACTAAGATAGATGTATATGCAGGCACACTATCTATGGAGTTTGGTGATATAACTATTCATTTTAATATTCTCGATGCTATGAAACACCCATCTGAAGATCTTTTTGTATTCCGTTCTGAAATAATTGATCATATTGTTGATGAATACATGACTGATCTTCATTCTAATCTGCATGCTTATCACTCTTCATGCATTGAATCTGAATTTGCATTTGATCATATGTCAAAATTTGATGCTGAGAGTGAATCTGAATTTGATATTGATTACATGTCTGGTGATGTTTTACCTCTTGAGATTGATTTTCTAGAGTCAGATAGAACTAACCATGCTTCAGGAAGTTCATATACCTCTGACTTTCTTTATGAGGTATAGGCTGAGAAACCATCTCTTTCTACCACTATCCAGCCACCCACACCAGAATTGAAACCTCTGCCATCAAATTTAAAATACGCTTACTTGGATGATAGCAAAAGTTTTTCAGTAATTATATTTGTCTCCCTTGCTGATGAGCAAGAGGAGAAGCTGTTATCAGTTCTCAAGAAGCATAAGAAGGCTATAGGCTGGACCTTGGCGGACATTCCTGGTATTAGCCCATCCACATGTATGCATCGGATAAATTTAAAGGATGGGGCTAAACCAGTAAGACAGCCATAGAGAAGACTCAACCCGGTGATTCTTGATGTAATGAAGAAGGAGGTAACCAAGCTTTTGCAAGCTGGAATCATTTATCCTATCTCCGACGGCCAATGGGTGAGTCCCGTCCAGGTAGTCCCAAAGAAAAGCGGCCTCACCCTGATAAAAAATGAGAAGGAGGAGTTGATTCCTACTCGGGTGCAGAACAGTTGGAGAGTCTGCATCGACTATACGAGACTGAACCAGGTTACCAAAAAGGACCATTTTCCCCTGCCATTCATTGACCAGATGCTTGAACGCCTGACAGGTAAATCTCACTACTGTTTCCTTGATGGTTTTTCTGGTTATATGCAAATCACTATTGCTCCTGAGGATTAGGAAAAGACCACATTCACCTGCCCCTTCGACACTTTTGCCTATAGGAGGATGCCTTTCGGCCTGTGCAATGCCCCTGGTACCTTCCAACGGTGCATGATCAGTATTTTCAGTGATTTTTTAGAAAATTGCATAGAGGTGTTTATGGATGATTTCACTGTATATGGATCCTCTTTTGATGTTTGTCTGGATAGTCTGGAAAAGGTTTTGAATAGATGCATTGAAACTAACCTTGTTCTAAATTTTGAAAAAATGTCATTTTATGGTTGAGCAAGGTATAGTTTTAGGCCACATTATTTCCAATAAGGGAATTGAAGTAGATCCTGCAAAAAATTTTGTTATTTCACAATTGCCTTACCCTTCTTGCGTGCGAGAGGTGCGATCTTTTCTTGGTCATGCAGGATTCTACAGGCGCTTTATAAGAGATTTTAGCAAAGTAGCCCTTCCACTATCTAACTTGTTGCAAAAAGAGGTGGAGTTTGACTTTAATGATAAATGCAAAGAGGCTTTTGATTGCCTCAAAAGAGCACTAATTACCACCCCCATCATCCAGGCACCCGACTGGACAACCCCTTTTGAGTTTATGTGTGATGCATCAAATTATGCGTTGGGGGCTGTCCTTGCTCAGAAAATTGATAAATTGCCTAGGGTGATATATTATGCTTCTAGGACTTTAGATGTTGCCCAAGCGAATTATACTACTACTGAGAAAGAGCTACTAGCCATAGTTTTTGCTCTTGAAAAATTTCATTCTTATTTTCTTGGTACTTGCATTATTGTTTATACTGACCATGCAGCTCTAAAGTACTTGTTGATGAAGGCTGATTCAAAGCCTAGGTTGATCCGATGGATGCTCTGGCTCCAAGAGTTTGACTTGGAGATCCGTGATAGGAGCGAAGCACAAAATTTAGTTGTTGATCATTTGAGTCGGATCGAACGTGTGTCTGATGAGGACTCACCCATTCGGGATGATTTCCCGGATGATCATTTGTATATATTGTATGGTATTTCTGATTCTTTTTCTACTCCCTGGTTTGCTAACATTGTAAATTATTTAGTTGCTTTTGTTTTTCCTCCCTTAGCATCTAAGGCTCAAAAAGATTAAACTAAAGTGATGCTAAGCATTTTATTTGGGATGACCCCTACTTGTGGAAATTGTGCAGTGATCAGGTCATTAGACGATGCATTCCAGATCATGAGACTGACTCAGTCCTGTAGTTCTGTCATTCTTCCGCACCGGGAGGTCATCTGGGTGTTCAAAGGACAGCTCGCAAAGTGCTTGACTGTGGCTTTTATTGGCCCACCATCTTTAAAGATGCGTGGAAGACTTGTAGCACTTGTGAGCAGTGTCAGAAAGCAGGAAGTGCACTTACATGGCGACAACAAATGCCTCAGCAACCCATGCTATTCTGTGAAGTGTTTAATGTCTGGGGCATAAATTTCATGGGTCCTTTTTCTGTCTCTTTTGGTTATGTTTATATTCTCCTTGCAGTTGATTATGTTTCAAAATGAGTGGAAGCCAAGCCCACTAGAACTAATGATGCTAAGGTTGTTGTAGATTTTGTCATATCTAATCTGTTTTGCAGGTTTGGAGTACCTAAAGCAATCATTAGTGATCAAGGAACCCATTTTTGCAACAAATCAATGCATGCCTTACTTAAAAAGTATGGGGTTGTACACAGGGTATCCACACCATACCACCCCCAAACCAATGGACAGTCAGAAATTTCTAACAGGGAAATCAAGAGAATTTTAGAGAAAATTGTGCAGCCAAGCAGGAAAGATTGAAGTACCAAGCTTGATGATGCTCTTTGGACACATAGGACTGCCTACAAAGCACCCATAGGAATGTCTCCTTATCGGGTTGTCTTTGGAAAGGCATGTCATCTTCCAGTGGAGATTGAGCACAAAGCATATTGGGCAGTGAAGACCTACAACTTCTCTATGGATCAAGCTGGAGAGGAAAGAAAGTTACAACTGAGTGAGTTAGATGAGATCCACCTAGAAGCGTATGAGAATGCCAAGTTCTACAAAGAAAAGACCAAGAAGTTCCATGATAGCATGATAATTAAGAAGGACTTCATGGTTAGGCAAAAAGTGTTATTGTATAATTCTAGGCTTGGACTCATGAGTGGTAAGTTGAGGTCTAAGTGGATTGGTCCTTTTGTTGTTACTAATGTTTTTCCTTATGGTACAGTTGAGATCAAAAGCGACTCCACAAACAAAAGCTTCAAGGTCAATAGACACCGACTTAAGCCATTCCTCACAAACCTTTCTTTAGTGGACGCAATGGTGGAAGAGACTTCCTTACTCCACCCTACTTTTCCTCCACCATGACTTAGGGAGTTCTTCTTTTCCTATCTCCTTCTTTGCTTTTATTACACTTGCTCGATTCTATTTGATGGTTTAATTGCTTTTAATCTTTTAATTGTGCTACATTGAGGACAATGTGTTGTTAAAGTGTGGGGGGAGATTGTTCTTTGTTTGAGTTTTGTTTTTCTAGGTTAAATTGGGTTAAATTTGTTATGTTGGTTTTATGTTTTGTGTACAACATTGCATGTTTCTCTTTGAATTTTGGGTTATGTACAGGAAATGGGTAATTGTTTTCGAAATAGGAGTTTCTTGGCATTTTGTGAATTGAAATCCTTACCTTCTCTACATGTCAAGTTAGTTATGAAAGGTCGAATTGAAAGTAATAAATTTACCATCGGTGAGATTTTAATTCATCATTGTTTATTTTATTCGGTGTGCTTTGCCCCATTAATTACTTGCACAATAGCCTTGGCTTGATTCTTGTTGATACTTCTTGGTTCACATGCATGTTGGGAGATGATTTAGGCATTTTATTCTTATAAGCTTCTTCTAGCCAAATGAGCCTACCTTGAATTAATTCCTTTGATAGCCCTTTTGAGCCTTGTTTCCCTTTCCTTGTTTTGAAGCTCACTACAAGCCTTAAGTGAAAAACCATGATATCACCGTACCCTTAAGGAATTTTGGAGCTTTGGAATTGTTTTGGGAATAAGTGTGGGGGGGTGTGTTTCATTGGAAGATATGATTTTTGGCCATACTTGATGTATATATATATTGCCTAGTTCTTTCTTTAATCTTAAAAAATTCACAATACTTTCAACTGCTGCAAATTCATACTGTTTAAAAAAAAAGTGAAGTTGAATAAATGAGGTCTTGTTCTAAGGACTTGATTTGGTTTGAAGCCTTGGTTGATTTTGTTGATATTAGAGGTTTTGGGTTTATTACTTTTGCTTAATTTCCACTTATTCCCCATCACTCCTCTTTTCATTTAGGGTTTTAGCTACTTATCCCATACTTCTCTCTACCTTGTCCTTGGCCCCATTACAACCTTTAAAGACCTTTTGATCCTCATTGCATGTGTTTGTCAAGTTTGTTTGTCAATTTTAGAATTTTGCCAAGTTTATGCGGTGTTTGTTTTCATGGGTGCTTTGAGAGTAAACAGTAGCCTAGACACTTGAGAGATAGAGTGAATATCTTGTGAGGCTATATCACTTATATTTTAGCTGATTGACTACCTGACCATGTTTGAGATGCTTGGATGATTTTCATGACTGTCTTGATTCTTTAACTCATTACACATTGGATATTACCTATTCCTTTCATTCCCTGAGACTCAGTGAGAAATATGTAATTGCTTTGGTGTTTGTTTATCTCTCTTTAATGTCTCTGGATTTGTTCTTTGCTTTATTTTTAATTTTGCCCAGGAGTGCAAAAAGCTAAGTGTGGGGGATTTTGATGTGTTGTTATTTCTCTTATTTCTAAACCCTTTTTGTCACCAATTTAATTACTGATTTACTCTCATTGTTAAATTTATTATTCAGTTTTATCAATTGAGCCCACTTGACTAATTTGATGTTTTTAATTCAATTTCAGGAAAATTATAAGCAATTGGGCTGAGCCAGATTGGACTTGAAGAGAGAAGACAATTTTATTAGATTTCGTCTAATTTCATTTTAGTGCGTTCAGTTTTTATTTAGTATTTTTATTTCGTTTGAGGCCAAAATAATGTAATAGGGCCCAGTGACTTTGAGTGACCCTTATAAATAGCAGCCTTGAGATTCGTGTAGAGGCTATTCTATTATTCAGTAGAGAATACCTAAGCTTAGTGCATGGAGTTTTAGGGTTTTACGTTCTGAGCTTTGTATTACTGTTCACGTGAATGCATTTTCCATTTTCTGCTTTCAATTGCAATTTCGTTTCTGTTCCTTCTTCTGCCTTTAGCTTCATTTACGTTTTCTTCCTTTAGCTTCATTTATGTTTTCTGCCTTTAGTTTCATTTATGTTTTCTGCTTTTGTTGAACTTATGGAAGGCTAAATTTCTAGTGTTGTTTCCCCCAGAGGATGAAGCATAATTCTCTTTGAGGTTCTATTTTTAATGTTGTTCTCCTATCGGTTTTCCCTTCACCTATTAACCCACATGCGTTCTGTTAATCTGTGCACACTTCGTGTTCGATTAATTGCCATTGTGCTTAAATTATGTTCGTGCTTAATGAACAAGGGGTTAATTGGTGTATGTGTTGCTTAATCACATATTGACAGCCTTAAATTGATTTTCGCTTAGTAAATTAAATTAGGGTTGGATTAAGTGGTTAACTGCCAGGGGTGAAATCCTCATAACCTGGGATAAGAGAATGGCTTCTGAATCAGAGGAAACAACACGTTTTTAATACTATTAACTTCGTATTACAATCTGCTTGTTCTTTAATTCACAAAACAAACACCCCCCCAATTGTTACTGTTATAACGAAGCATATTATGAACATTTGGTCAGTCATTGCTCGTTGGAAAATGACCTAGGATCACTTCCTAATTACTGCATTTTAATGTTTATTTGATTCGGGTACAGCCTCGATCAATGCGTCAGAACGCGGCAATGACATGTGCAGGTGCATGGGTACCATACCAATATAGTAGTAAAATTATTTGTTTAGAAATATTAAATGATACATTTTGACGATGACCAAAACAAATGTCACCTCCGATTTCAAGGGTACTTCAATAATCAACATGAATATGTCGATTTTTAAAAAAATTTATGGCAAAAACAAAATATTGTTAATCAACATGAATATGTGGATTTCAAGGTTACTTACTTTGATTTCATTTTGTTAAGGGAAGGGATATCTCTCATCAACTTTCCAAAAAAATTATCATAAAATCAAAATTTGAATACATTTTCACTTAAAAGAAAAAAATGAACATCATGTTTCTAGTTTCTAGTTTTCCATTAAAACAACAAGAACATCTTGTTTTTGTATAGATGCACATCTTTGGCATTTGATAATTGATATCTAAGAGTATTAAGTTACAACAAGAACATCTTGTTTTTGTATAGATGCACATCTTGTTCTTTGTCACTTAATGCACTTCTCTGCAATAGCCATTTGCACTGCTCACTCTACAATATCCTTTGTCTTACACACGATCTCTATCTTATCCCTTAATGCACTTCTTTACAATAGTCATTGTCTTCTACTCAATCTCTATCATTGTTATTTATGATAAAAAAAAATATCAGTAAATGTGTTGTTCTTATTTTCCATGGTTTGCATGATAATGTGTTGTGCTTGTGAATTTTATATGGAGTGATTATTTTATTGGTGGAGAACTACAATGTGAGAGAAAGCCTACTTGACTGGTGCTTGGCATCGTAAACTCCTGAGTGTGAAGGATGTCACAATGATCTTGATGTTGTTCAATTACATGATTGTACCAATTATATGATGCAATTTCCTTCTCTTGCAAAGAACCAATTTCCTTACAACTATTGGGATAGAAGCTAGCATACTAAATTATGCATCTCTTGCATTATAGATCATTTTAAGCCTATTTTAATTAGCATCAATATCATTTTTATAAATCAAAATATGCGGTTTAGTATTTTGTTCTATTGTCTATTCTAATCTTTAGAATAAATATCATAAAAAGTTTGTATTGATGTATATTATAATTTATGCATTTATGCAAAACAAAATAAACATTAAAAGAATAGCATTGATGTCTAGAAACCTATCTTAGAAAGTATACATTCTAAGACGATCTCCTAAAAATCGTCTCGAAATATATACTTTCTAAGACGTTTTTTTTCTTTAAAAAAAATTGTCTTCAAATCCTATTTTTTAACTAAAAGATAGCACATAACAAAATCAATGTAAGAACCAACATTATAAGACGGTTTAAAAACCGTCATAAGAAATGTTTCCTTTTCACGATGATAATTTCAAAGACGATCTTAGAACCGTTTGAAATGTACTAAAGAATCATCTTTGAAAGATTTTTTTTCTAGCAGTGAAGGTTAGTATGATCAAATTAAAACTTCATCAAACAAATTTATAGAAACACAAAAGAACTCAAATTTAATGCTCCTCAATTTAATTGCAGAGTCAAGAGGCATGTCACACTCCTTATCATGCGAATAAAAGAACACAATTAAGAAAATAGCCAAAATAACGAGAAACACATTTTAATTTGCACAGTCATGTCATGTTTGTGAGAGAATGGTTATGCAAATGCAACCCAACAACCTCAACTACTTCTGTGGGTCTCTAGTTTCTGAATTCTACAGCAAATTCAACACTCCACTACGTATCTTCATTTTTGTCATCATTACAAAGGCTGATTGAAGGGATGATTCTTGTGAGGCTGCTGCAAGTTGGAGTTGCTCAAAAAGCATGGGAGGATTATTGTGTAGGCTAGATTATTTATCATCTTATACTACCCTGCCATTGGAAATTAACTGCCGTTTAGAGAAGATGGCTTTTCTTTGTTGACAACATGTGGTTTAGAGGCTGTAGTTTCAGGTAGCATAAGAAGCTCGTGAAGTTATTTCGGTAAAAAAAAAATGTTGTTGCAATAACAGGATGGTGATTTTGCTAAACAAACCCATCATGAATAAAAATAGTGTGAGATATGTGACTACACACTAATCTTGTATGCTTGAGTGATGTCCATGTACCTCTTACTAGTTCTTAAGTAAACTCAAAATACAAAGTGATTTATAAAAGATTTCACAACATCTAAATTCAAGTAATGCACATATTACAAGAAGAAAGAAAATTCCCTCGATAACATATGCTACATACGCTCTACAGCTTGTATGTTCACACTACCATGATTGAGAGCACAGTGACAGGGACTGGAATTAGAGAAAAGTCTTATGAGCCAAAGATTGTACAAAAATAAAATAAAAAATGCTGCATTGACAATGAAGGCCACACCGTCCACTTTGCAAGTTCCACGCAAAACACATAACTAAAAACTTGTATCGACCATTGAATTGACAAATTGAATAGGACCTGTTAAAACAAGGTAGTCTGTTAAAACAAGGTAGTTGGGTACATGTCGTCAAGATAATCACAACCGCCATAGCAATCCCCACAAGAATTAGAATATAGATGATTTATAGAGCAAAAAAGGAATCTTAACCACCGCTAACTAAAGATCCTAGTCATCATTGTCGGATTTACTTTTAAGCTAATAAACATTTTAAGGCATCGTCACCTTCGAAGTTAGATCCCTTCTAGTCTAAGCATGGTCTTTGAAAGATTTGCATAAACAGCTGTATACGCGCTTGAATTCGAGGGTATACTTATCTTATTATAACACAGCACAATGACAAGGACTAGAAATCTAGAATTAGAAAAGTCTAACAAGGCAGAAACTTATAAAAACACGACGTTTGACAATCAAAATGGTCCTCCACTCCGTCCACTGTGCAATTTCCTCCCGTAATAGAAAATCAAGACTGTTTATATTCATGGAAAGGAATGGAATTGAATAATAGCAAGTTTCATTATTTAGATTGTTTAACATGGGTTAGGACGGAACATGATATACATGCATTATTTCATCCAATATTATATCCTCTTTACTTCTTTCATTAGGGAGTACGAACCACATTATTTTTTCCATTTAATCTTAAAATTTTCCAACTAATAGGAAAGGAGTAATGCTACATCCTTGTACTACATCTTACAATTTTTTTCTACTACTTAATACCTTAAAAATATAAAACACATTTAATATTTACTACCCATGGAAATAAGAGGAATAGGAGGATGAAGTAGGAAGATTTAGAATCATTAGATAACAAAGTAACTTCTACTCCATTTTATTTTATTCTATTTTCCGTGAGATATGTAATCATAACCAAAAATGTGGTATCAACCATTATAACAAACTGATTAAGACCAGTTAATGAAGGTAACAGACTAATGGCTGGCTACACACACTACAAGAACAATGGCATGCTTATGGACAAAAATCATCACTAGATGTTAAAAATGCATAGATAAATGTAATAAAAACTTTGTCCTATGGACATTGTGGTCGTCGACTTTGAGGGGACGTGCAGTGACGGATTATCGTATGTCAGTATAGGTTTTACCTACTAATTTACTTTCACCTACAATTCACAATGTGCTTAGGTAAAAGTCATTAATTTATATCTACAACCTCTAACTGTAGGTAAAAATATTAACTTGTACCTACAACCTCCAACTGTAGGTAAAAGTCATTAACTTATGCCTACTATGCATTAAAAGACTATAGATATAAACCATTTACTTGTACGTATGCCTACGGACAAAAATGAAACATATAAACCAAGGAACAAGAAAAGTAGAAAGAAAATAGTGGATTGCATACTTTCTGGAAGGTGCAACTCTTCTTAGTTCATTCAACTCTGCCTTGGCAGATTTTCTATCAGGAGCTAATTACCTATCAAAACTTACATTAAGTAGATCAATTTCATATGTCAAATCAAAATAGATTAAAAACAGCTTAATTGAAGGCTTTCCAAAGAAATACCGAATTCAAACCAAAAAGAAAAGTTCAATCATGTCCCAGCCTGCTCCTATGTTTAATAGAGAAGACATGCTATTAAGACAATGACCCTAATTTGAACTAGAATCAAGTAAATCAAGACTGAGAAGCCCCTCGTGATATGAACATAACAATAAGTGGATTTCTGGTACACTAAACAAATTATAGTGATACAACATAATTGGTAAAGGTGTATCAAATACTGTTGGTCTTTTTATTGTAATTTAATTCCAAGAACTTAGAAACTATATTGTAGATAAAAATAATAATAACACAAGTTTACCACACCAGCGACCATGTCAAGTGCATACACAAAATCTGTCGAAATGTTTCGAGTTTTATTGAAAAAAGAGCACTGCCCATAAACAAGCCAAGGAGTCTACCAACCTTTGCTCTTCTTACACTGAGAATCTACCATCTTTCCTTGAACTGCCATAGCAGCCTCACGAGCCTGTTCAAATATGGCAGAACAAAAAGCTCACTGTAAGATAAAGATATTATCCAAATTATCATATATAAATCTTATTGACATGTATGCATTGCAATAAATACAACAAGTAAGCCCATTGGAGATAACCATTCTTAGCATTGCTCTCACCCAAACATGCACAGCACCAGAAGTATAATTCAATTGAAGGCAGAAATACAGCAGAAAAAAATGGTCATTGACCAAGAACATTAAAAGGAAAATCCAACATAAGAGAACATAAAGATCCTGTAGTGAAAAGTCAAAGAAGGAAAAAAGGAAAGTTTCAATGAAACAAGGAGAACATTTGTAGTGATCCAAATCCCAACTAATAAAGGCCCAGAGCATGGGAGTTTTTGACACAAGGGGAACTACCTGTTTATCAGTTCAAAGGATGTGCCATTAAGTGTTCAATAAAAAGAAGCATGGACACTGAAGCAAAATTAATTTTAACTTATGGGATAAGTTAAAATTAATTTTGTGAATGTAGTGCAAATAAAGCCTTTTTTTAATGGAAAAAAAAATCAGAAAAGGATGATAAAAAAATTTATATAAAATATGTTTAGGTCCTCATAATAAGTTTTATAAATTAATATTTTTTATCCACTATGTGAATTTTGTATTTTACTTAAGTTATATCCACCATTTGTACCATTTTTTTATTTATTTATACACTGTTTGACTCTTCTTATGTAGTATTTATTCTCCAATTTTATTTATCCAATAATTTTAATTATATATCAGTTTCTACAGCAACTATTATTCACAATGAAAATATGTATTTTTTTAGTTTTTTGGAATTTAAAATCTAAAAAATTGAAACATTTCATCGGATGAAAATTTTATATACTTTCAAAATTTAATTCCTAGAAATATGAAACCAATATAATCACTTGTTGCTTATTAAAAATAATATATATAATGATTTGAAATTAAAAATTGAGGTGTGAATAAGAAAGAAAACTGTTGAAAGCAATAGCCCTTCTCTAATTGGATTAGTGGTCTAAGCCCAAAGATGGAGGAGTACCTAGTGAGTATCAAATATTGTATAAATATTATTCTTTAAGACCTAAGCTTATTGTATAAATATTGGTGGAAGCAGGCACACAGCACAAGCCTGAATGTTGAAGCGAAAGAAACGTCTAGGCTGAATGGTGTAATAATATATGGATTTACTATTTCCTAAAAGGAAGGAGAAATCTGGAAGTAACATTCCAGAAATGGTTATTTTGGTCAAGTATGAAGGTAGACTATTAACTTATACCTTCTATTTTTTTATGTGAACCTATGTTAGCATCCTCCTATATATATTAATTATAATTATAATTTGTACATGGATTTTAATTATTTATATTTATTTCACCATAATGGTTAATTAATGCTTTGGGAATGTAAATGGAAGAATTTTTTTATTGCAAGGCCTAAGGAATGAAAAGGACCGAATAAAGCTACAGGCTGACAATGTATCACGTGCATTATATCAATTATTTGGCTGGGCTTGTCTTTCCAAGAATCCTCCTTTGCTTAATTAATTAAATACAAAAGCCAAACAGTTCAGAATGATGTTGAGGCAGAATGATGTTTCTTACTTGGTGTGTACAAACACAGGAGTAGCCATGTATTCCTCATGTTCAAGAAGCTTATCTTTCTCAAGCCCAGAACTAGAGCTCTGTGATTAAGAAGTCATCAAGGATGGGTCTGAGATACCATGCTTCAACAAGTCAACCTACATGATAGTTGAAATGCATTTATAGAATAGAGGTTGACAAACAAATATGAAAATCTTGATGAGCAAAGTTCTGGAACTTACCCCAAGGACTTTCATATTTAAACACTTTTGGATTAACAACAATGATCCTCCGTGTCTAGCATTGCATAGAGGAGATCCAAATTTTTTTTGTACGGCTGCAAACATGAACATGAATACTATGGGCTACTCATTCATTCCAATATATGTTAAACCCAATCAACTTTGCTGGTAATGATATAACAGAGTATTTTTCTGCTTCCTCATTGTAGGTGCTTCCACAAAACTCAACCTTAATTAAGGATATCGTTAGTTTTATAATATTATTTTTCTGTTTTGTTTATTTAATTTATTAATTTTTAGAAAGGTAGGAATTTTTAGAAGCATGAGATTTGGAAGTGGAAATAAATGGAATCAAATGCAGATAGAGAAAGAGAAAAAACCTTTTTCTATCAACAAATAACAAATAGTTACTACTAACATTTTTCTGTTAAAAAGCCCAACAATTAGTTACTGCTAATAACAATGTTTCAGAATAAAATACTATCAAGTTAACCCCACAGCTATCCTAGACTATATAATGGGAGGAAAAGAAATGTAAAGTAAAATAAAAGTTAAGAAAGGTCATTCCTTTCAAATGTAAAAACTGCAGCTTTAAGTTCATTAAATTTAGGAAATGAGTGAGAACACCTTTCACGGTAATAACATTCACAGAATCACAGTTTTAAGTTCATTAAATTTTGCAATTTCATTTGTTTGGGTCATTATTAAAGGCAACAGGAAAAAGCAAAGCCAAGAGAAAATGAAAAGCAAAAGATATCAAGAGAAAACGGAATATTACCTATCAAGGGATGGATACAAAATTCCTATCAAGATATCTTCCTCAGCCATGTATGAAGCAAGGCTGTAATGATTAGTATATGTTAGTAATTTATTTGAAAACAAACATCTAGTGACATCTAACCAGAATTAGGAAAATTGAAAAGGAAGATGCAATTTAAATCAAATGAAATTAGTGATATAATTTTCATCATATAACTTGAAGAAATGCACTGAAGATAAATAGTACTACTTGAAAACCTATGGCAAGTGCATGTGACTACCAACTAGTGCACATATTTTCTAGACAAGCACCTGAGTCGAATCTCAACCATTAAAATTAAGAAATTCAATTACAGAAAAAGCTCATACAGTACCAAAGCAATCAAAGATGTCTATTACATTTATTTATTTAATATAATTATTGAGGGATATGACATGATAGAATTAATATAGTAGAAGGTAATTACCTCCTCATTAAAAATACCACCAACGCCAGACAAACCAAGGAGCACATGTGACCTAATCTTCTTAACCTAAAGAAAAATTGGTTTAAGAATTAAAGGATGGCTATAAAAGTGTGCATAATCTTTAAAATTAGCTTCAATAAAGTAAAGAGGGTGTAGTCTTTTTATATCAAAGTAATTCTTTTCAATGTCATAAAGTAGATCATTGAGCCAAACGAATTTTCCTTGATGAATCCTATAACATTTACCACTTCAATTATACTAGCACCCTCAGTAAGCCCTTCTATGTCTCTTGGATTTTTAGCAAACGGAGCTGCAGCTGGGTCTAGACTGTTCCTCTCAGTTGTGACTAGACCCTGCATAAAAAGATGGCATTGTTATCAAACTTAATCTAAACATTTAATGAAATAAACTGCACACCCTACATACAAATATGAAATAGCCACATCAAAAAATTATTTATTGCACACTATTAGTTATTTCTTCCCTCAAGCCAACAACATTAAATGCAAAGACAAATCAAGACAAAGAATATGATGAAAAAATTTAAAACAGTGTTTATTACGCAAAATTCATAATTGAAAAGGACCTTTTATTATGGATATAAAAGTCAACACAAATATGTAACTAGAAGGACTAACAATGCAAGTAAAGGTCATCAAAGCATACATCTTTATCAATCAAACTATACATGTCACTAATAGAAAAAAAACAAGCTGAACTAAAATGCCACTTTTAAATCTCCTATATATATATAACCTCATATGCAATAACCTCATATGTAATTTGTTTCAAATGACATCAGGCTATTATAGGTTACTGTAGTTTGTTGAATTCCCAGTTCAGCCATCAGTGCAAATGTCTTACGGGCCTTTTCATAACTTCCAGCCTTCTTATGTATATAAATCATCATATTAAACATCTTCGGGTCTGGTTTCAAAGCTGAATTTTCATCATTCAGTAGGTTGTCAAACAATTCTTCAGCTTCCCTAAACTTGTCACCCTGTAGGTGAATTAAATATATAAATGCAAAACTGAAAGTCAGAGACTCAAAAGCAGTACAATATTTAAGAAATGTATGCTGAGATCACCATAGTCATCAAAGAAACACGAGGACATGTGTTGGGGCTGAACAATCATTATTATAGGAACAAGTAATCAAAACTTTTGAGCCCATCAATCTCCGTGTTTAAACTCAGATGAAGGGATGTGTTGGAGTTGAATAGCCATCATTGGGCCCTTATTTACAGCTTAGAATTTTATGGCAAGACTGAACACATTCATCAACAAAATCCAAAAATTCAATTTCCATTAAGGAACTTGTTACTTTTACCTACAGTAATTTATGTATGTAGGCAAAAATTTCCGTAGGCATGTGTCATTTTTCTTGTAGTGACATGGTTAACATAATAACAACCGCCATAAGTAACCCCAGTAGGAAAACATAATTCAGTGACCAACATTTCAAGGAACATGTAATGTAACTGAACAAACGAGAACACATCCAACAAACATTGGAAAAATGGCAATAATGCATTACCATTCTTACAAAATAAATATCATTGAAAGCTGGTACTTGAGATGTCATCAATGTTGGCCCACTTTCTGAAGGCACATGGCACCAAATTCCTACCAGCCAAAAATCCAAACTTGTTCCTGAACATAGACAATCTGTTGTTGTTGTTGTTGCTGCTGCTATTATTACTGCTTGAAGGAGGATCATCAACCATGGACACTTGTGTTGTGTCGATTGGAGGAGACGCCATGCTACTTTCCTGAGCGCCAACATCACTACCACTTCCATCCAAAGCCTCAACTTCAGTACTGTAATCAATACTAAACACCAGAGAACTCCTCCTCTCACGCAGCCACTCCACAACTTCACCATTAACCCTTCTGCACTTCCTCACCTTGAGCTTAACCAAATTGGGACACCCTGAAGCCAAAGCCGCAATCCCAGCATTCGACACGGGGCACCCCTTAATGCACAGCTTCCTCAGTGCCCCACACTTTGCCACAATGCTCTCTATCTCTGCATCACCAACCGTACAAATCCCACAAAGTGCAAACCTCTCCAAACCCTGGCAACCAGAAACAATCGCAGCCAAACTCAAAGACGTGGGATACATAGCAATCAGCACAAGCTCCTGCAAGTTAGGACAGTGTTTGGCAACAGACATCAAGCCACAATCCCCAATCCTGTTGGTCCTCCACCCATCAATGTGAAGCTTCTTCAGCATCTTACACCTCTCCGCAACTTCGCAAAGTCCCACGTCGGAACACTCGGGTGTTTTCACAAGGTGCAAAGACTCCAACTTCAAACACTTAGAAACCCCCAAAAGTCCCACATCGCTAACCTGAACCTTCTCTAAATGAATCTCAACCAACCCTGAATTCAACTTTCCAACACTTTCCAGAGTCACATCCCAATCCCCCAAACACCGAATCAGCTTCAGCGTTTCAAGCTTCTTCGAATTAACTATTAACGGCGCGAAACAGTGGCCGTTAACGAGCTCCTTGAGGCAAATCGATCTCAACGAAGAGGAAGTAACGGAAAGAGGAAGCGATTCGGCGCCGTCAACGCCATCGTTATTATCTTTTTCAACCCCTCGAAGCCTCTTGATAGAAACCTCTTCAAGAACGATGGAGTTGTTAACGAAAGCGTAAACGCCCTTTGCGCCGAACGCGCACGAACCGCACGAGAGCTTCTTCAGATTCGTGCAGTTCTTCGCCACGTCGGCCATTCCGTGCTCGGTGACTTCCCTGCACCCGCGCAGCTTCAGCCGCACCAGATTCCTGCACCGCAGCGAGATCAGGACCAAAGCGTCGTCGTTTACGCTCGTGGACTTGCGGTCGCACCGCAGGGCGAGCTTCGTGACCGAGTCAAACCGCGAGAAGAGCGACGGAACGAAGTCAACCAGGCTCGCCTTCGCGTTCAGGGAGAGGCGCTGGCGGTTCTCGCCGTCCACGCGCAGCCACCGCCGACACACGGCGGAGCAGGTTTTCCGGTCGACGGAGCTTAGAAACTGGAAGATTCCGGCGAGGCACTCGTCGGGGATGTCGGCGGTGTAGTCGCGGCCGATGGATTCGTCGGTGGTGAAAATATCCCGGTGACTCAGGTCCGTCGAAGAAACCGGCGTGGACGGTGCTTGTCCCATTGGAGAAATAAAAAAGAAGATAATGTGAAACGCTGGGTTTTGGTGAGGTATGCTATGTACTAGTACGTGTTTATCGCGCATGAGACATTGGAGAGAGACATCATATACTAGATAGGTTTTTTCAATGTTTTCACCCGTCAAAGGGTGCAGCGCGTGTCGTCTCCGCAGGATGGAGGACTGGGTTATTACCGTGTGGTTTGGTGCACCGTAGTCTAATATGATTGTTTGCGTGTGATGTTGGGCGTTCAATTGGGACCCGTTTGATTGAGAATGTAGGTTAGTTAGATGTTGTTTTGGTTTGGATTTGGAGTGGGACTACTTTTGGTGGGGACCACTTCGTTCGGCGTTCGAATCTCTTGTCTTCACAATAACAATTATCGTGGCTTGTTCCAAGAACCACATTGCTACGACTTTAACATGGGGTTGATGGGGGTGACAATGAAAGTGGAAAATTTGACTTGGACTTGGTCCCTGGTGTGCTTTACTTTTATGAGGATGTTCTCATTTTGATTTCAGATACTTTGAAAAGACAAAGAGAAAAAAATTTAAATTCTTTTTTTATTCATTTTAGTTTTTGTATCATTATTATTTACGGACTAAGATTAGGAGTCTTCAATTATTTTGATTTTGTTAAATTATTTTTTTAGAAAAGATTTTGTTAAAGTTTCATTCAATCATATTGATTTAAAATTAATTTAATTTGATCCGATCTAATTTAAAGTGATTTGGATAAAACTAATTTTTTATTTTATTTTTTATTTTTTAGAAAATACTAAATAAAAGATAAGATATATAATAAAAATAATTTAAAATATTAATTTTTATTTATATACCACTATATGTATATATTTATGCATGTTAACTAAAATAGTTACTAAAAATATTTTTGATTAAATATGCTTTTCATGAACAAGAATATGTTATATGTATAAATATGTAAGAAATAAAAGTTGACGAAATTTATGAATATATATATATATATATATATATATATATATATATATATATAAAAGTTTAATTTAGATAGATTAAATCAATTTTAAAATAAAATTTGATATAACCTAATAAAAAATTTAATTTTTTTTTAATTTTTGATCCCTTTAATTTTCAGTTTTCTAGATCGATTGATTTGATTTGTAATTCTTTTTAAATTGGATAAAATTATTATCAAAAATAAAGTTTTTTCTTAAATATTTAATACATTTACATATTTAAAATTTGAACTTAAGATATTTGATTAAGTTGTAATAATTTAAGATTAATTATTTCACTTTAATTTGTATTTGTTAAACTAATATAACATAAAATGAGCTACCCATATAAGAATTAATGAAATTTAAGGGTTTAATTATTAATTTACTCCCTTGTTATTTAAATTCTTCAATTAGGTTCGCTGTAATTAAAAGTTCCAATTAAGCTTTTTATTTTTTTTAAATGTTTCAATACTTTGCGTCTAATTGAAGCTAACACGGCGTTAGATAGCTTTTAATTTTTAAGCCTCTTATTTTACATTATTAATTATTACCATAATTGTGATATTAAATATTTTATTTAAATATTGTAAACTTTTAATAGACTATATAATTAATGAAATATGAACTCTCATTCTAACTGGTAGGTATTTTATATATTACATGAATAATTTAATTTTAATAAATTTTGAATTTTTTAAAATATTTTAAATAAAAACTATTTAAACGATAAAATTAAAACATATAACTCATTAATTATAATATAAAAAGCATAAATTAAAAAGTGTTGCAAATCATCAAAATAATATTATAATTAATTAAAAATAATATTTAAAATTTTAAGAAGTGAAATTTAAAAACGTTAAGTTATCTATACAAATATATATATATATATATATATATATATATATATATATATATATATATAAATTAATTTAATTTTTAAGAACTAAATTTTATTTTATTTACTTTAAATCAGTTTCTTAATTGATCCATCTTTTTAATTGTGCTTTATTTCTCATTGATACGTCATTTTCATGGTTTGTATCTTGAAAGGGTATATAATATTTGACCTTGAGCCTTAAGATGTGTACAAGCTTCAGCTTTGAATTCATGGAAAATATTAAAAACAATGTCATTTTTTTACTCTTGATTGAAAGTTGAAAATACTACTGAAAAATTTAATCGTGTATTGGAACATTTGACCAGGCTTGAACTCCTTTAACAAATTTTGTAATTTTATTTTCAATATATCCGTCTCCTGGAAATTAATTTCCGGAAGAAAAAAAAAATTAGATTGCAAGTGGGACTTGTTACTTGTTAGTCATTCACTACTACCTACAACAATCTGGAATCACTTACCATTCGAGGAAACAACGATGAAAACAAATCTGGTTCCATCGCGATTAAGGAACACTTTTGTAGGGTTATAAACCACCAATCACTGGTGGTTGACCTTGATTAGTTTCCCAGGAACTTCAGGAAGAGTTCACTTGCAATCCTAATTTTCTTTCCGAAAATCCGTTTCCAAGAGAGGGGTATTTCTGGGAAAAAATATAAAATTTATGAAGTGGGTATATATAATAATTAAAGGAGGTATGTTTATCAACTACCTTAAATGATAATTGATGGGGCCATTGTTGGGCTTGGAGTTGCTTAGCTATAGAGTGCTGCTAGGTGCACCTAACAGTTTTGCTGGTGCACCCAGCAATTGTTGTGAAAAGGTCATAATGTCCCTTACTAATTTAAAAAAAAAATGAAACTTCTCTCTCTCCCCGTGTTTGCGCTTCTGCTTCTTCTTCTTTCGGATCACCTCTTCTTCTTCCTGCTTCTTCTTCATTCTTTGGGCGTCTTCTTCTTCATTCCTTGCGCGTCTTCTTTGTGCCTCTTCTTCTTCTTCGTTGAGGAGGTTGCCGAGGTAGCTTGCGGTGGTGCTGCGAGGAAGCTTCCGCGAAGAGCAACGGTCGTTGAGGAGGTTAGCGCGTCCACCGTCGAGGTAAGCACCGTGAACCTTAGCTTTTTATGGTCTAGTGTTGCCGACGATGGCGGAAACCGCTGTCAGAAATCGTTGGGAGCTTTACGGATCACTTAATCCGTAAAGTATGTTGAGTAGTTTACGGATCACTTGATCTGTAAAATACTCAACATACTTTACGGATCACCTGATCCGTAAAACTCACAGTTTGATTTTAATTGAAAAATTGCCAAATATTATTTGATACCTTTGAATGTATGCTAAATATTTGATAAATAGTGTCATGAATATATACTGTTTCATACAAATTGCCATGAATGTATGCTAATTATTTGCTAAATACTTTATTTGATTTAATGCGAATATGTAATTGCCTTTTATGTGATTACATACAAATTCATTCCTTTAACTAAGTTATGACTAATATGATTGATATCCCTATAAGCTAACTTCCATGTGCTTCCATATAAGCCAACTTCCATGTGCTTCATATAAGCCAACTTCCATGTACTTCCTTTAACTAAGTTATGACCAATATGATTGATATCCCTATAAGCCAACTTCCATGTGCTTCATCTCAACATATCGAGGCACACAGTCAGCACCCAAGCAATCTGCAGCTTCTTGTACCTAAATTCATATCTAACAATTTAATTAGAGGAGAACAACAATGAATAGAAATAGAAAATCCAAATTCTCCAGTTCAGGCATACAACTCAACAGGTATATATAGATAGATAGATAGATAGATGCAAATACTTGCAATTAATGGATTAAACTAGGAAATAGGAATTTGACATGATAGAACTAGGAATTTGGCATGATGGTAGTTTGCTTAGAACCTCTGAGCCTGTATGTGAAGAAATGCATTTGGAATCATGAACCAACTATCCCAAAACCTTAAGTTATTTAAAACTCTAAGCCACATGGTCGGCTATAATATAATATCACAAATGATGAACCAACTACTCCATACAAATGGTTTTATATCAAACACTTTCCATTTCAATGCAAATTTTAGAGCAATAAGCATTTTTATCAAATTTTAGAGAAATATGGCAAAGCAGGTCAAAAACATATTGGAGTAAACATTAATTTTGGTCATACAACAATCACTTCCATAAATTTACCGTTTAATTTAAAAAAAAATCACAACTTGCATGAGATATTAGAATGAATCATAAAAACACTTGGTAAACTACTTAGTAGTTAATATTTCAATTAATATTGCTTGGGGCTCATAGGAATGCACTTCAGTGCCAGTATTAGAAAAGAAATAGCTCATAAAGGATAGAGTATCCTTTAACTAAGTTATGACCATGTACTTCCTTTATAGGTTGAACCAAATGAATAAGCATAAAGCTTGACCAGTCCACATAAGTGAGGCTTCTATTTGCCAAAAGATGAGGAGTTGCTTCCATTTCAAAAAGATTGATTTCTTCTTTCTTTGGCTTTGTTCATCTAATATCAATAATATTAGGATTCATAATCAATTTCCATTCAATCATATAGTGTACTAAATAAAAACTAACCCGATAAAAGCCTAACATGTGTAGCCTTTCTTGACATGCCTTTCTTGAAAGCCTGACAGCTTGCGCGACTTTTCAGTCAATGAAATTTGCGTTAGACCAATGAAATTTGAGTGAATGAAATGGGTGATTGAATTTGCATCACTCATTTGCAGATCATGGTTAGGACCAGAGGATTAGGTCGTGCCTTAGGTCAGGTTACTGGCAAAGGTGTGGGCAGAGGAGATCATGATGATTCTGATGATGCTCCGCAGCGTCGGCGGCCTACTGCATCAGCACGGAGGCAGCGAGTCGCTGTGACTGCGGATCACGTCGATGAGCCAGTCATCCCTTCGCCAGATGTTCAGGATGACCCGATGGAGGCACCAGTTGCTGTAGAGGACATTCCTGCGGACACAGGCGCAGAGGCTGCTGAGGACGCGCATGAGGGATTTCCGGGTGGTCCGAGCGACCCATCCGTGTTGACCTTGTATGCGGATCACGTTGCTTGCAGCGTATGAATGGGAGAGGTATTTATACTATTTAATTTTAGTTACTTGTAATTAGTTTTCCTTTAAATGATGATTTTAACGAATTTTGCGTTCCTTTATACTTCAATTCAGGAGCGTCCTGAATTGAAGCTATCCTCTCATGGGAAGAAGGTCCACAGTTTAGGCAGGCATGTCCTTGCCATTGAGGGACTTGTTGCTGGTACAGGACTAAGTCCTCTGATCATGTGTTCGGTAGACACCGGCGATCGGGGACTTTTGTCCGTGTTTATGGAGCGGTGGCACCGGGAGACATCTAATTTCCATCTCCCAGTGGGAGAGCTCACCATCACATTGGACGACGTCTCCTCGCTTCTCCATCTTCCCGTGATTGGCGACTTACACGCTTTTGAGCCCTTGCACGTGGACGATGCGATTCACATGCTGGTGAACTTGTTGATGGTCTCTCCAAAGTTTGCTAGGGCTGAGACAGTCCAGTGTTGCGGATCATACGTATGCCTGCAATGGGTACGTGATACATATGAGCGCCGATGCCAGACAGGTCATTGGACAGCTGCGGCTCCCGCATATCTTCTTCACCTTCTGGGTTGCACTCTATTTACTAACAAGAGTGCAACCAATGTCCATGTTGTCTACTTGGAGGCCCTTCGTGACCTCAGTATGACAGAGAGGTACGCTTGGGGAGTGGCTGCTTTGGTGCATATGTACGACCAGCTGAACGATGCATCTATGAGCCACAACCGACAGCTCGGCGGTTACATCACACTGCTGCAGGTAACAAATATGTTTTTTATTCGTTCAGCCTCAACAATGTTCAACTTTAAATTTTGTTACACTTTCATTATTAATGTTTATAATTTTGATGTTACATCTGTAGTGCTGGATTTACGAGTACTTTCCGTCGGTCGCGGACTCCATTGCTGATCAGGAGTACGACGAGGATTCTCTGCATGCGTGTAGGTGGATTGTGACCAAGAAGACCGTGAAGAGCATTCGTACGCCGGCGTACAGGAAGCGCCTAGACCGACTCCGGATTCCGGATGTCTTTTGGATCCCTTATGGGGAGCACCGAGAGGTTCGGGACTTCCACGTCAGATCATGTTATTCCGCTCTCTTGCGCTGGGGGCCTGTTGCTGTTTATTACCGACCGGAGAGGGTCGTGCGGTAGTTTGGCTACACGCAAACCATTCCTGCTCCTCCTGTCGATTCATGGGTCTCGTATGATGATATATACGACAGGTGGATGCACTACGAGGATCATATCGTTCCAGCAGGTGAGATGTGCGTTGTGCCAGGGGCGTGTTCCAGTGACTACATGGACTGGTTCTTCCGCATCTCCCATCCTTTCATGACACCAGGCCACGCATTAGATCCTATGCCTCATGGTCACGTCCCGCAGCCCCGAGTCGTCCCTCAGGCCCCGCAGACAGATATCCTTCGCGTGCCGGAGCCAGGAGCATCGTCGACATCTGCGGAGGAGCCTAGACATGCAGTGATAAGTAATACTAATAATTTACATCATTTACCTCAATATTTGCATAATAATTTGTGTAATTAGTTTGTTTTGTATGTAACAGGAAGTTTGTGATGACATTACTGAGAGGTTGGAGCGCCATCTGAGTCTAGGGGTGGTCACGCCTAGCTCATCGGCATATGAGGTGATCGAAGAATGCCTCAGGTTGGCCAGGAGTGTGACACAGAACCATCTTGTATATGTTAGGTCTAGACGCAGGTGGTGCATGGATCAAGCGTAGTTTATGTACATATTTTATATTGATATTCCATGTATATACAAATATTGTACATGAACTCATTCCATGAGTATTGTTGGTTTTATTTATTTTCATTAGTAATGTTAGTTTTATTTATTTTCATTGATTGTGTATTCCATTTGTGTCTATATATACGCGTGTTATTAAAATGGTCTAGTTAACTTAGTTATAGTATATGTAAATTATTATAAATGGTCTAGTTAACTTAGTTTACCAACTAATAAAAAATAATTTGAAATATGACTTTAAATATAATTGAAATAAAGAAGTTGAAAAGGGTGTAAAAAAAAATTAAACAAAAAATGGACATCATTCGTTATCTAAAATCCTTATTTTATATAACGTACTAATATTTTTAAATTCTCTTATAATTACTATTTTCCAACTTATACTAATGATCATGTAAAAAAATGTATTATAAACTAATTAGTATTTTAATTTTTAATATAATACTAATTATTTTTTATATTCTTTAAAATATTAATGATATGATTAATTCTTTATAATATTATCTTTTATGTATTTATTGATTTTTATTAATATGTATAAAATAACCTTAAACAATTATTATAATGGGACTGAGTAAGTATTTTAATATCATCTTCTAAACAAATTTATTCTAAAAATATATATTAAAAAATTAATTAATTATAATAAATCAATATTTATAAATATATTATAATTAATAAAATAAATAAATATATTTAATTATATTATAAATAAATATGCTGTATCTTTAAAGTATATTATAATTATTTTTTCTCTTACGGATCAACTTGATCCGTAGGAGGAAAACCAAGTAAGGGTAATTTTGCCATTTTTTAAGAATGCTGGGTGCACCTAGCAACACTCTTAACTATATGACCTATGGGTTAATTGAGTTTCTTATTTGAGTTGCAAGGAGGCAACGCAATTTACTTAAGGCACCCAAATTTTCTCTTGGTGCTTTTTATGATTGGAAGGGGTTTTTAGCCTATGACCACCACACCTTACCTCCACCCAACACCAACGCCGCATCCCTGTGACCTATTAAACCTTCATGTCATACCAAATCCACCATTTGCATTGCACCATCCACAGATGTGTTACGGATTGAATAATTTGTAACATATTTGTGTTAGAAATTGCTCAATCTATAAATTATTTTTTTTGTATTACAGATTGAGCAATCCATAGTACAAAAAAATACATTATGGATTGAACAATCCAAAACACATTTGTATTATGGATTGATCCATAATGCATTTTTATATTACGGATTACTCAATCTATAATACAATTCTAGTGATGTGGCATGATGTTGAGTTTGGAGCAATGTCAAGGTTTGTGGCTCACAACAATGTGTGTGGTGGTGGTGGTGGTGGGAGGGGGCGAAGTGGTTCCTTTGGTGTGGTGTGGAGGCATTGGGTGATGGTGTTTGGGTGCGACAATGGTTGTTGGTGGAGTCGTGGAGGTGTTTGGGCATGTTTGGTGCTGTGTTGAGATGTTTGGTGGAGCTGCAGGGAGGCTTCCATGGAGGTTTGTGAGAGAAGAGGCTAGGATTTTGCTTGGGAGAAGGATAAAAAGGGATATAAGGAAATTTGGTAGTGCACCAAGCAAAAATAGGATGCGTTAAGTAATTAGTGGAAGCAGGAGCATGCCACAGTTTTGGATTTCTAGGGTCCAATTGAAGGTTGCCTCTGGGAAGCCTTTTTGTCACTGTTTTGTAATGAACTATTTTTTTTTTCCTTAAATGTTACGAAGTAGTTTTCTATCAGTGCTATGCACGGTATTTATTTACATTTAAATTTAATTTTTAATAAAAAATATTTAAAATATTAATATGCAATAAAATAAAAATATAAGATATAATTTTTTTTTAAAGATAAAGATACTTATACCATTTCTTTCAAAATAGAGCAAATACAACCAATAATATTTTGAAAAACATGGTTGCTAGCAAAACATCCTCAAGCCTCAGCTAAACTATAGGCGACATGATTCGGTGAGCTCCGAATGAAACTCACCATAGAATTTGGAAAAGAAAATAAAACAACTCTACATTTAGATAATAATACATGAAAATCAGAATTTCTCGTAAAGTTTGCGAGTAAGCTATCGTCCACGGTTTTGCAATCTAGCTCATATAAAAAAATTATATCTTGACACTAAAATAAATAATAATAGTTTATAATGTAATAAAAAAATCAATATGATCAAAATAATCAATTAGGCTAATTTAAATTATTGCTAATTCAATTACTCAGATAAGAAAAGTATGTTTAAGTAATTTCATTAATTCATATAAAAATTATTCTCCCGTAAAATTGTAGATGTTAAAATTCGTTCATATATGGTAAACAAATAAATACCAGCATTTGAATTTAAAATCATGTTTAAATACATATCTCTTAATAAACCATTATATCTTAATTATTATTATCATGTGTTTCTACACAATTGAACACTATATTTTAGGTGTTGTTTTTATATTATCTATTTAATGATTTTTTAATTATAATGTAAGTGAATTGTGATTTAATACAAATTTTACTTTCAATATTAGAAATTCAAGCATTATTACTTTAAGAATGACTTTACTTGAATGTCATTCCTAACTCAAAGATTGTTTTCTTATTAGGTAAAAAAAAAAATATTTTCTGTTAGATAAACGACCTTAGATATCTTAAGAAGGGAGTTGAATTAAGATATCACAAAAAAATTTCTAATTAAAAATTTTATTTTGATTTTAACCCAAATCCCAAAATTCCTTTCAAAATGAATTCCTAAATAATTATGCAAATTAAACTTACTGAATAGAAGCAATAAGCAATAATGTTGGATCGAGTGGCTTCGGAATAATTAAGAAGAGGGGTGAATTAATTATTAATGTATCTTGACTTATTAAAAACTTATCATTCTTAATATTACTAGATTCAATTAGGCTTTACTACTAAGTTATGTAACTTAAACAAAAGTAAAGCGTAAAAGTAAAGTGCACAGCGAAAATTAAAAAGAGTAGGGAAGAAGAAAACAAACACAAGAATTTTATACTGGTTCGGCAACAACCCGTGCCTACATCCAGTCCCCAAGCAACCAACGGTTCTTGAGATTTCTTTCAACCTTGTAAAAACCTTTATAAGCAAATATCCACAAGGGATGTACCCTCCCTTGTTCTCTTTGAACAATCAAGTGAATGTACCCTCCACTTGAACTGATCCACAAGAGATGTACCCTCTCTTGTTCTCAATTACAACAACCCAAGTAGATGTACCCTCTACTTGTACCACAAAGGATGTACCCTCCAATGTGTTAAGACAGATTTCTCAGCCGGTTAGTCCTTTGAAACTTTGTAAGGGGAAATAAAAGATATCTTAGGCGGTTAGTCCTTTGAAATCTTTTGTTTAAGGGAAAGGGAAGAATCAAAAGAGTTCTCAGACTGTGTCCTTTTGAATTCTCTTGAAAAGGGAGAAGGGAGACACAAAAGAATTCAGGCGGTTAGTCCTTTGTTCTTTTGGAAAAGGGAGAAGAGAGACACAAAAAGAATTCAGGCGATTAGTCCTTGCTGAATTCTTTTTGGCAAAGGGAGAAGAGAATGAAAAGATATAGCACACTTTTTTTTTTGTAGAAGAATAAGGTTTGGAAAACAGAAAACTTAGAAAGCTTTTTGGCAAAGGAAGAAGAAGAAAGATGAGTAGCAAAGGTTTCAAGAATTCTCAAAAGTTGTTCAAGAAATTGTTCAAAAAGTTATATGAATGCAAGTCAAGGTCTTGCTTTTATAGACTCTTCATGTCTGGTCAAGAAAACCATTGGAAGAGTTATAACCTTGAGAAAATCCTGAGAAAACCATTGGAAGAGTTACATCTCTTGACCTTTTCTTCAAAACTTATCACTAGTAATCGATTACCATAACCATGTAATCGATTACATAATGCTCTTAATGAAAAGATATGACTCTTCACAATTGAATTTGAATTTCAATGTTCAGATACACTGGTAATCGATTACCAATATATTGTAATCGATTACACCATTTAAAAATCATTTGGAACGTTGCAAATTCAGTTAAAAGCTTTTGAAATCAAACTTTATCACTGGTAATCGATTACAGGAAACTGGTAATCGATTACCAGAGAGTAAATACTCTGGTAACTTAGAAAATTTTGAGAAAACTCTTTTAAAAAACAAAACTGTGCTATGTTTGGTTTTTGAAAAATCCTTTTCAATACTTCCCTTGTGAAGTCTTCTTGATTTCTTCTCTTGAATCTTGAATTCATCTTCTCTTGAATCTTGAAATCAACTTCTCTTGAATTCTTGAATCTTCTTGATTTCTTCTCATGAATCTTGAAATTAATCTTGATCTTGAACTTGTTGACTCAATCTTGAAATCATTCTTTTGGGCTTTTTGTCATAATCAAAACTACTTGATTCATACTTGAATCATCATTATGAAACTTGCTTTTACAAATAATAAATAAAAGAGTTTAAGGGAAGAGAAAATGCAAACTCAGATTTATACTGGTTCGGCCACACCCTTGTGCCTACGTCCAGTCCCCAAGCAACCCGCTTGAGAGTTCCACTATCTTGCAAAAGCCCTTTACAAGTTCTGAACCATACAAGGACAACCCTTCCTTTGTGTTCAGATTGCTTTACAACAAGAGACCCTCGGTCTCTTAATCCCTTTTTAGAAATAAGATGAAGAGAAGAAGAAATCTCTCTTGAAAGAGATAAATTGAACAATGGAGCACTCAAATAATTCCTTATTGAATTGCAAGTGTATTGCCCAAGGAATTTTTTTAAGAGGATAAGACAATTTTGCTTTTAAGAGGATAAGACATTTTTGTTCTGAAAAACTCTAAGCAAATTCGTGTTCCAAGTCACATATAAATAGACCCTTGATGGCCATTCAAAAACCATTTGAACAGATATGACTATTGGAAATTATTTTCTGAAAATCTCCTCTGGTAATCGATTACAAGATTTGGGTAATCGATTACAGGCTTTAAAATTTGAATTAAAACATTATGTAACTGCTGGTAAATATTTTCAGCTGCTGGTAATCGATTACAATCCTCATGTAATCGATTACATTCTTTCAAATGTATTCAAAATCATTTTTAAAAGCATTTCAGGAAGTGTTTTGGCCACTGGTAATCGATTACATCCTCTGGTAATCGATTACATCCTCTGGTAATCGATTACCAGAGAGTAAATCTCTTGTAAAAGCATTTTAGCTTAAATTCATTGGCCAAACCTCTTGTTGTTTCAACTTGGAATTCCCTTCCTAAATCTCTAGAGATTTTCTTGATGATGTATCTTGAATTTCTTGGATTCTTGTCTTGAATTAAACTTGAAAAGGGCATGATCCTCTTGAATTAAACTTGAGAAGCACATGATCACATGGCATCATCAAAACATCAAAGTCTTTGCTCCTACATTTTCTTTATTATTCTTATAGGAATACCTTATCAAATACAAAGAAAAAGAATCTCGAATGATTTCTCTCTTGACAAAAAAATAATAATTATATTTTCATCTAAAACTTAACTCTTATTATACATTGCATGAAGAAATTAAAAAAAAATCTTATTCATGATGATATTTAAGAAATGTTTTAACCTATTTTGTTATAAAATAAATTTAATAAAATTTATTTATTATATGTTTATGTAAAAAAAATTCATATAAATATTGATCAATTTTTTATATATGAAGTTATGAAAGATAAATCAAAATCCCATTTGTACTTAATATATTAAAAGATTATATTTAAACTATTTTTCCATATAAAATTTTAAAATGTCATAACTTAAATATTAATATAAAATTATTTATGAGTTTATTCAAAATGATTTTATACAAACCACAATGAAAATAATTTTTTTGATGAAATTATAATTAATTTTAATAATTACTTGTAGAAATTTATCATTACTTGATATGAACAATAATATTTTATCCAATACTATGCCGGTTATGTAGAAGCAAGCTTCATGATGATGAACCAAACAATTTTGATGATGCCAAAAGCCCAAGTGATTGATTCAAGACTTCAAGATCAAGCATCAAGAATCCAATCCAAGATTCAAGATTCAAGAGAAGAAATCAAGAAGCAACAAGTCAAGACTTCATATAGGATAAGTATTAAAAGATTTTTTCAAAAACCAAATAGCACAGTTTTGTTTTACAAAAGAATTTTCTCAAATTTTCTAAGTTACCAGAGTGATTACTCTCTGGTAATCGATTACTAGTTATCAGTAATCGATTAGTAGTACCAGCTTGGTTTTCAAATGGTTTGCAACGTTCCAAAATGATTTTCAAACAGTGTAATCGATTACACTATATTAGTAATCGATTACAAGTGAATCTGAACGTTGGAATTCAAATCCAATTGTGAAGAGTCACAACTTTTCATAAAATGCATTGTGTAATCGATTACACCTTTGTGGTAATCGATTACCAGTGAACAGTTTTGAAGAAAAAGTTAAGAGTTATAACTCTTAACATGGTTTTCTCAAAAGTCATTACTCTTCCAATGATTTCTTTGACCAGACATGAAGAGTCTATAAAAGCATGACTTTGGCACACATTCAATAGATATATATGATATTCTTCCAAAAATTTTTTTTTCACAATATTTCTCTAATCATTGCCCATTGCTTTTTCTTTGCCAAAAAGCTTTCTAAACTTTGTTTCAAAACTTTGTTTTTCTGCAAGTGGAAATTCTGCAGAAAACAAAAGTGTGCTATCTTTTCATCCCTTCTTCCTCTTGACAAAAGATTCAAAGGACTAACCGCCTGAGAATTCTTTTGATTCTCCCTTCCCCCTCTTGACAAAAGATTCAAAGGACTAACCGCCTGAGAATTCTTTTGATTCTTCCCTTTCCCTTTAAACAAAAGATTTCAAAGGACTAACAGTCTGAGATATCTTTTGTTTTCCCTTACAAAGATTCAAGGGACTAACCGCCTAAGAATTTTTTGTCTTAACACATTGGAGCGTAAATCCTTTGTGGTGCAAGTAGAACATACATCTACTTGGGTTGTTACACTGAGAACAAGAGAGGGTACATCTCTTGTGGATCAGTTCAAGTGGAGCGTACATCCACTTGGTTGTTCAAAGAGAACAAGGGAGGGTACATCCCTTGTGGATCTTTGCTTGTAAAGGATTTTACAAGGTTATTGGAAATCTCAAGAACCGGTGGTTGCTTGGGGACTGGATGTAGGCACGGGTTGTTGTCGAACCAATATAAATCTTGTGTTTGTCTTCTTCTTCTCTAAACTCTTTAATTTCCGCTGTGTACTTTTTATTTCCGTTTTACTTTTATCTAAGTTATTGTTTCTGTTCTTTACTTTCTCATAACTTAGTAGTAAAACCTAATTGAATCTAGTAATATTAAGAATGATACATTTTTAATTAGTCAAGACACATTAATAATTAATTCAACCCCCCCCCCTTTTTAATTATTCCGAGGCCACTTGATCCAACAGGTTAATATACTAATTATTACATGACAATATTCTATAATTTTATTAATACATATGTTTATAAATAAAATATTATAAATTTTTATGTATAATAAAAAAATATGAAAAATATTAATTGAATATTCGCTAGATTTAATAATAATATTGTAAATATTGAATTATTATAATGGGATTATTATAGTAGAATGACCAAACTGGTCATCTCTTAACAGGAAATGTAAAGAAATGAATAGTAAAGGAACTCTCCTAAATTGTAAAAGTTATAGAAAAGTGCATCAATGTGCATGTTTTCTCCACTGTAATTTTGTAAGTTTGATATGTTATGCATGCTACATAGCCTTGATTTAAAATAAAAAATTGGATCGGGTTGAAAGGAATGAGCTATCAGGACAACCACTTTCAGTGCAACTAAGTTAGCCTCTAATAATTCCTTTTCCTTTTGCAAAGCCATCTATAATTCTGCACATCATCTAATGTTATGTATGATTGATTTTGTATACATAGCTTACATAAATTAATTCACACAAAATTGTTTTAACTTGATTAATGATATTTAAAATCTAAATATGTAATTGTTCAACTTATCCTAAATATCCAGAACAAATATTGTCGTCCATAATAATATTATTTAATCTAATCATGTCAAATTATATAAAAATGGATAAACATACAATAAATATATTCATACAAGAGAGAAAAACTTATAAAAATCAAACAAGATAATAAATCTTCCTCACATTATAATAGAAGCATATGTGCATAAATAATAAATAAGTCATAAGTCATCAAAACATAAATCATTTGTCTAAGTCACTTGCATCTAGAAGTCCTAATTCTCTTCTAATGGTGTAGAAAGATTATCTGGTTAGTGGTTTTGTGAAGATGTCTGCAATTTGGTTTTTAGTATCTACAAATTTTAAGAATACAGTCACCTTTTTCCTAAGACTAAGTGCTAATTAACTATCAACACTTACCAAGATGAGTTCTTATTAACATAAATTGTTTCATCACATCAAAATGATTTTATTTGAAATAAAATATAATAATTTTGAAAAGCATAAAAAATATTTTGAACAATCAATCAAGTAATTCAAACATATCAAACAAGAATTATACAAGGATTGAAGGATATAGATCACAGGCATTATCAAACATTCAGATTTGTTATAGATAGTTTAAAAACTTAAAAAGTTCAAAGAACTCAATCAATCATGTAATCATTATTTTCTCTGAAACCTACATGCTCAATATCTTTATCATGCTCATGCTTGATAACACATTTGTTAGAATAAAAAAGATACTTTATATATGAAAAAAATAAATAAATATAATATAATGAATTTTGAAAAACTTTATGAATGAACCTTAAGCAAGTAATTCTCATGTCATATTAAAAAATATGCAAGAATCATACAAGAGATATAAAATCATACATAACATTCATAAATGACTAATCACATATTACATAAAAAATCATGCATAATTATTTTAAAAATATATATTATCAAAATAATCAACATAACTTTTAAATATAAAAAATCATAATAGCTTTCAAGAACAATCAATCATCAATCATTTCAAATTAATTAAATTTAATTAACAATCAACTAACTACGCATAATACTTTAAAAATTTTCAAATTTCAAATTTTTTAAATTTCAAATTTCAAATATTAAATTTTAAATTTCAAATTTTAACTTCCAACTTCCAACTTCCAATAACTTCCACTTCTAATTTTCAACTTCCATTTTCAACTTTTAATTTCTAGTAACTTCCATTTTCAACTTCCAACTTCTATTTTCAACTTTTAACTTCCAATAACTTCCAAATTTTAATTTTCAAACTTCCAATAACTTCCAAATTTTAATTTTCAAACTTCTAAAAAGTTGAACACAATTACAAAAAAAAATCAATCATGTATATTGAAATTCTTTTAAATTAAATATAGTTAATTAATCATGATAAATTTTAACATAATCAAATAATTTTGGACTTATCTTTAATTTATAGAACAAAGTCTGTTCTACTGTAATCAATTATCATACCAGAGAAATTAAATTCTAAATTTTAAGTATCAAATAACAATCATCATCACATATCATGGTAATTATTTACTTAATTCAATTATTCTATCATGTCAAAACAAACAAAACATAAGCAATTCAAGCATTAATCAATTCAAACAAAATTCAATTAATCATCGAACCCTGTATGACGAGAGATCCCATTTGTGTTAGTTGGGGGGAAGGGGGAGGGAAGGGAGCGAACAACATTTTACTTTTTTCTATGAAATGGTTTTTTCAAAACTTGGAATTAGATTGCCTCTTACTGCTTTCGAAAAAGGGGTTTTATGAAAACTAAACATAGCGCCGACCCAGTTGCACCTAAATAGTTGGGCTTTTATAAATGCTTTTGAAATATTGTGTAAAGTTCTAGGCATGATTTCGATGCTAGGAAAATAGTTGGGCCTTTATAAAAGCTTTTGAAATTTTGTGTAAAGCTCCTGGCATGATTCCAACGCTAGGAAAATTCTACTTTTTTTAATTTTCTAACACAAATAAGATTGCATGGGTGTCGATGAATAGCATCGACAGTCGAGGAATCTTAACTTTATACACAATATCATATAAAAACTTTAAAGATAAATTTTTGTAGGTACATGTATCCAAGAAAAGTGTAGGCTTGCTTGACGGGCTTCCCAACCAATGGACAAGCAACCCTCGAAACTATAGAGGTTATGATTATGACTCATTGTTGGTATCCGATCAAGCGGATGTGGAGGGTTTGAAGCAACTAACCTTCTTCACCACAATGTTTAAATCCTCCAGAATCATCGACCTGGAGTATCAGTCGATGGATTTAAGGGTGCATATTGGTATATTCTAGTCATTATTTATGATTTAATTAGTTTGAAATTAATATGTGCCTCATGAAATTTTTGACACTAGCATAAAGTGTTAGAGATAGGGGGAGCAACATGAGCAACATGGTGAACAACCTAAGGCTAAAGCTTGAAGAAGTTTTTGGCTTTTACATGCCCAACTCCCTTGAGTACCATTTGTATTGGTTGTTATCTTGGTTGTTGCATCTTAGTACATTTGATATCTATTTTGCATTGTGCATAATCATATTGTGTGTGAAGAAAACTTTCTAAGTTAGAAAAATTTCTTTAGAGGTAAAAACTCTTTGTTTTAATTGATTACAACCTCATTGTAATCGATTACAATAAGTTGTCTGAAGTTTGTAAAGTTAAGTCTTGTATTGGTTTAATCGATTATCGATATCTCGTAATCAATTACACTGTTGTTTGAGACAATGACTGATTTAGTCAGGAGTCTCTACTTTAATCGATTACCAAGTGGATTAATCGATTACTTCTCTCTTATTTGAGTGTTTAGGGGTGAACAAGAATACTTTAATTGATTACTTAGATCATCTAATCAATTACATTGTTCTTGAGTTGTTTTCCAGATGTTGGATGAACACTTTAATCGATTACTTAGATAATCTAATCGATTACTTTGTTAAAATAATCGATTACCTTATAGATTTAATTGATTACAGACGGTAATAATTATTTTATCTATAAATAACCAACTTGTGTTTACATCTGCACATCAATAGATCATTAAAGAATACTCAATACATCTCGAAAATAACTTCTTAGTCTCAGAATGAGCAAGATTTCGTGCTTTCATTAGTGGATAAGAGAAGAGAAGACAAATTTTTTTTAGTAACTCAACTTTTCTTAATTGTTTGGTTATGAAGATCTTTTCTTGAAAATAACTTCTTAGTCTCAGAAAAAGGATTTTGTGGAAAGATTGATCAAGTTGTATCTCTCATACTTGGTTTTTCTTGTGTATGGTTTTTACCCAATCTTTGTTTTTATGCGTGAATTGCTTACAACATGCTAGAATAGGGTTTTCTAGTTTAGGCTAAGAGTAGGGTTCTCTTAGGCTTATATTCACAAAGGACCCTAGTGTTGGGTGCCTTGGTCTCTTTTTTCAGGGTGGGAATTATAGATTGGTGCTTGTAAGGATTTTTGGTGCATAGTAAAAATCTAATTTAGGTTGTGGATTAGATAATTGGATTAGCTTATCTAGAAATAGAGAGTGAACCAGTATAAAAGAATGTGTCATTCTTCTCTTGTTCTAATCTTTTTCTCTCATTCAAGGTTTAATCAACTCATTCAAGTATTAACCTAGTTTTTCACAAAGATTCAGGTTTTATGATTGTGAAATAAAGGATTTTAATGAAGGATCATGTTTAAGGAAGGATTGATTACGTATTAATTACATTCGATTCATATTTGTTTTGTGATACGATCCATACAAAAGTTTTTTTTTGTAACTCTTTTTTTAAAAGGTATATTTTGTTTTGAAATCCAATTCACCCCCCCTCTTGGTTTATTAAGTTCAATCATCTTTTTCAATTGATATCAGAGCTAAGTCTTGAAAGATACTCAAGACCACAGTTTTTCTAACAAGATGGGCTCAAAACAAATCACTTTCAAAGAGGGTGCATCTTTGAATCTGCCTCTTTTGTTTCAGGGTGAACATTTTTCTTTTTGGAAAAAGAGAATGGAAATCTTTATTCAATCAATTGATCCCGGTTCATGGAATGTCATCATTAAAGGTAATTTCATTCCTACTAAAGAAGTGAATGGTGAATTAATAATGGGATGAAATGAGAGATGAGGAGAAAAGAAAGGTGCAAGATGATAAAAAAGCTTAAAATATTTTAACTTCTGGTTTATCTTCTAATGAATTCTTTAGTACTGCAAGGTGAAAAAGTGCAAAAGAAATTTGGAATATGCTTGAAGTCACTCATGAAGGCACAATGGATGTGAGAAGAACCAGAAAGCACACTCTCGTATCTGAATATGAAGCATTTCAAATGAAGAATGGGGAAACCATTTCAGAACTTCAAACAAGACTCCTTGGTCTAGAAAAAATGTTTAAAGATGAAGAGCTGAACATCGAGATCTTAAATTGTCTCACAAGAACTTAGGAACCAAAGATTATAGCAATCAAGGAATCCAAGAATCTAGTTACAATGACGATGGAAGCTCTCTTCGGTAAACTGCTAGCCTATGAACATGAACTGACTCAACAATCTTATGTAGAAGGAACAAAAAAGAAAAGGAAAGGAATTGTATTGAAAGTCAACTCCTCAAGGGAAGAATATCAAGATAGCTCCATCAATGAGGAAGATGCAGAAAAATTCAATTTAATGGTAAGAAGATTTGGAAAATTTCTCAGGAAATCAAAGGACAGAAAATTCTCCAAATCCTTCAAGAAGGTTGACAACAACAACAACAACAACTACACATGCTTTGAATGTGGTAAGCAAGGCCATATTAAATTCGAGTGTCCTATCTACCTTAGAAAACATGTTGGTGAAAAGAAAAAGAAGAAGGACAGAAAGCAAAAGAAAGCCTACATAGCATGGGAAGATAGTGCATCAATAACTTTCGACTCCTCAAGTGATGAAGAAATTGCAAACGTGTGCTTAATGGCAAAGTCCATGAATGATTCGTCAACAAGTGAAGAAATTGAGGTAAATCCTGATTTTGAAGAACTTTTAGAAGCATTTAATGAGATGCACAAGGAAGCTCAAAGGCTTGTTGTGTTAAACAAAAAGCTAAAAAGCGAACTGAAAATACATGGGTCAATAAATTGGCTTCAACACAAGATAAGCTGAACAAAGTTAAGCAAGAAAATGAAAATCTTGTTTCAAAATGTAAAGCCATAGCTTATGATGATACATCCACTTCCTTTAACATGGATAATTACAAGTTTTTGCAAACTAAGTTTGAAAATTTCTAAGAGGATCACCATGCTGAATGTATGAAATTGCAAATTGAGTTTTCCTACCTTAAATATCTATTTGGAAAATTAAATAAAGAAAAGAGTGATCTTAATTACATGCTCATTATGCAAAAGCATACTACAGATAAGATCAGCTTGGGATATGACAAGCCAACCTCCTCTTCAAAGAGAACTCAGTTTGTATCCTCAAAAGGGATAAGTTCAAATAAGGTCTCAAAAAGGAAGAACATGGTGTATTCAAGGAAAAATGCAAAAACATGTCATTATTGCATGAAAAAGGGTCACACTTCATCTTATTGTTATGTTAGAAAGTTTGACATTCCAGGAGGAAAATTCATGTGGATTCCAAAAGATTTATTTGTGAAGATTAACTCCATTGGACCTAACTTATATTGGGTACCACCTATCTCTAATTAATTGTCTTGTAGGTGTGCTTAAAAGCAAGAGATTCACTATGGTACTTGAACAGTGGCTGCTCTAGGCACATGACGGGTGACAAGTCCAAACTCTTTGACTTTGTGTCAAAAGATGGAGGATATGTCACGTTTGAAGACAATAACAAAGGAAAAATAATGGGAGAAGGAAATATAGGGAATCAACACAAAACTCAGATAAAGAATGTGTTTTATGTGGATGGACTAAAGCATAACCTTCTAAGCATTAGTCAACTTTGTGATAAAGTTTCAAGATAGAGTTCAACAAAAATTGTTATCTTATAAGTGAAGCCATATCAGGTAAAGTTGTCCACATCGGTAAGAGAATAGGTAATATCTATATGCTGAATGTTGAGCATGCATCTTTTAATGAGCTAAGTTGCTTGGTGAGTAAAATAAACGATTCATGGTTGGGGCTGGACACATTAATATGTATCATTTAAATCATCTAGTTAGGAAAGACTTAGTAATTGGTCTTCCAAAACTCAAGTTTGAGAAAAATAAACTGTGTGAAGCTTGTCAAAAAGGGAAGCAAGTTAAAAACTCTTTTCATAGCAAAAATGTTGTTTCTACTTGTCAGACTCTAATTTTGTTCGGGTCCAAAAAAAGAAAGAAAAAGCATGAAAGAAAGAAAACAAGAAAAAACAGAGAAAACAAAAAAAAAGAAAAAAGAAAAAAAAGAAAACGTATAAAAAGTGAAAAAGAAAAAAAGAAAGGAAAAAAAGAAAGAAAACATGCAAAAGAAAAAAAGAAGAAGAAAATGTGAAAAAAAAGAAAGGAAAAAAAGAAAACGTAAAAGAGAAAAAAGTAGAAGAAGAAGAAGAAGAAAAAGAAGAAGAAAGAAAAAAAAGAGAAAAAATATATTTATTGTGTGACCTATTTGGCTCTCAAAGGGAGCCCATTAGGTCAACAGAGATGGGACAATGCATAAAAAGCGAAAAGGAACGTCTCTGAAAATTATTGCACAGAGCAGCACGGATTCCAAGGAAGGAAAATAGACCAATTATATCGCGTCATTTGGCCACGACGTCAAAGAAGAAAGAGGGGTCACCAAATAACCCTTCATTCCCTCACTCTCTCGCATTTCTTCTCCTTCTTTCTCTTTTCTTCTTCATCTTCTCCATTTTTCTTCTTCTCCTACAAAGCCTCGTCCTACATCTCGCCGGTGAGCTCCATGGTCACCGACGAGATGTCTACATGATGATATCGTTCTTTTCTTGGTGTTTTCGTATTCCGTCATCCTTCTCTTCTTTTTTTTTCTTCTTCCTTCTTTCATTTTCCGATGAAGCTAGCACGCCACCACCGTGGGCCACTACTGCCGTCGTCGTCCCTGTGGCTGCCTCACGTCGCGACGCATGCACTAGTGGCATCGGGGAGGTACGCCACCCTTCGTGGTGGCTTCTCCTATTGCGGCACTGTTATGGGGGGCTAGGTCATCTAGGGTTGTTTCAACCCTAGTGCCTAAATGTGGGTTGGGTCGGGTCACCCTGACCTGTATCCAACCCATTGCTAAAAAAACAAAAAATGTAAAAAAAAAAAGAACAACAATTGCTGTTTACACCATGTTTTTATTACATGCATCCTTTTTTTCATTTCGGCCCTAGTCCATTTTTGCAAAATCTGAAATAAGATGGAAATGCTATTCACATCATGTTTTTCATACATGCACTTTTTGGTTTTGGGCCTAACCCATTTTTGTGAAGTCTGAAATAAAATGAACACAATTATTTACACCCTTTTTCTTAACACATGCACCTTTTTCTTTTTGGCTCAGGCTGTTTTTTTTTTTTTTTTTGTGAAGTTCGAAACAAAATAAAATGATGGTTACATCCCTTTCTTTATATGTGCACCCCTACCACTTAAGATGGTGACTAGACCTGCCATATCAGAACTTCATCAGTGTTGACTCAATCCAAGTCAACCCTTTGACTTTGAAAATAAAAAAATAAAAATAATTATACATATTAGTGAATAACTCTTTATTTTATCATATTTCTTTATTATCTCTATCGTTTATTCTTTAATGTGATTTTTTTTATCATAGCTTGTTAGTTAGTTTAATTAATATTGTATTGTAAATATTTCATTATTCATCTTATTTTCCCACGTTTCAATCCCGCATCCTTAATTACTAAGTGTACTCCCCACTTCTATTATATCCCTTTTCATTTCCATTCTATTTATCTGATTTTGTAGCACCATGTCAAATATTTATTTATTTTTGCAAATCCACATTAGCATTCTTTAGTACTCGTTTATGTTCCGTGCATTTCATGCTGTGTCTTCGACTTGCTTGTTGGTGTTTCAATAACATGTGAGTAAATTTTGTGAATGACATGCTGGCTCTCTGACTTGCTTGAGTTCACAAAGTTTACCACAAAACTATAAAAATTGTAACCTTCTCAAATAAATAATCCCTTAATGTTACACACACTCCATGCTGGGTCTTCGACTTGCTTGGTAGTGTTTCAATAGAGTGAGTAAATTTTGTAAATGTCATGCTGGGTCTCCGACTTGACTTCACAAAGTTTACCAGAAAACCAAAATCTTTCAAAATAATAATAATAATAATAAAATCAACTAAACACAAACTCTTTTTCTACAAAGAACTACGTAAGTCTGATTTCCTCATTACACTTGGGGATACTTAGGAGCGAGGGAAAATCCCTTGTCGGCCCAACAAAAAAACTAAAAAAATAAAATCTTTTTTTTTAAATAAAAATTTATTTCCTTTTCTAAATAAAAAAATAATATTACAAAATATAATTTATGTTTTCTTGGGAAGATAAATAAATAAAAGTCACTTTATTTTTTTTAGCACACTCGATTAAAGATTGTTGTTTTCATGACGAACGCGTGGGGTGCTAACACCTTACCCGCACGTAAACGACTCCCGAATCCTTTTTCTCCAATTGTAGACCATTCCTTATCTTTTTGGTTTTTCCAACATTTTTCTTAAATAAATGTTGGTGACAACTCTCCAAGTTTTCCATTTTTTTGGAAAACAATTTATTTATCTGATATATTTTATTTTGCCATCCCGTCGTGATCCACGTTGCGACAGATGGCGACTCCACTGGGGAACCGTTAGAGAGTTAAGCCATTTGATCGAGTGTGCAATTTTATCGTGACTTTTTCTTTATTTATTTTCCCTTTCTCTTTTATCATTTTGTGGTGCTCTCGTTCATTATCATTTCATTCCGCAATCGTTCTTTTTGTGGTTTTTCTTCTATCTTGTTTCTTTTATTCTTTGTTTCGCTCATGCTTGTATATAACCTTTGCTACGCTGTTACTTCTTGGTGTGTACCCTTGTATCTATTACCTTCGTAGTTAGAAGTGAATTGTGTCATTGAATCCTAGGGTAGATGACATGTACTATACTTGTTGTATCTGCCTAGGAATTTCCTGGTTGTTTTGCAGGTAGGGTTAGGTAATTCTTAGGTTGCCCCGTTTATACACAACACCCATGCTTTTTGCACACACTTTGAGATATTGGGCCCTATACCCGGGTCTGTGTGATCCATAGGGAGTGGAGGTCGATCTGTGGTCATGTTGGGTCTCTGACTCACTTGATGACAGTGAAGCCTCATCTAGAGTTTTCCTCTTTTGGTGATGCATTGCTGCTGGTAGTCCCTATCGCCGCAGTGTTGTTACCTAAGAGGATGGTATCTCTAGAAGTCGGTGAGGTTACATGAAACTACCATTGGAAGTTGTCACTGTATAGTGGACTATTAGACCTTTTCCGTTAGGTTCCTGAATTAGGGACACGGAGCAAACTCACCCTGTCTTGTTCCTTAATCGCATCATGCATCTCTTCATGGCATCATGAGGGACATATCATTTCTGCATTCATCATTTACCATATTGATGCACCGCATTTGCATAAGTCATTGCATTTTCATACATATTCATTTGTCATGTTTTTTTGTTCAGACAATTACATACATTGTGTTGTCATCATTCACATGTTATGTTCATTCATGAATGATCTTGTCATATAGTTGCTCATGCCTTGCATTTTCCTTTGCATTGCAAAAAAAAAAAAGTCACAATGAAGCGTGAAAGTTTACACCACGTTCTCAATTACATGTGTTGGATACCATGATGATAGCTATAAACAAACCATGTCGGGGTTATACACTCCTTTTTTCCTGAAAATGATTGAAAATCATGTGAACATGGTATCTAATGCATTGTTAACAAGAAAGGGTGGTCTTTCAGGCGTCTCATGTCGATCTCATAAATACATTTGTCATGCATAACATAAGTATATCCTAACCATTCATTTCTATAATAGGTTGCCAAAGTATTGACGATCAAAATTTCTATTCCTTGGAACATGGGGTTGAACCAAGCATAGTCTTTTAAGAAAGGGTTTTATCAAGTCAAGGTGATGTGATCCTTATTAGGAGCGGATCGCTTGGTACAGGTCACGGAAACGAATGACGCCACTTCTAGAGTTGGAAGATAAGTCAAGGATAGATGCCACAAGGGTTCAACCTTGATAAGTCCGAGATTGGTTCAGCAAGGAACCCAAAGAGAAGCTCTTACAAAATACATAGGTATTTTCTCAAAAATGCCAAAAGTCATTTTCTTGAAAATAAGTTCAATACATATAGTGTAGCTAAGGTGAAACTGAAAAGGCACCAATTATTTAATTAAAATTACAAAAAAAATAGAAAAATATTTGACATAGGCCTTCAAATTAGTTTGGGCCATCAGCAACAATCAAGATTCTTGGTAGTGCCTCTGGGCCTTCATCCTTCTTCACTTGGGCCTTGTCAAGTATGGTTGATACCATTTGTTAGAGGGTATCCTCTGACTGTTTGGTCCTACGCCTGGTCATAGGTCCCTGTATTTGGGTAGCTTTGGGATTCTCATCATTCCCTCCTTCTTAGAAAGCATTTGCCCTCAAATCTTCATAATCATCACCTGTAAAAAATGGAGTCAAGTCAACAACATTAAAAGAGGAACTTACTCCATACTCACCTGGAATATCTATCTTGTAAGCATTGTCATTGATCTTCTCTAGTACTTGGAAAGATCCGTCTCTCTAGTACTTGGAAAGATCCATTTCCTCTAGGTTGAAGTTTGGACTTCCTTTGTTCAGGGAACCCCTCCTTACTCATGTGTACCCTAACCCAATCACCTGGTTCAAGTACCACTTTCTTCCTATTCTTGTTGGCTTGCTTGGCATATCTTTCATTCTTCTTTGCAATTTGAGCCTTCACTTGCTCATGCAATCTTTTCACATATTCGACTTTAGCTTGTGCATCCTTATGCTTAAAATCATAAATGTTAGGCAATGGTAACAAATCAAGAGGAGTCAAGGGATTAAAACCATACACTACTTCAAGTGGAGAGTGTTGTCTAGTGCTATGTACAACCCTATTGTATGCAAACTCAACATGAGGCAAACATTCTTCCCAACTCTTTATATTCTTTTTAATCACAACTCTAAGAAGAGAAGAAAAAGTTTTGTTTAGTACCTCAGTTTGGCCATTGGTTTGAGGATGGCATGTGGTGGGAAAGAGAAGCTTTGTTCCAACCTTACCCCATTATGTTCTCCAAAAGTGACTGAGGAACTTGGTGTCTCGGTCCAAAATGATGCTTCTTGGTAGTCCGTGGAGATGCACCACTTCCTTGAAAAATAATTCAGCAACATGGCACGCATCATCATTTTTCATACAAGGTATGAAATGTGCCATTTTTGAGAACCTTTCAACCACAACAGAAATAGATTCCTTTCCATTCCTTGTCTGTGGCAAACCTAAAACAAAATCCATAGATAAATTAGTCCAAGGATATTCAGGAACATGCAAAGGAGAATAAAGATCATGAGGCATGATTCTAGACCTTGACTACTTACAAACAATGCACTATTCACAAAACTTATGCACATCATGTTTCATATGTGGCCAATAGAAATGCTCCTGTAACATGTCAAAAGTATTTTGAATCCCAAAATGCCCCATTAATCCCCCCCATGGGTTTCTTTCACAAGCAATCTTCTTATGGATCCTCTAGGCACACATAATCTTTTTTCTTTGAACAAATAGTCATTATGCCGAAAGAAACCATTTTGAGTAGTATGTACACATGCATAATATTTTGAAGCAAAATCTGGGTCATGTTTATACAATTCTTTAATGTGCTCAAACCCAATGAATTTAGTTTCAAGAGTAGAGAATCAAGCATACCTTCTTGAAAGTGCATCAACAACTACATTGGACTTACCTTTCTTGTGCTTGATCACATATTGGAATTGTTCAAGAAACTCCACCCACCTGGCATGTCTCTTGCTCAGTTTGCTTTGTCCCTTAAGATGCTTCAAGGATTCATGATCACTATGTATGACAAATTTTTTGGGTAGAAGGTAATATTGCCAAGTTTGTAATGCCCTTACCAACGCATACAACTCGTTGTCATATGTGGAATAATTAAGGACAACCTCATTTAGTTTTTCACTAAAGTAGGCAATGGGATGTCCCTTTTGCATTAAAACCGCCCATATCCCAACTCTAGACGCATCACACTCAATTTCAAAGGATTTTCCAAAATAAGGTAATGCAAGAATTGGTGCATGCATTAATTTTTCTTTGAGTGCAGCGAATCTATGTTCTTGTTTCCCCCCATTTAAATCCTATATTTTTCTTAGAAATCTCAGTAAGAGGTGCTGCCACAACACTAAAATCCCTAACAAATATCTAGTAGAAACTTGTCAAACCATGAAAGCTTCTTACCTCACCAACAGTTTTTGGGGTTGGCCATTCTTGAATGGCTTTCACCTTTTCTTGATCAACCTGTACTCCCTGTGAGCTAACAACAGAACCAAGGAAAAATACATGGTCCAAACAGAACACACATTTATCCATGTTATTATACAAGCTCTCATGCCTAAGGGCCTCTAAAACTCTCTTCAAATGCACAAGATGTTCATCATGGAATTTGTTGTAAATCAAGATATCATCAAAATAAACCATAACAAATTTTCCTAGAAATTCCCTTAACACATGGTTCATTAATCTCATAAAAGTGCTAGGAGCATTGGTTTGCCCAAAGGGCATAACCAACCATTCATACAATCCATATTTAGTTTTGAAAGCTGTTTTCCATCCATCCCCCTTTCTAGTCCTAATTTGATGATACCCACTTTTCAAATCAATTTTAGAGAAAACAAAGTTCCATGCAATTCATCCAACATATCATTTAGCCTAGGAATGGGATGTCTATACTTTATTGTGATGTTGTTGATGGCTCTGCAGTCTGTGCACATCCTCCAAGTTTTGTCTTTCTTTGGCACCAGAATAACTGGAATGGCACACAGACTCAAGCTTTCTTGCACCCACCCCTTTTGCATGAGGTCTTGCACTTGCTTCTAAATCTCCTCAATCTCTTGTGGATTGCTCTTGTAAGCTAGCAATGAAGCTCCTGTAAGGAGGTCAATTTGATGTTCTATGCCTCTTGAAGGTGGCAGTCCATGAGGAATCTCTTTGGTAGAGACATCTTTAAATTCCTGCAATAGGAGCTCAACACTAGGAGAAACAGAAATAGTTAACCCATTAGAATTATCAGAAAAAATTTTATTGTCTTTGCAGTACAGTAGATAGAGTGGCTCACGAGCAAGTAGTACTCTCCTCACTTCACTCGCCTTTGCTAAACAATTAAATTTTCTCTCATGTGTATCACTCTTCTTTTTCTTATTCCTCTTTGGTGCTTCACTCTTCTCTTTCTCTTGCTCTCTCTTTTCTCTCATTCTGATTTGGTCATCACACACTTCTATAGGGGATAAAGGTTTAAGAATAATTTTCTGGTCATGCTGCTGGAAAGAAATCTGGTTGGTGAAGCAATCATGTACTGCTTTGGTGTTATACTGTCATGGTTTTCCTAACACTATACGAGTCACCTCCATTGGAACCTCATCACACTGCACCCTATCATTTTATCTTCCAATGGTGAGACACACTTCAACCTGCTGAGTCACTTTTACCTCTTCATCTTCATTAAGCCACTGAAGTCTGTGTGCCCTAGGATAGGGCTTAGTTTCCAAATTCAGTTTGGACACTAACCTGGAACTTGCAACATTAGTACAACTTCCTCCATCAACAATTAAAGAGCAAAGTTTACCATTAATGGTACACCTGGTGTGGAAAATATTTTCTCTTCGGGTGTCGTTCAGTGGTTGCATCTGACTTCCCAACAGCCTTCTGACCATTAACATGTCACCTTGCATAGCTTCTTCCTTAAGCTCTTCTTCCACTTCTTCTTCTTCACTGATTTCAGATTCATTGGTGATTTCTCCATCTGCCTTCATGATCATGGTCCTCCTGGTTTGACGTTCAGAAGCAATATGTCCTCTGCCTAAGCATTTGAAGCATTTTATATTTTTGGTACTAGTGTTGGATGAGGCAGGATTATGTTTGGTTCCAGCACTGGACACTGCTGACTTTCCATGTGGGGACACTACTGATGAATTGGACGAATTGCCTCCCTCCTTCTTGGATTTGTTGGTCCAATTCTGGTTGAAAGTGTTGGATGAGTTCCTTCTTGTTGCACTTTTCCTCTTGAGCTGTTGTTCAACCCATATTGCCTTATGCAACAAGTCGTCCAATTCCATATACTCTTGTAATTCAACAACATCTCTAATGTCAAGATTTAGACCATTCAGAAAATGAGCCATTATGTCCTCAGTTTCCTCTTCAATGTTGGCCCCCACTAGTGCCATCTCCATCTCTTTGTAGTACTCCTCCACAGTCAAACTTCCCTAGGATAACCTCTGGAGTTTCTATCGCATGGTTCTACTGTAGCTAGTTGGCACATACCTCTTTCTCATAACCCTTTTCATCACAATCCATGTATCTATCTCTCACCCTTCCTCTCTTATCATCTCTCTCTGATTTTTATTCCACCAAACAAGGGCGTTGTTTGAGAATTCAGTGGCTGCTAACTTCACTTTTTGCTCTTCAGTATAATCATTGTAGGAGAATACATGCTCAATTTTCATTTCCCAGTCAAGGTAGGCGTCTAGGTCACTCCTGCCTTTGAAAGGAAGTACATTGAGTTTTACTCCCTCAATTATGTTCTGCCCTTCCATTTTGTTTTGCCTCGATCCATCATTGCCCCCTCTATTCCCACCATAAGGTCTTCCAACATTCTGATTCAGTTGGTTCTCTAGTCCTTCTATTCGTCCATAGAGCTCTTCATTGTTATGATTCAACAAACGCTGCATTTGTGTAGTCATAACGTCTAGTAACAAATGCTAAGATTTTTCCAGTTGATGATGTTCACCACCACCGTCACCAACTCCTACCATAATTAAGGAACAGAGAAATTTGCAGTAAATTAAACAAAGGTTTCAGGACCTCACCATACTTTACTCACGTGATTCTCTCTTTGATGGAAGTACACTCGTGTTTGATGCTCTCAATATAGGCTTTTGTGTGATGTTTTTCACTCTTGCCTTTTACCACTCACTTCCTCTTAAGTTCCTGGATGAATCAAATTGGACGCACAAAGCAATAGAATAGGAAAGACAGCTTAATTATCACAGGCTCAATAATAGACAGCAACAAACAACACAAACTCAATAACAAACAACTCAATTCATAAACAAAAGACAAAAGGACATGGACAACACAAAATAGGTTGAAGAAACAAAGAAACTACTCAATTATAGAGAAGAAGAAGAAGAACACAAATAGCGAAAATGACATGTAAACTTCAAATGGTCTTAACTTTTGCTACGGTTGTCCGTTTGAGTATCAAAATGCTCAAAATTGAAAGGAGAATCCCTAGTTTAAAATCCGAAGGGGATTTGGTCCACTATTTTTGCCAAAAAATGCCTTTAACTGCCTCAAATCCGCATTCAAAGATCAAACACCCAATTTTTTTTCAAACTTTCTATAACTGTTTTTTCAAACTTTTTAAACTTTCTTCACAATTCCACTGGCCAGCCAATGTATTCTTTCAATAAGCAATTAGGCAATTAGGCAATTAGACCTAAACTCTAAATTGATCCAGCAAGCAGAATTTGAATTTAATAGGGCACAAATAGACCATCCACAACAAGAACAAAAATAAGAACGAAAATGAGAACAGGAACGAAAACCAAAACAAAAACAAGAACAAAAATAGGAACAAAAATGAAAACAAAAACAGGAACGCAAATAACAAGAACCGAAAATATCAGGAATCGAAAACATGAAGGAAAAAAATATCAGATAGGATAGAACCTGTATCAATAGCCGAAGCTCTGATACCAGATGATGTGATCCTTATTAGGAGCAGATCGCTTGGTACAGGTCACAAAAATGAATGATGCCACTTCCAGAGTTGGAAGATAAGCCCAGGGTAGATGCCACAAGGGTCCAACCTTGATAAGTCCGAGATTGGTTCAACAAGGAACCCAGAGAGAAGTTCTCACAAAATACACATGTATTTTCTCAAAAATGTCAAAAGTCCTTTTCTTGAAAGTGAGTTCAATACATATAGTGTAGCTAAGGTGCAGCTAAAAACACACCAATTTTATTTAATTAAAATTACAAAAAAAATAGAAAAATATTTGACATGGGCCTTTAGCAACAATCAAGATTCTTGGTAGTGCCTCTAGGCCTTCATCCTTCTCCACTTGGGCCTTATCAAGTATGGCTAATACCATTTGTTGGAGGGTATCCTCTGACTATTTGGTCCTACTCCTGGTCATAGGTCCCTGTATTTGGGCATCTTTGGGATTCTCATCACAAGGTCAAAGTATGGAAGTATCCAACTTGCAAAAGTTGGGGCAGAAAATGTGTCAGGTTTACATAGTTTCTTTGACTATTGCCAACACATGATTGAGCTAATAACTTACATAATTAGGAATCGCTGATGAGCCCGTGTTTTATTTCCAGTTGCACTTTGACTCTAACGGGGTGTAATGAACAATGTTGTTTTAATGAAAATTAGAGTTGATTTGACCCTATGTTCTATTGAGTGTCCTGTGTAAAATTCACAATACTTCAACAACTTATCATTTACATGCATTCATGCTTATTTGTTTTTCCACATTGCTCAGTACATTTTTTCCTTGAAATAAGAAAAAAAGTAATCATTGTGCTAAGAAGAAACGACTATGCTTTACGGCACCCATACCAGACGCATGCCAAGACTAAGATAATGAGCGACAAGAGTAGATGAAGGCCGATATGGAGGCCATGAAGGGGAAAATGACAACAATGATGGAAGTAATGATAAGCATAAACAAGATGATGAAGGAGGTGTGTGAGGATTTCAAGATCCAACACCATGATTCGGCACCTTATCGGTCCAAGATGAACGGTGCAGTTGAGGCCGCCAATAAGAATATCAAGAAGATCATTCAAAAGATGACAATGACATACAGAGACTGGCACAAAATTTTGTTGTTCGTATGACACGATTATCAAACTTCTGGGCACAATTCTATTGGGGCAACCCTGTTTTCGTGGGTGTATAGGATGGAAGTTGTCCTCCCTTTCGAAGTAGAGATTCCTTCTTTGAGGGTTCTATCGGAAGCGGAGTTGGAGGAGGTGGAATGGGCCCATGCATGTTTTGATCGGTTGAATCTTATTGAGGGAAAAATATCGGATGCTATGAGTCATGGGAAATAAATAAGAGTGAAGAATGCTTTCGACAATAAGGGTGTGCTCGTGTAAATTCAATAAGGGAGACTTTGTTTTGAAGAAGGTGTCACATGTTCAGAAAGATCTATGAGGGAAACAGGTCTCAAACTATGAATGACCTTTTATGGTGAAGAAAGCTTTCTCAGATGGAGCATTGATACTTACAAACATGGATGGTGAAGAGCTGTCTTCGCCTGTGAATTTTGATGACGTCAAGTGATACTATGCATGATGCTTGGGGCAGTTTAAAGGTTCGCTGCTGGACATTCCAGGGACACATTAGGATTTTCATGTTGATGCTATCGAAACTCTAATAATATGGATGAATTTGATGCCATCATCTCTCATTCTCTTATGATTTAACTTTCACTGGAATATGCATGTACGTCGTTGGTTTGTTTGCTCGTGTGACCTACGCTTCGGAGTTGATCTCCAAGTCTGCCCAATCAGAGATGGTGCATTCTACACATTTGGTGAGGGTGTTGTATGCGACGAGTAAAGTTGAATAAACATTTGAGTGACTGTGTTTCAAATCAATAATTAATAAGTATAGACATTCATGCGAACTCATCTTATCTTTCTTAAAAGTTGTATTAAAAAAACTTGTGAAGAGCAAGAGTCATTTGGCTTAATCTGTCAACTGAAAATCCTTTAAATATTTATTGTCCTTGAAAATTCTCTTTTGAGAACCTGTACAGTTTCTTTCATTTCTTCTTGTTACAAGGCATGACAAATGACAGCAGCAGATACCTTTGAACCCTACACTTGGGCAATGACAACACCAGGCATGAGCTTTAAGCAAACTAGGGGGCAGATAATAAGTTCTCGCCCGATAGGTTGAAAACCCAAAAGGGCGGCCTAGGCAAAAGTTAGGGTAATAATAAAAAAAAGAAAAAAACAATCAGGAGTGTGTTTATCAAAGGTTTTGGTCTTTAGTCAAGATTTGAAATGACACATGGTCATGTTTCTTCACCCCAAACACTAATTTATCCTTTGTTACCCCCTCTGAGCTGAAGTATAATTGTTTTCTTAAAAAAAAACCGAGTAGGAACCACTGCTAAACTGGCGGAAAGAGCAATGCAAACAACACATGCATGAGGTTTACTATGCTCTAGGTTGGGCAACAATGATATATATATATATATATATATATAAAATCCGCCAGAGGCGAGCACAACAAAAGGAGACAAAAGATCTCCAAATTTTACAAGGAAGACACAAAGGTGCAATAAGGATTAATGTAGACAAATGGAGTAGAGCCCAACACAAAAAGTTGAAATGAATAAAAGTACAAGCAAGGCTCTCAAGGTTCTTACTCAATATAACCCTTAAACACTCTTTGAGCCTCTTTGATCCTTTATTTCATAGCCCTCTTACCCCCTGACCATGTTACATACCCAATAAAGCCCATGTTAATCAAGGAATGACTAATTTTGCTTTTGAGTTTGGATTCTGAAATGGAACCCGCACACGCTTATGATTGTTAAAAAAATGAAGAAGAAGCCTCGAGGTTTGCACTTGCACATTTCGACTAGGAACTCATGGAAGGTGCCCAAAGACAATTGTGATAGTAGGGTACATCTAATGTTAGTCACTCACGCAAACTCCCTAGGATTCCTTTCGAATCCAAGGGTAGTCTTTGTTATATAAATTCTTTTAGGATCAACCCATCTCATCAAGCATCGACAGGATTGACAGATCCATGGCATGCCTCTATGATCTTAAATTAGGAAAGTTTCACTTTGTCATATACCAAAGTGTAACAATCCATTGCCATCCTTCAATGGTGCACACGGTTGGTCCCAAAGCCTCACATTTCCTTGTTGTGCAGAATAATCGAAGTTTTTTTAAAAACAAAAAGAAAGGTACAAACCCTAGGACCAATATTTTATTTGATTGATTAAATGTCAAATGGCTCCACTGTCATCATCCAAAATTGTCAAGTGATTAAATCAAACAAAACATACACTCTGAGGGAGTCTCTGAAGGGATCTGCAAAAGATAGGATGAGGTTACATGAATTATCACATCTTTCAGAAAGGGACAGTCAATCTGTGTTTTTCACAAGAAAAATAATCACAAAAAGAAGGAAAAAAATGTCATGAGCATTGCACAGTTTTCATGATTCAAAACCTTTTGCATTGCATTGCTAGATACAAAACCTACATTTAATGCATTCCAAAACTCATATGTTGCATATCAAGCTATAAGTGCATAGATTTCTCTTTATATGCTAGTTTCCAAAATCCAATGTCCTATATTTTGAGTGGCCCTTTTAAAGAGTCAACCTCTTGCTTTCTTATATGCCAGATTCCTCTATATTTATGTTTCATATGACTCAACGTGTTTGCCTTTATGTTCATAGGACTCTACGTCCTTTGCCTTTATGTTTCACAGGACTCAACGTCCTCGTCTTTATGCTTTCAAAGAACTCAACGTCCTCGCCTTTATGTTTTCATCGGACTCAACGTCCTCGTATTTATGTTTCACAGGACTTAACGTCCTCTGTCTTTATGTTTCCATAGGACTCAATGTCCTCTATTCTTATGTTTAATATGACTCAACATCCTCTGTCTTTATGTTTAATAAGACTCAACGTCCTCTGTCTTTATGTTTCATTGGACTTAACGTCCTTTGCCTTTATGTCGATAGGACTCTACGTCCTTTGCTTTATGTTTCACAGGACTCAACGTCCTCGTCTTTATGCTTTCATAGAACTCAACATCCTCGCCTTTATGTTTTCATCAGACTCAACGTCTTCGTCTTTATGTTTCACAAGACTCAACGTCTTATGTCTTTATGTTTCCATAAGACTCAATGTCCTTTGTCCTTATGTTTCATAGGACTCAACGTCCTATGTCTTTATGTTTCATAGGACTCAACATCCTCTATCTTTATGTTTCATAGGACTCAATGTCCTCTGTCTTTATGTTTCATAGGACTCAACATCTTTTGTCTTTATGTTTCATAGGACTCAACGTCCTCGATTTTATGCTTTCATAGGACTCAACATCCTCGCCTTTATGTTTTCATAGGACTAAACATCCTTGTCTTTATGTTTCTGTAGGTCTCAACATCTTCTGTCTTTATATTTCATAGGACTCAACATCCTCTATCTTTATGTTTTCATAGGACTCAACGTCCTCTGTCTCTATGTTTCATAGGACTCAACATCCTTTGCCTTTATGTTTCGGAGGACTCAATGTCCCCGTCTTTATGCTTTTATAAGACTCAACATCCTCGCCTTTATGTTTTCATTAGACTAAATGTCCTCGTCTTTATGTTTCACAGGACTCAACGTCCTCTGTCTTTATGTTTCCTGAGACTCAATGTCCTCTGTCTTTATGTATCATAGGACTCAACATTCTCTTTCTTTATGTTTCATAGGACTCAAGGTCCTCCATCTTTATGTTTTCATAGGACTCAACGTCCTCACCTTTAAGTTTCATAGGACTCAACGTCCTCTGTCTTTATGTTTCCTAAGACTCCATGTCCTCTGTCTTTATGTTTCATAGGACTCAACGTCCTCTGTCTTTATGTTTTCATAGGACTCAACATCTTATGTCTTTATGTTTCATAGGACTCAACGTCCTCTGTCTTTATGTTTTCATAGGACTCATTGTCCTCATCTTTAAGTTTCATAAAACTCAACGTCCTCTATCTTTATATTTTCATAGGACTCAACGTCCTCCGCCTTTATGTTTCATAGGATTCAATGTTCTTTGTCTTCATATTTTCATAGGACTCAATGTCCTCTATCTTTATGTTTCATAGGACTCACAATGCCCTCTATCTTTTTGTTTCATGAGACTTATTTCCCTGCTTTGTCGTTGAACTCAAATTTCTTTATTTGTTGGTACACCAATTTCTATTTTTTTTCAAAGATTCTTCATTCTCATGTTGTGATCTTTCAATGAATCATCCGAACAAAATTAGTGTCTTTGTCTTTACTTATCTTTTACTTTCAGACCTTAATTTTGTCCGAGTCCAAAAAAAAAGAAAGAAAAAATATAGAGAAAACAAAAAAAAAATGTATGAAAAATGAAAAAGAGAAAAAAGAAAAAAAGAAAGAACACGTGCAAAAGAAAAAAACAAGAAGAAAACGTGAAAAAAAAAAGAAAGGAAAAAAAAAAGAAAACGTAAAAGAGAAAAGAAGAAGAAAAAGAAGAAGAAGAAGAAGAAGAAAAGAAAGAAAACGTGCAATAACAAAAAAAGAAAGAAAGCAAAAAAAAGAGAAAAAAATGTATATTGTGTGACCTATTGGGTCTCAAAGGGATTCCATTAGGTCAAGAGAGAGAGAGGACAATGCATAAAAAGCGAAAAAGGAAGGTCTCTGAAAATTAATGCACAGAGCAATGCAGATCCTGAGGAAGTAAATTAGACTAATTACATTGTGTCATTTGGCCACAACGTCAGAGAAGAAAGAGGGATCACCAGGTAACCCCTCATTCCCTCACTCTCTCACGTTTCTTCTCCTTATTTCTCTCTTCTTCTTCCTCTTCTTCGTTTTTCTTCTACTTCTCCTACAAAGCCTCGCCGTTTGTCTCATCGGTGAACTCCATGGTCGTTGGCGAGATCTGTACATGATGATATCGTTATTTTCTTTGTGTTTTCGCATTCTGTCATCCTTCTCTTCTTTTTCTTTTATTCCTTCTTTCATTTTCCGATGAAGCTAGAACGCCACCACCGTGGGCCACTTCGACTCCACCACTATAGTCGTCGTCCTCATGGCGGCCTCACGTCACGACGCCATGCTCTAGTGGCGTCGGGGAGGTGCACCACCCTCTGTGGTGGCTTCTCCTATTGCGGCGTCATTTTGGGGGCTAGGTCATCTAGGGTTGTTTCAACCTTGATGCCTAAATGCGGGTTGGGCCGAGTCACCCTGACCCCGATCCAACCCAACCCTAAAAAAACCAAAAGTGTAAAAAAAAAAAAAAACAACAACAATTGTTGTTTACACCACATTTTTATTACATGCACCCTTTTTTTCATTTCGGCTGTAGCCCATTTTTGCAAAATCTAAAATAAGATGGAAATGCTAATCACACCATGTTTTTTCATACATGCACTTTTTTGTTTTTGGCCTACCCCATTTTTGCGAAGTCTGAAATAAAATGAACACAATTATTTACACTCCTTTTCTTAACAAATGCACCTTTTTCATTTTGGGTCCAACCCGTTTTTTTTAGAAGTCTGAAACAAAATAAAACTGATGGTTACACCCTCTTCTTTATATGTGCACCCCTGCCACTTAGGATGATGACTAGACCCGCCATGTCAGCACTATGTCAGTGTTGACTAAGTCCAAGTCAACCCTTTGACTTTGAAAATAAAAATAATAATAATTATACATATTAGTGAATAACTCTTTATTTTATTGTATTTTTTATTATCTCTATCGTTTATTCTTGAATGTAATTTTTTTTTATCATAGCTTGTTAGTTATTATCTCTTCTTTATATGTGCACCCCTGTCACTTAGGATGGTGACTAGACCCGCCATGTCAGCACTCTGTCAGTGTTGACTAAGTCCAAGTCAACCCTTTGACTTTGAAAATAAAAAATAATAATAATTATACATATTAGTGAATAACTCTTTATTGTATTGTATTTCTTTAGTATCTCTATTGTTTATTCTTGAATGCGATTTTTTTATCATAGCTTGTTAATTAGCTTAATTAATATTGTATTGTAAATATCTCGTTATTTATCTTTTTTTCCCACGTTTCAATCTCACATCTTTAATTACTAAGTGTACTCTCACTTCTATTATATCCCTTTTCCATTTCCATTCTATTTATATGATTTCGTAGCATTATGTCAAATATTTATTTATTTTTGCAAATCCGCATTAACATTCTTTATTACTCGTTTATTGATTTCGTGCACTCCATGCTGCTTCTCCGACTTTCTTGGTGGTGTTTCAATAACGTGAGTAAATTTTGTTAATGACATGTTGGGTCTCCGACTTGCTTGAGTTTTCAAAGTTTACCACAAAACTATAAAAATTGTAACCTTCTCAAATAAATAATCTCTCAATGTTACACGCACTCCATGCTGGGTCTCTGACTTGCTTGGTAGTATTTCAATAGTGTGTGAGTAAATTTTGTAAATATCATGTTGGGTCTTCGACTTGCTTGACTTCACAAAGTTTACCACAAAACAAAAATATTTCAAAAAAAAATAATAAAATAAAATCAACTCAACACACAAACTATTTTTCTACAAAGAACTACGTAAGTTTGATTTTCTTATTACACTTAGGAATACATAGGAGCGAGGGCAATTTCCTTGTCGACCCAAAAATAAACTAAAAAAATAAAATCCTTTTTTAAAAAAAATAATAAAAATTTGATTTCCTTTTCTAAATAAAAAAATAATATAACAAAATATAATTTATGTTTTCACTGGAAGATAAATAATTAAAAGTTACTTTATTTTTTAGCGCACTCGATTAAAGGTTGTCATTTTCATGACGGACACGTGAGCTGCTAACACCTTCCCTGTGCGTAAACGACTCCTGAATCCTTTTTTTTCCAATCGTAGACCATTCCTTATCTTTTTGGTTTTTCCAAAGTTTTCCGTAAATAAATGTTGGTGGCGACTTGCCAAGTTTTCCATTTTTTTTTGGAAAACAATTTTTTTATCTAATATATTTTATTTTGTCGTCCCGTCGTGGCCCATGTTGCGACACTACTTCAAAACCCCTTGAACTACTTCACATTGATTTATTTGGTCCCTTAAGAACTATGAGGTTAGGTGGAAATTACTATAGCTTGGTAATAGTGGATGATTACTCAAGGTTTACTTGGACCTTGTTTTTGAAAACCAAAAATGAAGCTTTTGATGTTTTTCGCAAACTTACCAAGGTGATTCAAAATGAAAAAGGTCTCAACATTTTTTCAATTAGCAGTGATCATGGAGGTGAGTTTCAAAATGAGTCCTATGAAAACTTTTGTGAAGAAAATGGAATTCACCATAAATTTTCAACCCCAAGAACACCTCAACAGAATGGTGTTGTGGAGAGGAAAATAGATCTCTTGAAGAAGGTGCTAGAACCCTTCTAAATGAAACAAGGTTACCTAAGTACTTTTGGGCAGATGTTGTACATACTATTAGTTACACCTTGAACATGTAGAAGCAAGCTTCATGATGATGAATCAAGTTGATTTAAGAAATTTTGATAATGACAAAGATGTTGACAAAAAGCCCAAAGAATGATTTCAAGATTAAATCAAGAACAAATTCAAGAATCAAGAAAAGTTTGATTTCAAGATTCAAGAAAAGATGAATTCAGGTTCCAAGAGAAGAAATCAAGAAGACTTCACAAGGGAAGCATTGAAAAGATTTTTCAAAAAACAAACATAGCACAGTTTTGTTTTTCAAAAGAATTTTCACAAAATTTTCTAAGTTACCAGAGTTTTTACTCTCTGGTAATCGATTACCAGTTTCCTGTAATCGATTACCAGTGGCAAAGTTTGATTTCAAAAGCTTTTAACTGAATTTACAATGTTACAATTGATTTCAAAATGGTGTAATCAATTACAAGATATTGGTAATCAATTACCAGTGCATCTGAACGTTGGAATTCAAATTCAATTGTGAAGAGTCACATCCTTTCATAAAAAGCTTTGTGTAATCGATTACAAGGATTTGGTAATCGATTACCAGTGACAAGTTCTGAACAAAAATCAAAAGATGTAACTCTTCCAATGATTTTCAGGTTTTTCTAAAGGTTATAACTCTTCCAATGGTTTTCCTGACTAGACTTGAAGAGTCTATAAAAGCAATACCTTGATTTACATTTGAAGAGCACTTACAATACATACAACCTTTACAAACAACTTTTCCACATATTCTTTTACAACCTTTGAATCTCTTTGAACTTCTTCTTCTTCTTCTTCCTTTGCAAAAAGCTTTCTAAAGTTTTCTGGTTTTCCAAACCTTGAAAACAAAAGTGTGCTATTCATCCTTTTCATTCCCTTCTCCCTTTGCCAAAAAGAATTCGCCAAGGACTAACCGTCTGAATTCTTTTTGTGTCTCTCTTCTCCCTTTTCCAAAAGAACAAAGGACTAACCGCCTGAATTCTTTTGTGTCTCCCTTCTCCCTTGTCAAAGAATTCAAAACGACACAGTCTGAGAATTCTTTTGATTCTTCCCTTTCCCATAAACAAAAGATTTCAAAGGACTAACTGCCTGAGAACTTTGTCTTAACACATTGGAGGGTACATCCTTTGTGGTACAAGTAGAGGGTACATCTACTTGGGTTGTTGTAACTGAGAACAAAAGAGGGTACATCTCTTGTGGATCAGTTCAAGTGAAGGGTACATCCACTTGGTTGTTCAAAGAGAACAAGGGAGGGTACATCCCTTGTGGATCTTTGCTAGTAAAGGATTTTACAAGGTTGAAAAGAAATCTCAAGGACCGCATGTCGCTTGGGAACTGGATGTAGGCACGGATTGTTGCCGAACCAGTATAAAACTCTTGTGTTTGTCTTCTTCTTCCCTACACTCTTTAATTTCCGTTGTGCACTTTAATTATCGCTTTTACTTTTGGTTAAGTTTATATTTTTATTCTTTACTTTCTTAACATTATAGTAAAAGCCTAAGAATGGTAGATTTTTAGTTAGTAAAGGTTCGTTAATAATTAATTCAACCCCCCCTTCTTAATTATTCCGAGGCCACTTGATCCAACAGAACAGAGTACTTATTAAACCTATTTTGAAGAAAAATCCTTATGAATTGTATAAGGGAAGAAAACCAAACATCTCACACGTGAGAGTTTTTGGTTGCAAGTGTTTCGTTTTAAATAACGGTAAAGACTCTATTGGCAAACTTAATGCAAAGGCCGACAAGGCTATCTTTTTTGGTTATTCATTTCATAGTAAGGCATATAGAGTATTCAATAAAAGAACTTTTACTGTTGAAGAATCTGTACATGTGGTTTGTGATGAAACTAATTCTATTATTCAAGAAAATTCTTTCGAAAAAGATGCAGGTTTTCAGGAAAAGAATTCTGCTCTTGAAGATGACATCAAGGCTGAAGAACTTGAGCAAAGCAAAGATATATCTACAACAATGCCTAGAGAATTTCCTAGAGAGTTGAAAACTTAGAAAGATATCTCCTTAGACAACATAATTGGAGAAATCTCAAAGGGTATTTCTACACACTCTAGACTTAGAATTCTATGTAACAACATGGCTTTTGTTTCTCAAGTTGAACTAAGAAACATTGATGAAGCCTTGTGTGATGAAAATTGGTTAATGGCAATGCATGAAAAGTTGAACCAGTTTAAGAGAAATGATGTATGGGATTTAGTTCCTAAACCAACCTCTCACAAGTCAATCAGAACCAAATGGGTATTTCGAAGAAAACTTGATGAATCCAACATCATAGTAAGGAATAATGAAAGATTGTTTGCAAAAGGATACAACCAAGAAGAAGGAATCGACTATGATGAAACCTACGCTCCAGTTGCAAGGTTAGAAGCTATAAGATTGCTACTTGCATTTGCTTGTATTATGAATTTTAGACATTTTCATATGAATGTAAAAAGCGCATTCCTCAATGGACACATCGAAGAAGAAGTATATGTAGACCAACCACCTGGGTTTGTGGATTATGAACATCCTAACCATGTCTACAAACTGAAAAAGGCTCTATATGGTTTGAAGAAAGCACCAAGGTCATGGTATGATAGATTGAGCAGTTTTTTAATTGAACAATCTTTCACTAATGGTCAGGTTGACAAAACTTTGTTTATTAAGAAAGCAAACAATGATTTGTTAATTGTTCAAAATATATGTTGATGATATTATATTTGGCTCTACTAATGAAACCTTGTGCAAGGAATTTTCATATTGTATGCAGAAAGAATTTGAAATGTCTATGATGGGAGAATTAAATTTCTTTCTAGGACTCCAAATCAAGCAATTGAAACATGAAACCTTCCTCAGTCAAACCAAATATTGCATAGAATTGATAAAGAAATTTGGTATGGAAAAATGCAAAGAAACATCTACTCCTATGGCTACATCAACCTACCTTGACTTAGTGAGAAAGGTTAATTAGTGGATGAATCAAGATATAGAGGTATGATTGGATCACTTCTCTACCTAGCTGCGAATAGACTGGATATCATGCTAAGCATTTGGTTATGTGCAAGATACCTGTAGAAGCAAAGCTTCATGGTGAAAGTGATTCAAAGGTGTTTTGATGATAACAATAATGACAATAAAAGATGATGACAAAGGTGATGAACAAAAAGCTCAAAGATCAAAGAACATCTCAAGTGAATCAAGAACAAGTCAAGAGTTCAAGAATCAAGAAGAATTCAAGACTCAAGAAGAAAGCCTAGAATCAAGAATCAAGATTCAAGATTCAAGATCTCAAGAATCAAGATCAAGATTCAAGACTCAAGATTCAAGAATGAAGAAAAGACTCAATCAAGATAAGTATTAAAAAGTTTTTTCAAAACTTTGAATAGCACATGAGTTTTTGACAAAACCTTTACCAAAGAGTTTTTACTCTCTGGTAATCGATTACCATATTGGTGTAATCGATTACCAGTAGCAAAATGAGTTTGAAAAAGTTTTCAAACTGAATTTACAACGTTCCAATTATTTTCAAAAGGTTGTAATCGATTACAATGTTTTGGTAATCGATTACCAGTGCCCTTGAACATTGAAATTCAAATTTAAATGTGAAGAGTCACATTCTTTCACTCAAAAGATTTGTTTAATCGATTACACTTATTTGGTAATCGATTACCAGTGACTGTTTCTGAAAAAAATCAAAAGATGTAACTTTTCAAAATGGTTTTGACTTTTTCAAATGGGTTTTAAGTTTTTCTAAAAGTTATAACTCTTCTGAATGGTCTTCTTGACCAGACATGGAGAGTCTATAAAAGCAAGGCTTTGTTTTGCATTTCAACAATCTTGAATACTTTACTTTTCCAATCAATCCTTTACAAGCCTTGACTCTCTTTGAACTTCTTCTTCTTCTTTGTACCAAAAGCTTTCTGAAGTTTTTTGGTTTTCCAAACCTTGAAAACTTGTGCTATTCATCTTTTCATTCCCTTCTCCCTTTGCCAAAAAGAATTCGCCAAGGACTAACCGCCTGAATTCTTTTTGTGTCTCTCTTCTCCCTTTTCCAAAAGAACAAAGGACTAACCGCCTGAATTCTTTTGTGTCTCCTTTCTCCCTTGTCAAAGAATTCAAAACGACACAGTTTGAGAATTCTTTTGATTCTTCCCATTCCCTAATACAAAAGTGTTCAAAGGACTAACCGCCTGAGAATTCTTTTGTATCCCCATTCACAAAGTATCAAAGGTTTAACAGCCTGAGATCTTTGTCTTAACACATTGGAGGGTACATCTTTTGTGGTACAAGTAGAGGGTACATCTACTTGGGTTTGACTGAGAACAAGAGAGGGTACATCTCTTGTGGATCAGTTCTAGTGGAGGGTACATCTACTAGGTTCAAAGAGAACAAGGGAGGGTACATCCCTTGTGGATCTTTGCTTGTACAAGGATTTTTACAAGGTTGAAAGAAATCTCAAGGACCGCAGGTCGCTTAGGGACTGGATGTAGGCACGGGTTGTTGCCGAACCAGTATAAAAACTCTTGTGTGTTTGTTTCCTTCTTCCCTACTCTTTTACTTTCCACTGTGCATTTAATTTCCGCTTTTACTTTCTGTTAAGTTTCTCTTCTACTCCTCATTCTCTTAACAATTTAGTAAAAGCCTTAGAAGAGTAATTTTTTAATTAGTAAAGGTTTAGGAATAATTAATTCAACCCCCCCTTCTTAATTATTCTGAGGCCACTCGATCCAACAATACCAATCCAATCCTAAGGAATCTCACTTAACTGCTACTAAAAGGATCATTAAGTATCTTAAGGGCACAACCAATGTAGGTTTGTGGTATCCCAAAGGTACCTCCTTAAACTTAACAAGTTTTTCAGATTCTGATTTTGTAGGATGCAAATTAGATAGAAAAAGTACAAGTGGTACATGTCATATACTTGGAAGCTGTATAGTGTCTTGGAATTGCAAAAGGCAAGCTTATGTCGCACTTTCAACTGCCAAAGCGAAATACATAGCTGCAAGAAGTTGTTGTGCTCAAAGTCTTTGGATGAAGAAACACCTTGAAGACTTTGGAGTATCTCTTGATCACATTCCTATGAAATGTGACAACACAAGTGCTATTAATCTAATCAAGAACCCTGCCATGCATTCTAGGACTAAGCACATAGAAATAAGACATCATTTTCTTAGAGATCATGTGTCTAAAGGTGATAGCTGCATTGAGTTCATTGATAGTAAGCATCAACTAGTAGACATTTTCACTAAACCTCTTACTAGAGATAGGTTTTTACATTAGAAATGAACTAGGCATATTGGATGCATCTAGCATAGAATAATATTTTTGTTTGCATAGTGTGTGACTCACATTGTCACTGATATCATTTGTGTTTGTTTAGTGTATGTTTTAGCTTAGTGGTTCATGTGCGTACTTAGTTTGTTTGAAGATCACATGTTTTTCTTAGCTATTTCATGATTTCCTGTTGTTTTCATCAATTACTGTATGACTTTTGGATGACAAGTTTTACAAAACTTTTTGTTTTAATCGATTACGCAATGATTTAATCGATGACCATTGCTTGTGATATGTTTCCAGTTTTGAAAACTTTCTGTTTTAATCGATTATGTCCTGATTTAATGATTACCATTGGTTGATACATGTTATTTGTTTTGAAAAGTTTATGTTTTAATCGATTATCGTTTCGTATCTGTGATGCTTCTATTTAAAAGTTTTTTTTAATCGATTACATGCTTGTATGTTTGAACTGAGTGTGGATTTCGTTATGTTTTAATCGATTACATAACGTTTTAATCGATTACAATGGCCTCAATGGGAGTTTTTCTGGCATATTTAATCGATTATGCTTGCGTTTTAATCAATTACTTATAATAGCTTTTGGTTTTAAGTGAAAACGAGGGCCAGTTTAATCGATTACTATGTATTTTTAATTGATTACTTGTGTGTCTGTTGCGTGTAATCCGTTAGATTTCTTCGTCTTCACCTCATCAAAACCTCCATTACTTTAGCATATACTCCACCTACCATAGCCAACCAGAACATCACTTTCCCTCTATAAAAGCCAACCCAAACCTCTACCTTTGAGCCTCCTTCTAAAAAAATGGCCTGCAATCCTACCAGAGCTCAGAAGAAAGCCAAGTCCTCAAACAAGAAGCAAGGAGAGTGCTTTCAAGCAGCTCTCAATAGGTTGGATACTTGGTTCACGGACGAAAGCAAGAAGGTTGACTTTAAGATGATTTATGTCATGAAGAATGTGAGAATTCCGAAGTGTCTGAACTTGGAATGGTTCTCCCAGCAAGGATTCAACTTTCCTAACTTGCTAGAAGCACAGGGGCTGTCAAAATTTGTGCAGATGAAGGGAACCTTTTACCCAAGTTGGTAAAAGTTTTCTACGCATGTGCTAAAGTTGATATGGAAAAAAAACTTGTACTCTACTGTCATTGGTGTAGAAATGGTCATTGACGTTGAAGTTTGGAAAGCAGTAGCATGGATATACATGGGTGGAGTCCACAAATTTGAAGAATCTGCGGATGGCTACAATAAGATGCAAACTTATAGAGGTATGCTTCTTGACCCAACAAGGATTTTAAGAAACATACTAGGTGTTGGTGGTCTGACAGCTAAAGATAGAATGTTGGTATATATCATTACATATATTTTGGCACCAAGATCCAGGAATCATGTTTAGGTTACTGATGATGACTTGCATATTATATGTAGGCTGAAATCAGGTATTCAAATGAATTGGGTACTACTGATCGAAGATATTATGTTAAAAATTCGTCGACTAGTGGATTATGAATTTCCATATGTTGTTTTAGCTTCTAGATTCATTGATTATTTTAATATCGATGTTTCTAACTAGATAGTAGACTTTACCAAAGCCTATAATGAGATAACCGAAAGGCATCTCAAGAAGCTTGGCATGACATATGTTGATCATGAATGGATCATGGCCGGAGAGCAACCAGTAGCAACAAATGATAATCAGATGGAAGAAGAAGCTCATCAAGAGCCAGCTCATCAACGGAAATCTTTTGAGTCTCTTATGATTTAGAAGATGGATGTTATCCTTCATCTCCATCAACAACAAAGAGTCGAAGTTCATAGCTCCTTAGAAAACAATACAACTAGGCTTGAGAACATAAAAACTAGGCTATCCCTTAGTAACCTCCTAAATTTGGATGAGAATGAAGCATGGTTAAGTTCGTGTGTTTGTTCTTGCTATTTGATGGTCTGTTTGTTATGTTAAGTTCTGCCTGTCTTAGTTTTATGATGACGAAGTTTGTTTGTCTTCGTTTAATGATCATGTAATGCTTTAAGTTTAATGAAATATGGTTTTATTTCTCTGTTTACTTATGTGTTTTGTTTGGTGTATAATTAACTTTTTGTCATTCTTAATGCCAAAAGGGGAGAAGAATATACATTATTGCATGTTGATTGCATAACATTGAGCACTGGATATTGACTGCATTAACATTGAGCATTTCATTGTTATATATACATATGATTCATGATGATGAATTGACATATATGATGAGTAAGTGTTAAGAACTATTCAGGATAAGACTAAGGATCATGTCTCCAATCCAATCTCAAGACTCTTCAAATGTACTCAATGTCGTATTCAAGTTTGGCATCATCAAAGCCAAAAAGGAGGAGATTGTTAGAGATAGGGGGAGCAACATGAGCAAAACGGTGAACAACCTAATGCTATATCTTAAGGCTCAAGGAAAAGCTTGAAGAAGCTTTAAAGAAGTTTTGGCTTTTACATGCCTAACTCCCTTGACTTTTCTTCACACACACTTGGTTGTTATCTTGGCATTTGTATAAGTTGTTATCTCGATTGTCATCATAGTGTGTGTGAAGAAAAGTTTCTAAGTTAGAAAATTTTCTTCAGAGGTTAAAACTCTCTATTTTAGTCGATTACGGTCTCATTGTAATCGATTACCAAAAGTTGTTTGAAGCTTGTAGAGTTAAGTCTCGTATTGGTTTAATCGATTATCGATATCTTGTAATCGATTATACTGTTGTTTGAGACAATGAATGATAGTAAGGAGTCTTTGCTTTAATTGATTACCAAGTGGATTAATCGATTATTTCTCTCTCGTTTGAGTGTTCAGAGGTGAACAAGAACACTTTAATTGATTACTTGGGTCATCTAATCAATTACATTGTTCTTGAATTGTTTTCCAGATGTTGGAAGAACACTTTAATCAACTACTTAGATAATCTAATCAATTAGTTTGTTAAAATAATCGATTACCTTATAGATTTAATCGACTATAGACAGTTATAACTGTTTTCTCTATAAATAACCAGCTTGTGTTCACATCTACGCATCAAGAGATCAATAGAGAATACTCAATACATCTTGAAAATAACTTCTTAGTCTCAAAATGAGCAAGATTTTGTGCTTTCATCAGTGGATAAGAGAAGAGAAGAAAAGTGATTTTTTAGTAACTCACAACTTCTTAATCGTTTGGTTATGAAGATATTTTCTTGAAAGTGCGTTGTGTCTTGAGTAGAAGAAGATCACCTTCTCAATCCAGCAAGGTTTTTGTGGTAAGATTAGTCAGGTTGTATCTCTCCTACTTTTTAGTTTGGGCTAAGAGTAGGGTTCTCTTAGGCTTATATTCACAAAGGATCCTAGTGTTGGGTGCCTTAGTCTCTTTTTTTGGGGTGGTAATTGTAGATTGACTGTGATTGCTTGTAAGGATTCTTGATGCATAGTGAAAATCTAATTCAGGTTGTGGATTAGATAATTGGATTAGCTTATCTAGAAATAGAGAGTGAACCAGTATAAAAGACTGTGTCATTCTTCTCTTGTTCTAATCTTGTTCTCTCATTCAAGGTTTAATCAACTCATTCAAGTATTAAACTAGTTTTTCACAAAGATTCAAATGTCATGATTATGAAAGAAAGGATGTTAATGAAGGATCATGTTTAAGGAAGGATTGATTACGTATTGATTACATTCAATTCATATTTGTTTTGTGATATGATCCATACAAGAGTTTTTTTGTAACTTTGTTTTTAAAAGGTATATTTTGTTTTGAAAACCAATTCACCCCCTTCTTGGTTTATTGTGTTCCATCATCTTTTTCATAAATGACCACTAAGAAAAGCATGGCTCTCTCTAGGCGTGAGATGGCTTGACTTTCGGCCGAGAAGGAAAAGGCTGATCAAGCTACAACTATTGCTACCAAAGCTGCTGGTGGGTTGACTACGCCAGTTACTCCTCCTTTAAATGTTGTGTCCATGATGGAGAAAACCCATATTTCTAAAAAGAGGGCTTGGACGAAGGCTAACGATGAAACATACATCCAAGTGGACTTTGAAGACTTGGATGCTAGGTCGGTTGGCTCGGCTTGTACTGATAGACAATCACTAATCAAAGATATATGGGGCAATTGAAACCTCATGGATTTTGGCGATCACAAAAATGAGGACAGTTTGTTTTGGGAATATGCCTTCCCCCACTCAATTCATAACCCTGGGGACATAACATGCCAAAAAGCCAATTGTGGAAACCTGAAAAACCAACCCTTTTAAGCAATGTGGGGAGCACACATGTGAAGGTGAATCAGTTGAGCATTATCCTTTGTGTAGTGGAGGACCAAGGGAGGGATCTAATAAAAGAGAAGAAACTTCTTGAAAAGGAGAAGTCTCAACTTGCATCCAAGGCTAAGAAGCTGAAGAAATAAGTTGTCGATAATGAAGTTGACAAAGTGGCCTTTGAGAAAGCCAAGGTGAACTTCCAAAAAGACAAGGAGATTTTTGTGTGAAAAAAGAGGGAGATGTTCTCCGGCTTGGAAAGTTTGAAGAAGCAGAAGAACGATCTGCAAGATAGGGTACTATTCTACAAATGCAACTAGCCACGACCATTGATAAGGTTGAGGAGGTGAAGGCTAAGGTGATCGTGGCTAACACAGAATTAGTCGTGCAGTTTGTTGAAGGCTTTAATTCCACCATGGAACAAGTCAAAGTATTGGCGGATGACATGGATTATGGAGTAGTCAACCCTTTCAAGGAAGTGGTCAATAGGGATATTGTTGAAGTTGTCGACTGAGATGCCAATCTTTGATTAGTATTTTTAATATTTTATGTTTTGAATATTTTATGTTAAAACATTAGTAATTCCAATAGTATTTCATTAAGATTGCTAAATCTTTGTTCGAATTGCTATCATTTATATTCTGAATTCTAGAAGGTAAAAAATATTTGGTTAAGTTCAAACTAACCGATTCGATCATTTAAACTCCGACCTTTGAAAGGATAATAATATTTGGCCTAGTTAAAACTAACCAATGCAATCGTCTATATTCTGACCTTTGAAAGGAAAATAATATTTGGCTAAGTTAAAAATAACCAATGCAATCGTCTAAACTCCGACCTCAAAAAGGAAAGTAATATTTCGCTAAGTTAAGACTAACCAATGCAATCATCTACATTCTGACTTTTAAAAGGAAATTATATTTGGCTAAGTTAAAACTAACCATTTCAATCGTTTAAACTCCGACCTTTGAAAGGTAAATAATATTTGGCTGAGTTAAATTTTGACGTGTCAATTCATGCCAATCATGTCGTTCATGTCGATGTTGACCATGTATCATAGGTATCACAGAGGTTAAAAGTCATGTTGCTCGTGTTGATGCCAACCATGTACCATAGGCATCATGGTGATGTAATGATCGTGTTGATGTCAACAATGTATTGTAGGTATCATTGCAGTTTAAGAGTCGTGTCATTCGTGGCAATGTCGACCATGTGTTCGACGGCCGGCAAGTGCACCAAATCGCACAAGTAGTATAAAACGGTAAGAACCGAGTATCGAACTCTTGAGGAACTTGTTTTACTTGGTAAAGTTGTGGTTCAGTAAATAAATGCCTTTGGATGAAAGTTTGGTCTCATGTATGGACAGGTATGTAAACTAAACTATTCAACAGAAAATCACGTGAGTAGTGGTGTGTGAAGACAAATAAAGAACGTGTTGGTCTTCCTACTGGATGACTGATGTAATTAAAGATGTTCTCTACCTAACAATGTTTCTGTGTTCTATGTTGTCTCCTGGAATGCTAAACCCCAATGTCTCGTGCATGTTTAGCCTAATCCTAATCAAGCATCATCCTCAGATCCCTCTTGTTGGACTAAACTTGACCAGAACCGCATTAAGACATACATACCAACATCATGAAAATACGATCCCTCGTGAAATACGATAAACTAGCCCCGTCCTATCAAGTTCTAAGGATTAAACCATTTCCCAATGTTGAATGACCCTAACTGAGCATGCATCTACGTGATCAAGGTAAAAGCATACTAAAAATGAAGTATTGATAGCACAGAGAACACATGCAACATCATTAGATAGATATAAGAGTATTTACATCAAGTACCCCATAGGAAGAACCAATTGAGGATTTAGCTCTCCATAGCAGGGAGGCTTCTTTTACAACAAAGAGAAGAGAAAGTGAAAGATTGAATAATTACAGGTAGTGGGGATGTCTCCTCCACCTCTAGAAACCTCACAATCACTCAAAATCTCGTCCAATGCTTTACAAGATAGCTTCCTCTTCAAGCTCGATTCTCTCTAAACTCTTCCACAACCAAAACTCTCAAAAAAAACTCAACCATCTCCTCCATTTTGAGAAGATAGGCGCACGCTTAGCGGAAGATAGGCTTGCTTAGCGCGTGTAAGTGACTTCTGGCTTAGTGCCAGTCATGTTCACTCAGCCTGGAGGTTCAAGTGGCGCGCTTAGCTAATTGATTCTCGTTGAGCGCATCATGATAACTCATTTGCTTTCAGGATCTTCTACACCCTTAGCCATGAACTTCTATGCTTAGCAGATGGCTCGCTAAACCAGATAATTGGCTTAGCGAGCGGCTCAAAATCAGCACTTCCACAAACTTGCTTATTTAACTTGAAATTGAAATGGAAAGGTTATTAAATACACTAAAGTGGGATACTAAGTACTTATTACCTATATTTAACAAAAAGTAATTACAACACTACAAAAAGAACTATAAATGGCAGGAGTCAAATACAATTTACACAGTTTTTTTACACAAAAGTTAGTCGTATTAACCGACTAACAAACTCCCCCAAATTTACAGTTTTGCTTGTCCTCAAGCAAATAAAGAATAGCTCACTGGTCCCCAAGTGACAAAACATGCAGTGATTATGTAAAAAGGTGTGTAACTCCCAAAATATTAGTTGCATGATAACAAATGAAACAAAAATGCCTTTATCAATTGCTTTTCACAAGGCATGTAGTTTTTTAGAGAAAAGAGCATGTTAGCAAGCAACACAACTAAATAAAGCTAGGCAGGAGACAGATTTCATGGAAAGATGCTTAACCAAAATCTCACAACTTCTGTTTCACTCAAGCACAAGTGTTTAAGCTTTTTATCAATAACAACTAGCAAGAGGTCCAATCTTTTAACTTCATCTCATGTCATAAAGTCAGAAATACACAAATTATTGGCTTGTAATGAGGCTGAGCTACAAAAATATTGGTTTTTCTAGGATTCAAAGGCTTAAATTCTAAGAGAGCACAAATCCTAGACTTAACCAATTAGTCTTTTTAATATACTTAGCTTGCTCCTTAGCCTTTCACTTGACTTGTTCTAACAACACACACTTATTTGAACTCTTTTTTTTTTATTTTTTTATTTGCTGTTTGTGTTGTTGTTTCTTACCTTTAAACATTAACCATCTAACAGACTCCCCTAAATTTGGGGTGAAATTGTCCTACACCAATGTGCCCTAGGAATTACACTTCAATGCTCACGGTTCACTATAATTATAGTTTAGCTCAAAGATGGGTGCAAATAATATAATCATTGATAACATGTAAGCTTTTGGTCAAATGGCTTGTATAAATAACAGTGGCCTTCATCATTTCCAATCCATACATTTCATTCTAAATTTCAGAGATTGATGCAATAATTATTACTCTATGCTAGTCATTCTCTCAACAATTAAGTTCACACTCTTACCGGTTTATGATCAAGCTTTTCTTTCACAACCAACCTGTCTACTGACTAACATTTCTAACTGTGAGCTACTTTCTTGTTCTTTCTCATCTAACATACACACTTGCTCAACTCATGATAAAAACACAATCTTCATTTCAATCATGCATTCAATCCACAATCAATTCACAACACCAATAATTCCACAAAAAGATCAAGTGTTTGCACTTCATACTCAGATAATCAAGTTAAGTTGTTCAGTATGCTTCAAAACATGCATACTAATTATCCACAGAAAGACAAATATATAATTATAAATATAAACCAAAATCACCCAAAAACAATGTACTAAAACTATAATAATTCCCAAAAAGGAAAAATCAGGAATTTAGAATTCCTGTGACTAGTCCTGTGTGCCTTGTGTATCTTGCATATCCTCTTCATTTGTCAGATGTAAAATTGGGGTAGCTGGAAGAGTGGCTGAGAGTCTCAGGACTGGCGTGGTAGGGTCTTCTGGCATCTCCATGATAGGTGTAGGAGGATCTACTTGTCTCTCATGTACTGGTGTAGGAGGATCTGCTACCTGCTGAGCAAAAGATAGGTCCATCCATGGTGAGAGTGGACCTTCTGAGGTCTGTGGTGTCCTCTCAGGAGTAGCAGCCTCCTGCCTCAACTATGACTCACCTGCTTCAACAGTCTCATGTATAACTGGCACAATTGGCTCAGGAAGAACATCCTCATCAGGTCTCATCTCTACTCCTGCACCTGAAAAATCAAAATCTCTAGGGATGGTAGCCTCAAAAGACGCATCTTGTACCTGTTGAGGTACTTGAGCACTGGGACCCTCACCCTCTCTCACAACAGAAGGTAAGGTTCCAGGCCAGGATACCTTCTCAATGAACTGCTCTACTGACATAATGGACCCTGGAGGAGCTACCACCTGCAAGCTCTGCAGTAATAAAATCTGCCCCTGATGAATACTCTAAAGCATGGTTTCAAAGCGCTGAGAGTCTTGGGCAGCTGGTGCAAGGGTGGCAGAAGTGGGAGGAGCTGGTGTAGGAGTGGCAGAAGTGGAAGGAGCTGGTGGTACGGAAGAAGAAGGAATATCTGTTGGTCGAGCCCTTACCTTCCTAGCCCCTCTAAAGTTAACTGTCAGATCATCCACATTCCAACAGTTTTTCTTAATGTAGGCCAAGTTAATGGTCGGGCTCAGGCTCTCATAGGTTAGAATGTCAGAGATAACTCCTCTAGCTCTGCATATAGCAGTGATCAAGGTCGGGAATCCGAGCCTAGAGGAGTTACTCTGGGCAATGGTAGAAATTTGACCCGAGATTAAGGCTCTGATATTCATGTCCATGCCTGTGACTAATCTGTAAACCAACCTGGCTCTGTCCATATTAAGATCAGAGTGTAGATGCAAATGCCTTTGGTGTTTTGATGATGATCATGATGATATGATGCAATTGATGCAAATGGGCTTTTCAAGATTAAATTCAAGACAATACTTCAAGGTTACAAGTCACAACATCAAGATGATCACTAGTATATTAGAAAGGGAATTCCTAATCGAATTAGCAAAAGGTTTGGCCAAGTAATTTAAATTAAAAAGTGTTTTTCAAAGGTTTTACTCTCTGGTAATCGATTACCAGAGGATGTAATCGATTACCAGTGGCCAAATATGCTTTACAACAGCTACTAAAATTTGAATTTAAATTTTAGACTGTGTAATCGATTACACAATTTTGGTAATCGATTACCAGCAGTTAATAAACGTTTTAATTCAAATTTTAAAAGCTGTAATCGATTACACAATTCCTGTAATCGATTACCAGACAAGATTTTCAGAAAAATCTTTCTAAGAGTCACAACTTCTCAAAGGGCCTTTTCATGACCACCAATGGTCTATATATATGTAACTTATAACACGAATTTACTCAGATTTTTTCAGAACAACAAGTGTTTATCCTCTCAAAGATCAAAATCATATTATCCTCTTAAGAATTCCTTGGCCAATTCAGTTGCAATTCATTAAGGAATTATTTGAGTGCTCAATCTGTAAAATCTATCTCTTTCTAGAGAGATTCATTCTTCTTCTTCTCCTAATTTTCTAAGGGATTAAGAGACCGTGGGTCTCTTGTTGTAAAGGAATTCTAAACACAAAGGAAGGATTGTCCTTGTGTGTTTAGAACTTGTAAAAGGAATTTACAAGATAGTGGAACTCTCAAGCGGGTTGCTTGGGGACTGGACGTAGGCATAAGGGTGTGGCTGAACCAGTATAAATCTGAGTTTGCACTTTCTCTTCCCTTAATCTCCTTTATTTATTATTGCTTTATATTCATATTCAAATTGTTTTATTTGAATCAATATTTGAGAAGTTCATTGTTAAGGGAATTTTATAACTTGAATAAAAAGTGAAATAGATTTTTAATTGGGGAAGTAGTTTGGAATATCTTAATTCAACCCCCCCCCCCTTTCTTAAGATATCTGAGGCCACTTGTCTAACACAGAGGTATGGGAAGTGGAAGTCAGGTTGCTGTAGGAGAGGACACTCCATGTCTATGCAAGAGTGGTGAGATCTTTCCTCAGAAGCTTCCACGGGTGGCCCTCTGCATTCAGAACAAAACCCCTACTAGGGATGTAGAGCCGGGCAGCAAACTCTTGAGGATCAATCCTCATCATCGTAAATCTGGAATAGGTAGGTAGTGTCTCACCCTCCTCCAAAACTATTGGGGTCTCTAAGAAGGTATTCAGGCTGTCAGCATCAATCTTGATTAAATTTCCTCTTACCTTCACTTGCTTAGGGCTCTGGTCTTCCGGGTTGTATAAGTTAGAATAAAACTCCTTCACCACAGCTACATCTATGCTTCCATCTTGGAGATTGGCGAGACGTTTGTCCAAGTTACGCCTCTCCAACTTTGCCTTAAACTCGTCAAACTCGGTATGATAAATCTTAATATTCCTTTCCGGAAGGATCCTTCGATCCAGAATGTTATCTGTGTATCGATTCCAGGCTTCCAAGGTTGGAATCTCCTGGTATCATACTGAGCTTGAGGCCTGAAAGCGGTGCATTTCCTTTTCCTGGATGCCATCTGTAAAAGGAACCCAAAATTCACATTAGACCAAAATTTATTCAAGTTTAAAAACAGAAAATAAAAGCTGAAATTAACTATGTGCGCTTAGCTGGTTACTTCTCGCTTAGCGTGCCCTCAGAAATATAACACTACAATTTAGCTCAACAGGGGCACGCTCAGCCAATTATGACAAAATTTGTTTCTGCATAATTGGCTTAGCGAGGTAGGTACTCGCTTAGCCAAGAGTAAGTTATTTCATACAGTGGCTTAGCGCAACAGGGTCACGCTTAGTCGAATCAAGGCCGCATTGAATAGCGCTTAGCCCACAATAGTGGCGCTTAGCGCACCCAAAACTTCACAAAATTTTTTTAAGTTAAGTGGCTTAGCGCAACAGACGCGCTTAGCCCAATGATTGCCGCAATGAATTGCGCTTAGCTCAAATATCCTTGGCTTAGTGCACAACAAGTGATCAGAAAATGCTCTAAGTTACCTGGGCTTAGCGAGTCGACACTCGCTTAGCCTCAAGTTTTGTCTCTTTCGAGGCTCTGGTAGCTCAGCACGCACAGTTGTCGCTTAGCCATGTTCATACCAGGTGATGAACATTCATATAAAAAGATGAACTCGCTTAGCGCAACAGACGTGCTTGGCGAGTTCGTCGCATTTTCCATAAAAAACGCAGAAAATGAACTTCATTTTCTTCTCTTTTTAGGCCTCTAAAACGCACCTATCAAACATGCCAAATCATCAAAATTACCTACATAGTACAATCTTTCACAAAGTCCTAATTTTTATCTATTCTATTTACAATATAATCCTAAAAATTAAATTGCTAACCTAATGTCTTCTATCCTAAGGTATTAACAAAAGCAAAAGCACAAATGAAATGAGGAACTTACTTGGATCATAGGTGCTTCATGAAGATTAACAGAAGATGCACGAAGAATGCACAAATGCAATGTGCAAATATTTGGGAGAGAGAGGTTGCAGGAGAGGCGTTTTAGAAAATCTGAGTGAATGTGAGTGTAACTGCTGTTACGCTTACTTATCTGTTTTTCGACCAACTCCCTTAGCGAGTGCGACCGCTAAGTGAGTTGCGAGAGACGTTTGGTTTCTCAATATGCTCGTTTAGCGGGCCGTTTCGCTGAGCCCAAGCCCAAATTTTGAAATTCAATTTTTTTTACTAGGCTTAGCGAAAGTAGAAGCGCTCAGCAAGTTGTGCAGATGAAAATTCTTACAACTCTCACTAAGTCGAGCTCATGGCCGGCTTAGCTGATATACTTCATGCTACATGCAGAGGGGTATGTGCTTAGCGCATAAGTGCACGCTTAGCGCTATCTAGGCCGCAAAGAATAGGGCTTAGCACAAGGTGACTGCGCTTAGCCACTAAACATGATGCACTTAGCGGATGGCTCTAGCTTAGCCCAATTTAGACTGAGCTGAATTTGGCTTAGCTCAGCCATGATCAGCTTAGCTAGCCCAAATATCTAAAGATGTAGGGGTTGATGCGCTCAGTGCCATTATGACACGCTTAGCGCATTTGAATACATGCGCTCAGCCAGAGGGGCTGCGCTTAGCGAGAGGACTGTTTTTTAGAAAAATAAAATTTCTAAGTTAAGATCAGTCCCCTTTTAAAAGAAACCCCTATATCTATCATTCAAAACAAGCTAATAAACCCTTTTTTCAATGATCACCAAGCAAATTCTAACTTATGTAATGCATGAAAATAGAACGAAAGTATTCGGCATTGGGTTGCCTCCCAGGAAGCGCTTCTTTAACGTCATTAGCTTGACGCTTTTACCTCAATGGGTGATATCCACGTTGTCCTTTAACTTCGGGACCTCCTTACCACCCTCCATCACTTGCAAGCAGACATTCTGATCTGACATAGGCTTGTCTTCTTCAAATAGATCAAAATTGATCTTCAGATCTTCAAAACCCATTTCCAATGTCTTTCTTCCCATGTCAACTACACAGCTTGCAGTTAACATACAGGGTCGTCCCAAAATGATGGGAACCTCATGGTCTTCCTCCACATCCATGACCACGAAGTCAGCTGGAAAGACCATCTGCTTAACTCTTATCAGAGCATATTCAATTACCTCGTAAGACCTTGTGATGGATCGATCAGCAAGCTGTAAAGTCATTCTGGTGGGCATGATTTCCAACTCTCCCAACCTTTTACACATGGAGAGTGGCATTAAGTTGATTCTGGCTCCTAAGTCAATGAGAGTCTTTCCCACTGTGACTTCACCTATTGAACAAGGAATAGTCACACTTCCAGGGTCCTTGTGTTCTGGTCGAAGGATCTTCTGTATCACAGCACTATAGTTGCCTTCCACAACGATATTCTCCTGGTGAATGTATTTGTGCTTCCTTGTCAACATATCTTTCAAAAACTTTGAGTAGAGTGGCATCTATTGCAAAGCTTCTCCAAAGGGCATAGTTATTTCCAGTTTCCTGAAAATGTCTAGGAATCTTGCCAGATGGCGGTCCTTATCTTTCTTGGATGGTACCATGGGATATGGCACTTCCATACCCTTATCTGAAGCTTTTTCTTTCCTCTTTTCTCTTTCTTTTTCATTCCTACTCTTTTCTTCATCTTTATTTTTTTTAACTTTTTCTTTTTCTTCTTTTTCTTTTTCTTTTCCTACCTCTATTTCATTTTCTTGGTCTTTTATTTTTCTTTCTTCGACCATTATTTGTTTTTCCCCCCTCTGACTCATTGCATCAGTTACCTCATTCTTCTTTTTAATAGTAGTGTCCTTTAAAGGAGCATGCTCCTTCAAAGCAACAACATCCTTATCCTCAGCCACCATAAGCTTTCTGCTTCTTGTTACAACAACTTTACACTCTTCTTTGGGATTCTTCTCAATATTTGCCCCAAAGTTGTTTGATGACTTCTCAGCTAACTGCTTGGCCAGTTGACCCACTTGAATCTCAAGGTTTTTCAGGGCTGACTTAGTACTCTTATGATTAGACATGGTCACTTGCATGAATTGAGCCAGAGTTTCTTCTAGTTTGGTAGTCCTCTGGAAAATATTAGGCCCTTATTGAGGTGGCCTGTTGGGAGGTCCACCCTGGTCCTTATTGAATTGATTACCAGGGTGTGATCTCCATTGTCCTTGCTGATTGTAGGGACCTTGCTGGAAACCTGAGAATCCTCCTTGGTTGTATCCTTGCCTTTGTTGATTTCCCATGTAACTAACTTCCTGCGTTTGTTCTTCAAAAGGAATACAATGGTCGGATTCATGAGCACCACCACAAATGGTACAACCTGTAAGCTGCAAAATAGAAGACTATGAAGGTTGACCAGTAGAAAATTTAGTTGGCAACTTACCAATTGTTTCTGTTAAGATCTCAAGTTGCTTAGAAAGCAACTTATTTTGTGCCAACACAACGTCTTGTGATGATAACTCCAATAAGCTTTTCTTGGTGGGTTGATGCACTCTATCATGTAAAATAGCATAATGATTGGCATACATATTTTCAATCAACTCAGTTTCCTCCTCAGGGGTCTTCAGCTTTATCTTTCCTCTTGCTGAAGCATCTAACAACTGTTTGGTTTGTGGTCTCAGCCCATCTATAAACATGTTCAATTGAATTGGCTCAGAGGATCCATGTGTGGGAGTCTTTCTCAACAAACCCTAAAACCTCTCCAATGCTTCACTCAAGGATTCATCAGGGAACTGGTGAAATGATGAAATAGCAGCTTTCCCTTCTGCAGTCTTTGACTCGGGGAAGTATTTCTTCATAAATTTATAACCAACTTCCTCCCACGTCTTCAGACTGTTACCTTTGAATGAATAGAGCCATTTCTTGGCTTCTCCTGCCAAAGAAAATGAAAATAAATTGAGCCTAATGGCTTCATCTGGCATTACTGCAATCTTCACAGTGTTACAAATTTCTATGTACATTGCCAGATGTGCATAAGGGTCCTCATTTGGTAATCCATGAAATAAGTTCCCCTGTATCAGATGAATCAAAGAATGAGGATAGTTTATGTTGTGAGCTTGGACTTCAGGACGCACAATACTTGTAAAGAATTGCGGCACTGAGCTACTAGAATAATCCTCAAGGGTAACCCTTTGCTGGTCTTCATCAACCATGACAGAGGCTTCTGGTAAGTATACAGCTGATTCCCTTGATGATAGTGAATCAAATGATTTAAAGTTAGAAGATTAAGCTTCTTCTTCAAGAATGGAAGCTACTTTCCTATCTTGCAACAACTTCCTTCTCCTCTCGGCTCTGTTCCTTCTTAAGGTAGCTTCAATTTCCAAGTCCAGAGGAACTAGGTTGCCTGTGGGAGATCTATGCATACAAAATACTGATAGAAACAACAGTTATCCAATTCAAGAAGAAAATAAATATGAATCAAAAGCAAATATTCACAAATAATTAAAGAATAAAGAATCGACACTTAAAGAACTGACTAAACTTTCCAAATAGAAAGAAGTTCCCCAGCAACGACGCCAAAAACTTGTTCGACGACCAGCAAGTGCACCGGATCGCGCAAGTAGTATAAAATGGTAAGAACCGAGTATCGAACTCTCGGGGAACTTGTTTTACATGGTAAAGTTGTGGTTCAATAAATAAGTGCCTTTGGATGAAAGTTGGGTCTCGTGTATGGACAGGTATGTAAACTAAACTATTCAACAGAAAATCACGTGAGTAGTGGTGTGTGAAGACAGATAAAGAATGTGTTGGTCTTCCTACTAGATGACTGATGTAATTAAATATGTTCTCTACCTAACAATGTTTCTGTGTTCTATGTTGTCTCCTGGACTGCTAAACCTTGATGTCTCGTGCATGTTTAGCCTAATCCTAATCAAGCATCGTCCTCAGATCCCTCTTGTTGGACTAAACTTGACCAGAACCGCATTAAGACATACATACCAACAACTAGGTTACCGTACCCCGATCCCTCGCGAAAATACAATAAACTAGCCCCGTCCTATCAAGTTCTAAGGATCAAATCATTTCCCAACGTTGAATGACCCTAACTGAGCATGCATCTACGTGATCAAGGTAAAAGCATACTAAAAATGAAGTACTGATAGCACAGAGAACACATGCAACATCATTAGATAGATATAATGAGTATTTACATCAAGTACCCTGTAGGAAGAACCAACTGAGGATTTAGCTCTCCATAGCAGGGAGACTTCTTTTACAACAAAGAGAAAAGAAAGTGAAAGATTGAAGAATTACAGGTAGTGGGGATGTCTCCTTCACCTCTAGAAACCTCACAATCACTCAAAATCTCATCCAATGATCTGCAAGATAGCTTCCTCTTCAAGCTCGATTCTCTCCAGTCTCTTCCATAGCCAAAACTCTCCAAAAAACTCAACCACCCCCTCCATATCGAGATTCAACTTTAAATAGGCAAGTCCGTTGAGAGGCACGCGCTTAGCGGAAAATAGGCTCGCTTAGCGCATGTAAGTGACTTCTGGCTTAGCGCCAGTCATGTTCGCTCAGCCTGGAGGTTCAAGCGGTGCGCTTAGCTAATTGATTCTCGCTGAGCGCATCATGACAACTCATCTGCTCCAGGATCTTCTACGCGCTTAGCCATGAACTTCTATGCTTAGCGGATGGCTCGCTAAGCCAGATAATTGGCTTAGCGAGCGGCTCAAAATCAACACTTCCACAAACTTGCTTATTTAACTGGAAATTGAAATGGAAAGGTTATTAAATACACAAAAGTGGGATACTAAGTACTTATTACCTATATTTAACAAAAAGTAATTACAACACTACAAAAAGAACTGTAAATGGCAGGAGTCGAATACAATTTACACAGTTTTTTTACACAAAATTTAGTCGTATTAACCGACTAACACCATGTATCATAGGTATCAAGGAGGTATAAGAGTCATCTCGTTCGTGTTGATCCTGACCATGTACCATAAATCATGGTGGTTTAAAATCGTATTGATGCTGACCTATAACTAGATCGATCCTTCAGGAAAGGAGACCTAGTCTAAAAGCATTCAAGTATAAAGTGTAATTTGTCTTTCTAGGTCAAACGTTAAGGTTTATATAGGGATAACTAAATGATCTGATATTCACATAAATGTCTATCATACATGATCTCATATGTTGCCCCAATATTTATGGGCACATATCACAGGTGGTTAAAGTCACTAAATGACCAAGGATTGAACAATGTACATAGTGGGGCATGTCATGTCACTAGTAGCATCAAAGCTTCGGTTGATGTTTAAGTGTAATAGACGACAAAATATCGACTTAGACCATTACTAGACGATGGCTGAGAGGGTTGAGGGGTTAAAAAACTAACATCAAAAACTTTTTTTCTCACCCAATGCTACGAATCATTTTCCCCATCAGACTTTTTGTCCTAGTTTAGAACAATGATCTTTTGGCACATTAGTGGACTCTCATGTCTGCTACCTATTGTTGTATTTTGTTCACTTCTTATTTTGTGCCTTAAACCTTTGACCAAAACACAAAAAGGGATTGTCATTGTCAAAAAGGCAGATTCTTGTTTGCCATGGAAATTAGAGGAGTGGCATTAATTTTCTATAGTCTCAACAATATCTTATAATTAAATACAAACTATGACCTAGTTTCAAAGAAAATTTTAACTCATTATATGAATATGTGATATAATTGGTCAATAACCCATATCAAATCCTTACAGCTAGCCTTGAGCTAGCCCTAAGGCCCCTTGCCACAACCAAATTAATACTACCTTTGATCTTATATATAAGAAACAATTATTTAATTCATCAAGACCAATAAAAATGGTTAGATATATTAGTTTTCATAAATTTTAATTTTATTCCAAGACTATCCATGACATTAAATAGTTTAAGATATGATTATTTTTCAAAAGATAATTTTTCAACCAATGAGTATACCTTATTTTGTTGATAGCTCAATAAATGCACCCACTTTCATGGAAAAATGAGTGTATATCGTTAATAAGACATCACAATTAATTGGGAGTAAAAATATAATTTAGCAATAAGTAGATCTATGTTTCTTATAATCACGACCAAGAAAATGTTGCATTTTGTTTCTTATATATAGGACCAGAGATAATAATAATTAATATTTTTTCTAGGTGTCTTCTTAAAAAACAATCTTATTCAAGACATTGTTGGACATTAAATGTAACACTTCTAATCAAAGATTTAAACCCTAGTTTGTCACGTTGTAGAAAATTGTTCGATGGAATTGGCTTGGACTTGGTTCAACAACAAAGATCTGATTCAGATCTAGTGACGGGCAATTGGAAGAGTTGGTGTAGAACGATGGAGAAGATGGACATGGTGGTAGTAGAGCACCTGCAAACACTCTAATGCTCAAGTTAGTGTTTTGATATGAGAGAGCAGATAATATGAGATAGAGTTATTTCGTACCTCATAGTTCGTACCTCAATTTTAGGCAAAAAAGTTAGTTATAAAATTATGGTCACATGTTCTGTGTGACTCATTTGGAGTCACATGACACACATTTACTTGCTTGTCAATGGTGATACTCCAAAGTAGTCGGTCTACCTAGACTGAGTAGGCAATGAGATTTTCAATCCAGGTGGGTCCCTGACATGCTACTCCATAACCAACATTAACTTCTTTTATTAGACTCAACTCTAGTGTATTGATAGCTAATAATTAATATGCAATGGTTTTGCTAATAAAGATAGTAGTTAAAGAAAATATTCAAGGAATTAGTGAATAAAACTATATTAGAAATTATGGTAAAAATGTGTTAGTAACATTAAACGTTGTATTCTGTAAAAAAAAACATTAAACATTATATCTTTCATAAAAAAAGTTGATTGATTAATTAATACCTTAATTAACCCATATGGTTGATGCAATGGTGTTAGGTCAACTGGATTCACTTGTCGGAAAACAATATATTTCGTGGAAGAAATTGTATTCAAATTCCTCTGAATGTAAAATTTCCTTGGATCAACAACAATTACACAACACGAGTAAAATTAGTCTTTAATCTAATGAAGTGAGAACATTCATAATCTCCTACCTAGATAAAAAATAATACCTCAAAGCACTATATATAGTTTTCTTCATTTGACCATGTAAAAGAAAGAATATCCCTTTGTGTGGCAACTACAGCACCAATTGTAGGGTGAAAAAATGGAGTGAGTGTCCCACTTGAACATGAGCCCATTGATATGTCAAACTTGAATGGGGCGAGCTAGTCAACCTTATGGCTACTAGTCAATTTGAGGCATGTTCTCATTTGCTTTTTGCCCTTTCCCTTAAGTCAAAGCTATGATTGAGAGCCACTTTTGATGGGTTTACACATTTAATATAATATTACAGCTTAGGTGGAAAGCAAAAAAGCATGCATCCTTCGCGGTGTGGTTATATCTTCAGTTCTGTGCGTGTTTTATTCTTAGTGCAATATCTACAAGCAGCTATATTGCGACAACACATTTGCCAGTGGAAGGAAAATAATGGCCACTTATTGCTCTTTGATTTACATCCTACAGCAAGAGAACTCGTACGTGGAGCTTTTGCTTTGGCATGCCTAATCATCCATTTCGCATTATGATTTCCAATTGGCTCATTACTCTAGGTCAAGTGAGTCATGGCACTATGTTGAAAATAATAAGTTGGTCGATCGAGATCTTCTTTCTTTCTATTCAATTCTTTTGAAAATAATAAGTGAGTCATGACACTATGTTGAAAATTGAATTAGGTAGGGTTAAAAATTAAAACGTGTAATCGTGTGCCTACCCGTATATGCATCGTATTATTGCCCCGAGTATAGCATATTAAGGGTGAAAAACATTTCATTAAAAAGGTAATTAAAAACTCAATTGATTAGGTGATCCATGCATGAGAGACAGAGCATTGGGTTCGGATTGGGCATATTAATCTTGTAAACCCGATTTCTGGGCCCATTACAAACCTGATCGTCATTGCTTGCTTGAGCCCCAAAAAACAAGTATTACTATTTTATGTGGATAGACATTTATGAGATAACATATTGTCGAATTATTGTAACATATAGTAGTATCACATAAAGAAAAAAGAAAAAAGTGAATAAAAAGTATCGTGTCAAATAGATAAAGAAAGAAGGAAGAATAATTATATTGCTAAAGTGATGAACCCTCATAATACCTACGGCATGATGTTTTAAATACTTTATTATTGGACACAATTCATATGAATATTTATCTAATTATCAATATCTTATTTCTTATTATTTAATGAATCTTAACCAATTTCTAATGATAAAAATATATAAATTTTTTATATATTATTATATTAGTATTTTTGAAAAATACTAGTAACACTCTCTCTAATTAATATTTTTAAGTTATTTTCTATTATTAGCGAAAACTTGTTTGAATATTACAAAATATTACGCATCTCACTCCTCTTTCTAATAAACTTAGTTATGATATATTTTATAGGTTTCAATAAATTATAATTAATAAAATGGAATATGATGAAAGAAGTGTACTTTTTAAAGTATGTGTTGCTAGCACTTCTTAATATTTTTAAAAAAAATTAATATCAAGAGGCACTACTAAAACAATTTTTTTACGATGCGCATTCGACAACAATTCCCAATAACCATCTTAATATGTAAGGGGGTGACAATTATGTAAATATGAGATTTTTAACGAAGACGATTTTATAAAAAACTGTCTTAGAAGAGAGAGGAATATTTAATAACCCACCCGACATGTCTTTCCCTCTACTCTCTCGCACTTAGGGTTTCCAGCGAGTGAGTGATTGGAAAGATGCAAATTGGGTCACGACGCTCTCTTCTCCACGTGCAAACTCGTCCACCGCAACGACTTGGAGGATGTCCGACGACACCCTTTTTCACATCGATAGAGATGAAGTGAGAGACAGAGAAGAAACCATTTTCATTTCTGAGAAGCCATTTTAGAATCAGATCTACGAACCAAAAATGTCTTCGAAAGAGAAGGGTGCCAATGTTCTGGTCCTCCTCCGTTGTAGGTAATTCTGTTTTCCTTTGTTAATTTTCGTGTTATGGAACTCCATTTTCCAACTATACATGTCGATTTTTCGCAGTTCGTTTAGTGGTCGTGGTTTAGAGCATCGCCAACAAGCACATCGATAGGGTTTTCACCTTCGATAAGGTCCTTCTTCTCATTCTTCCTCGCATTCAATATGTTATAATCTCCAAGCTTGAGCTTACGAAAATGGACATAAATAGTGGGATGTTAAGTTAGTTTTAGGGGGATTTCAATTTGAAATCTGAAATGTGTTCATTTTATTTTGTGAAGGTTTTTGATTCTTCTGCCCAGCAAAGGGATCTTTATGAACAAGTTGTTACTCTGATAGTTAATGAAGTTCTAGAGGGATTTTTATGCAGGCCATGCTAGCAATCTTGCCACTCAAGCAGACCAAGTTGAGGTTGAGTTGACTGTTAATTTTTTTCATTATTTATACTCTTGCTAATTATATTCTTATGTTTGATTTCATTTGCACTTGGAAATTTGAGTGCAAAACATATGTGGACTGACATGCTACAATGGAGGAAGGAGTTTGGTGTTGATACTATTATGCAGGTAAATGCAGTTGGAATTTAGGGCATTTGTTTGGCTTCTGTTTTGGCAGGTTTGAGTACAAGGAACATGACATGCTTTTGCAGTGATTGGTTGGCTTATCTATTGTTTCGTTTTTCTTCAGGATTTTGAGTTCAAGGAGTAAGTTGATTGAAATTTTGAAGCAAGTTGACGATTGTTTTATAAGCAGAGGGCATAGAAAATGCAAGGTGTTTATTCTTGGTTTTAAAATACAGAGAGCACATTCTCTATGAATAACAGGAGAAGGAAGAAGTGTGTGAAAAAATGGCGGCGGCGAACTTTGAGGTCTCTATGAATAACTCTTTCTTCTTCACTTTGACTTTGATCAGCTAAATTCAATTGTTTTAACTTTTTGGCAGGGCAATGGTCAGAAAATGAGTTTGGAAATATTTTAGTTATTCTCTTCCTCCGCTTCCACCTTCAGAATCTTTGATGATGTTGCACAACAAGTTCCTCATATACCTCCTTTTCCCTACATTGAAGTCCTTGCTTCTGAGGTATTATTGCTTCTCCCTTCATGAATCATGATTCTTTCAAACTATGTCATTTTTAATATTCCTACATACTTAGGTTCCTTCATCCATCAAACACAACGTGGACTCTGTAAATTTGGATGGAGTTACTTTGTTAAAGGTAATGTTCCTTTCTTTGTCTTGGAATTCTTTCAATATTTGAATGTTTATATTATTTTATGAACAATTCTCAGGGGCGGGTGAATACCTAACAAGTTTTTGGTTTGTCCAACTCCGATTTAGTTCTCGGGAAATATGAAGGTGATGACATTTTCTATTTATTCATTCATTCCCATCTTGTTGATGACTAAATCAGTTGCAACTTTGGTTCCCTTTGGTCTATAGGAGGACTTAAGTTGTGGGAAGGTTCACTTGATCTAATTAAATCCCTTCATTCAGATATCAAAAATAAGCTTATCTCATTTAGTGGGAAGTGAGTATTAGAGGTGAGCTTCTTTTTCTCTGTGATAAATGATTGGTTGTCAGGTTGTTTAGTTTTCGGGGGAACAAGAATTATGGTTGTTTAGTACAACTTATTATTAATTGGGTTTGAGTGGAAATTCTAAATCCATACATGGAATTGGAAGCACAGTAGCTAGTATGCATTAATGTATTTTATATACAATTTATGTTCTTTTTATACCAGAGATAAAATTGCATTCAGAACTTGCACAACCAAATGTATGCAATTGTTGATATAGTTGTTAGAGTGGAGTCCTGATCATAATTTTTCACGTAGAAAGATACACATTGCATGAAGTAGATGCTTGTACCTTGCATAGCACATCTGAGACCGTTTCTTATCAATAATTTGTGGCAAGGCAGAAGTTCACTTTTTTGTTGTTGACTAGTGTGGAATTGATAAATTGCTCCCTCATGTCAGTACAGATGCAAAAAATGATCATGGTGATGGTTATGACCCTATTCTTATGGCAGAGACAATTTACTCAATCAACAATCTCCAAATATCTATGATCTTATCAAGAAGGTATTATTTTGCTCATAGACAAGAAAAATTATATTTCTATGTTGAGTCATTACATTTTGTAAAAAATATATAATACATAGATAAATGTACAATTATTTGTGTATTTTTAATTATAAAAATATTGTTTTGCTTATCTATTGAAGTGTCAATGCACAGTGCTTGCAGCATCCTAATGGAGTTGTGTACATGGCATTATGAAAAAAGGATTTTTACTTTTAAGTTATTGAAGCATTTATATTACTAGTCTAAGTCTTAGAATGCTTATATATACATTCCTAATGTTTGTGGTTTTAGGCCGATGATCGAGAAGTGCATCTGGGATTGATATATTCGTGCTTTCTAGGCTCAAGAATGCTAGGAAGCACTGCATTTTCGTGTCTCACTAGTGGACCATCATCGCTTAGAACTGAGGACTGCCTAGTTATTGCATACATTATACTGGCTCTTCTCCTGTGTATTGTGGCTTATGACTATCAGGTGCAATTATTTATATATCTAGAAAGTATCAAATATATTTTTGGTCAGATTTTTGAGCTGGAAGTCTAGAGTCTACTCTCATGTGCAGGAAATTAGGGTTTCGGTGATACTATTTTGCTTGTTTCATGCTTGTGTTGGATTTGTTTTGCCATCACTTTCTAGATTGAGGACCATGTAATCTCTTTAACTAGAGTTGTGCTTTTGCTTGTTTCAAAATGAGTTTGTCATGACTTTCCATGTGTGCACTGTTATTATGTTAGTAATAAATGCTTTGCTGGATACTCACAACAGGGAATGGAGACAGGCAGGTGGCCACCAACCTGGTGTACTTAGCACTGGTCAAGGACTTCATAGTTATTATTAGTATCCAATTTGAAAGTGTTGGAAGTACAACTAGACTTGGGTGTTTATAAGTGTTTCATACTTTCATACTTAATTACTAAAGATAATTTTAGTTTTGGGCGCAAGATTCTTTTATCATGTGCAATGTGAAGTTGTAAGCTTGATTGTGTATGGCAATGTAAATGTTTGGCTTAACAGTTTTTACATGTGCTCTTCTAACAACACGTTATACGGTATGTTAATTAATTTCATAATTAGTGTTGGATGGTGAACTAATGTTACACCAATAATTAATGGATGATTTCTCATGAGACTAAAATTTTGTAGCAAGGAATTGTAGCCACTGGATTAGTTAACATTGCCACTTCATGGCGAAAGGTCCATTGTTTGCATCTATTTTCTACCCCTTTTGCCTTGTGCTTGTGGCTTCTGCTAGTTCCTTGTTATTAGAAGAGCACCTATACTTTGGAAGGTATGCACTATGACCTACCTTGTTCATTTAAATATGAATATTAATGTGACATTAACTTGCAAGAAATATATATTTCTCTTGCATCATTTTATTTACATAATTGTTTCACACCTAGTTTGGAAATTTTTTTGGTAAGTGATAAATTTTGTATAGAAGAACTAGAAGTATAGTTACACTGCAATGGAGACCACTCGTCCAATTAATGACACTCAGGTAATTAAGTCTTCTCTTATATCAATTATTAATTACAAGAAATAATTTTCTTATACAAATATGCCACTATTGATAAAACTATCAGAGGAATATTTGAGATTAAAAGCAAGGGTAAAAGTTTTGCAACGTTCTCAAAGGCAATTATATAACTTACCTGCTTTATTATGGCAATAAAATTCCATATTTTATTACTTAATTATTATGCCAATAAAATTTCCTATTTTATTACTTTATTATTATGTCAATAAAAAATAAAATAATCATTGACTATAAATAAAGCCTTGATTAGTAAAAAAAAATAATCATTGACTATTATGGCAATAAAAAAGTAAAATATTTTTTTTTTAAAAAAAAGAAGATATTCTAATACGGTTCTTTGAAAAATTGTCTTATTTTAAAAAAAATCGTCTTAGAATCCTTAATTTTTTAATTTTTTTTAAAAAATAAACATATTTTAAGACAGTTATTTGAAAATCATATTAAATTGTAGATATTCTAAGACGATTATTTTCTTTAAAATTATCTTAGAATTATAACTTTTCTAATACGGATTTTTGAGAACCGTCGTCATAGATGCATACATTCTACGATATCTCTTGCGACGACGGTTAATAACTGACGTAGAATGTCCAAAATAACCGTTGTAGAAAAGTACTTTTTTAGTAGTGAGGGAAAAAATTTGCATGTGGGTAGTTGAAGTAATCAAAATTAGGAAAATAGAAGAGAAATTGTATTTATATAATTTTAATGTAAAAAAATAATACAAAAATACAAAAAAGATGAGATGGACAAATATAAAGATAACCAATGAAAATCAAGTCATTGATCACAAGTGGTTAATGTACTCAAGTTAAAATTGAATCATTCGAGTAATATCTGAATTTGATCCTTGGTGAAAATAATTTTTTATCAAATTTTAATTATCTTTTGGTTGAATTCTAGATTAGTCATATCTTTTTTTTCTAATGAAGTGAAGAGTTAAAAAAATTATTAATGATGAGATAAAGAAAAAAGTTAATATTATAGAAATTATATTAATTTTTTGTTGTATAAATAATAGTATAACTCAAAACGTAAATCACGTTGGTGAAAAAAAACAGGACACTGAAAAGACAGTAAACATAACATTGCAGATTCATGTACTTTTGAACATCTGAGGCTCCAGATCAGGGGTTGGCCAAAAGGAAGAATAGAGTTAAAACACCCAAGCAATAGTATCATTCCTGTAAAGTTTACATATCCCACCCATATTCATGTTTATTGTACTCGTGCTTTGTGTATTTTATTAGATCTCCTTATAAATAAGTTGCTTTTAAAAGTATATATATGAGACTGAAAGAAGAAAAAGTTCTACATTAGTTGAAAACTTCAAAAAAAAATTATTATAAATTTATTTTCAAGATGACATTTTTAAAGACATAAATCACATTATATTATTTCAATCATAATTTTCATATTTTGTAAAATATAAGTTATTCAAAATTAAATTTGTAAATGTTAACCACAACACATACAAGTCGCATTATTTTAGTGAACGGCCAGTTATTTTATTGGCTCAACTCTCTGATCTTTCACTTCCTCGGGAGCATGATGGAGAAATAGTTAGTTTATTGAACCTTTATATAACTTTTTTTTTTTCTAGATCATAGGTGTCGTCGGAGGTAATCCTTCAGTCGAATAGAATCATCATATATGAATGATAAAGTTTTGTCTTCAAATAATTACAAAATTTAAACTCGAAACCTTTAATTAAGATAAAACAATCTCGCGCGTATCTTGATTCACAGCTTTGGTGGTAACTTCATATAGTTCTCTATGTGTGTAGTGATTGATCTATATATTCAATCAATGATTCACTCTGTTCTTAATTTTAACTGAGTTCTCAACTTCCATCGACATGAATTCTCAAATTGTTCAGACTAGTTTCGTGCCAAACCCGACTTAAAGGATTGTGTTGGAAAGGGCAATTTTCCCATAGTCACATTCATTATTTTTACTGTTCAACTTGCCATTTGCTGAAAATTAATTGGCCATGACCCTATTAACCTTTTTTCTCTTTGCAGGGAAATATAAATGGTCCATAATCTCAAATTAACCTTTTCTTTTTGCCTTCTTGTTCTTTAGAATGAGTCACGGGTTATGGTCCAAAAAAAGTTCCATGCATAATCAAGGGGAAGAGAAAGGGAGCACATGACAACAGCTTCACTAGGTCAATTTTATATGCAAATTGCTGTGGAAGAAATTAGCATTGAGGTCAATGTCTGAAGGCTATAAATGGAATACAAGTACAAGCTATTAGATCTTAGCGAGGTGGATTAACACTAAATTAATGCATGGCACAACAATTGATGATCTCTCTTAAATAAAGATTAGTTGACTTCGTTAATGCAGACACAAACTGTATGATTGTTTCTCAGTGCTTGTTTTTAGCAAATTGGGCCATGCCTTTTAACATTGATTTATTAAAGTGACACAGTTTTTTTAACCAAGTTGAAAAAAATAAAATAAATACGAAACTTACCACACTACTGTTCACAGTGAAAAGCACACTAGAGGGAACTATATTCTCATCTTTATTTCAAAGTTTGGCTTTTCTAGATTACACTGCTTATTAGTAGTGCTTTCTCTCTCTGTACCTCGCAGCTTGAGCCTAGTGCAGAAGGAAAAGAATAGAAAGCAGGTGGCAGAAGAAATATAGGAGCCTCACATTTAAGAAAGAAGAAAGGAAAGGTGTAAAAAAAAATTCATGCAGATCTCTTCTCTAGGCAAAGAAATGCAAGTTTCATCTCTTTCTTTGCTGGCAATTCAGACCCTTTATCGTGCAACACTATCAATTAGTTAAAAAGAATCACTGGATGATTATACAAATAAGGATCGTTACCAAAAAAAAAATGTGCCTCTGTCCTTGTTTATTAAATGTATTTTTGGAGCAGAAAGGTATCAAAATTAAGAGAAAATCTTAAACACTAGAAAAGCATTGGCCACACAAAAATGAGTATGTTAGTTTTATTCCTTTGTAAAAATTATATAATTATTATAATAAATAAAAAGAAAATATGCAGTGTTAGATTTGTTATACAACTGTAAGTCTGATCTGTAACAACCAATTGCTCTCATGTTTTTAGATATTTTTTCACGGGTTAGAATGAAAATATGCGTGGTTTGTAGATATTTTTTCAAATCAACACGTAGAAAAAAGGTTTTGTTAGAGTAAACCAAAATCAATTCATTTAATAAATGTATCTTAATTATATGGTTCTCATGTTAATTATATATGTTTGTGTGGTCGCTGTAAGTGTGACAACAGTCATTCCAATGCATTTTCAAATTTTATATATATATATATTCTTTTATTGTCGTTATTTTATTATAACTCTTCATTTATTCTTATTATGTTAAAAAATCCATATTCCAATTATCTTTCATTCTCCCTTTTTCTCTAATTTGTCATTTCTTTATAATATGAAATAAAAATATTAAAAGTCATATTATTTGAAAATATATATTTAATTGGTTATGTTTGAGAGTTTTAAAATACATAATTGTATTTTAATTCTCTAAGAAGTTATAAAATAATATTGTTTCCTTAAATCAAGGATATAAAAATATTTATTTGTGAAAGACTTAAGTTATGTTTGATAAAATTAACTAAAAAGTTAATCAAAAATTAAAAAATTAACCGATAGCCAAAAGAAGTGGTAATCTTGTGGTTGATAAGCTTGCAAACTTAGCATTTGAGTTGCATGATAGGTACTGATTGGAGGATGCTATCAATAATCAAGTCTATTCTCTTTTACATTCTGATGTAATTGTCATTGATGGCATTTCTGTTTCTCAATAAAATGGCAATTTTTACCTGATGTAAACCCATTTGCACAAGAGTTGAGGATGGATCTTCAAAAGTTTTTCTTTCTATTTTTTTTTTACTTGTATGAAATTTAGAAAATAGAATGGATAAGGAGAATGAAGAAGCTGGTTGGAAGAATCACTCCTCCAGAATTGGTGTCACACACACAAGGTGGTGTTCCTTAATAAACCAATTTCTTTAATCACTCAAGTAACTAAGGAGATTCACTCTCACACTTTAGAAGGTGATTAAAACTCAATTCAAGGTCTATTTTTTTTATTAGAAAATGTGTAGCCTATAAATAGGAATGACATCAAGTTGGTTACACAAATGAGAAGATGAAATGATCACCAATAACAACAATTGATGGTGTCATTAAACCTAATTAAAAATAGAATTAATAACAACAATTGATGGTGTCATTATACCTAATTAAAACTAGAATTAAGACACAAAAACATATGGAAAATTGTGCAACTCCTTGGTCAGCCAAGAGGTAGCCACAATCCTAGAGTTTTCACCTTATTAAACCTTGATTTCTTTAAATTAAAACAAGCCCAAAGGTGGTTCAAATCCAAAGAGAAATGACAGCCACTTTAACACAAGTTTAGGCCTTTATTTCAACTAACAAAATGCTAATAAAACCACTCAACAAAAGTGGGAACCCTCTACTCTTCTTGGAACATGGTGCAATTGACAATCCGAAGCTTCTCCACTTGTAACGTGGGCCTAAATTCAAATATCATGGTTAACACTTGTTAAAGAGCTTTCTTGGCCTTCTTTGTTCTAGCCCTTGCCATAGGTCCTCCAAGTCCTTCTAAAGGTTCCTTGCCCTTGTTCCTTACCTTGTCCTCATCACTCTCTCCCTCTTCAAAAGGATTTGTCCTTAAATCAGCTTCTCCATCTACATCAAAAAGAGTTAAGTCAGACAAATTAAATGTAGTACTCACATTATACTCACCGGGCAATTCAATCTTGTACGCATTATCATTTATCCTTTCAAGTACTTGAAATGGACCATCCCCTCTTGGTTGAAGTTTGGATTTCCTTTGCTCTAGAAACCTCTCCTTTCTCATGTGAATCCAAACCCAATCTCTGGGTTGGAAAACAACCTTTTTGCGCCCCTTGTTTGCTTGTTTAGCATAGCTCTCATTCCTCTTTTCAATTTGGGCCTTGACTCTTTCATGGAGCTTTTTCACATAGTCCACTTTGGTTTGTCCTTCCTTATGCTTAAAAACTGAAATATTAGGCATTGGCAACAAATCAAGAGGAGTTATTGGATTGAAACCATAAACAACCTCAAAAGGAGAACAACTAGTGGTGCTATGCACAACCCTATTATAAGCAAATTCAATTTGAGGTAAGCAAACTTTCCAATTTTTAAGATTCTTTTTCAAAATGGTCCTGAGCAAGGTACCCAAAGTCCTATTCACGACCTCCATTTGTCCATCCGTTTGAGGGTGACAGGTAGTAGAAAATAGTAGCTTAGTACCCAACTTCCCCCATAAGGTCCTTCATAAATGGCTTAGGAACTTGGAGTCCCTATCACTAACAATGCTTCTTGGTAATCCATGGAGTTTCACCACTTCTTTGAAGAACAAATCCGCCACATGATTAGCATCATCAAATTTCTTACAAGGAATAAAATGAGACATTTTAGAAAACCTATCAACAACAATAAATATGGAATCCTTACCATTACTTGTTCTAGGCAGCCCTAAAACAAAATCCATTGATAAATCAATCCATGGAGAATCTGGAATTGGTAAAAGAGTATACAAACCATGAGGCATTACCTTTGACTTGGCCTTTTTACAAACAATACAACGCTCACAAAATTTTTGCACATCTTTCTTCATGTTAGACCAATAAAAATGCTCTTTCAAGGTCTTTTGGACTCCAAAATGCCCCATCAACCCACCTTCATGGGCTTCACACACAAGCAAGTTTCTAGTAGAACACTTGGGCATACATAATTTATTTTCTTTGAAAAGGTAGCCCTCATATCTATAAAAATCATCTTTAGAAAACTTTTCACAACTTTTGAAGATTTCACCAAAGGTGTCTGATGTGCCATCATTTTCTTCTATTTTCTAAACCCTTTTTGCACCATTTTAATTACTGATTGGTCTTAATTGTCAATTAATCAGGCAGTTTTATTATTTGGGCTCATTTAGCTAATTTGATGTTTTTAATCTAATTTCAGGAATTAATGAAACATTGGGCTTAATCTGGATTTTGGTTATGGACTTTAAGAGGGCAAATTAAGCAGCGCTTACCTTAGTTAATTAGGAAATTTCGCAATTTTATTTTATGTTGTTCAGTGTTTATTTCGTTTTGGGCCAGAGTATTGTAATAGGGCCCAGTGACTTTGAGTGACTCTTTTTAAATAGTAGCCTTGGGATTCGTGCAAGGCATTCTGTTATGCTATTCATTATTCAGAGCTTTTGTTTTAGGGTTTTTGTTTTTCTGCTTTGATGCTTCTGAGTTCGTAATGCAATTTTACGTTTTCTGCTTCTAATTACAATTTCGTTCTTGCTTCTTCTTCTACTCTCATTTACGTTTCTGTTCCATTTTACATTTCTGTTCGTTTACGTTTCTGTTCATTTACGTTTCTGCTTCATGTTTCAATTGCGTTTTCTGTTTGAATCCATGGAAGGCTAGATTTTCTGGTGTTGTTTCCTTTTGAGGACGAAGCCCAACTCTCTTTGAGGTTTCGCTTGTAATGTGGTTTCCTGGCAGTTCTCCCTTCACCAGTATCCCAAATTCGTGAATATTAATCAGTGCACCCTTTGTGTTCGATTAATTGCCTCTAATCCTAACTTGCGTTCATGCTTAATGGACGAAGGGCTAACTGGTGTATGTGGTGCCTAATCACGTATTGAAAACCCTAAGTTGATTTTCGCTTAGTAAATTAAAATAGGGTTGGATTAAGTGGTTGACTGTTAGGGACGAATTCTCCATAACCCAGGATAAGAGAATGGCTTCTGAATCAGAGGAAACAACCCGTTTTTAATATTAGTAGTTTCGTATTCCAGTTTACTTGTTCTGCTCTTTAATCACAAAACAAACAAACCCCCCCCAATCGTTACTGTTACTGCAAGTATATTATGAACATTTGGTTTGTCACTGCTCGTTGGGAAACGACCTAGGATCACTTCCTAGTTACTGCATTTTCATGTTTATTTGATTCGGGTACGGCCTCGATCAGTGTCATCTCCTTCATACATTTCTTTCAAGCAATCAAATCCAATCATTTTTGTTTCAAGCATAGAAAGCAAAAAGTGCCTCCTTGACAAGGCATCCGCAACAATATTTCTTTTTCCCTTTTTATGTTTAATAACATAAGGAAATTGCTCAAGAAATTTCACCCATTTGGTATGCCTTTTGTTTAGCTTACCTTGTCCCTTTAAGTATTTTAGGGACTCATGGTCACAAACTCCTTGGGATAAAGATAGTGTTGTCATGTTTTCAACGCTCTCACTAAGGCATATAACTCCTTATCATAAGTAGAATAGTTAAGGGTAAGACCACTTAATTTTTCACTAAAATAAGCAATTGGATGATCTTCTTGTAACAATACAACCCAAATCCCAACATTTGAAGCATCACATTCAATTTCAAAAGATTTTGAAAAATTTGACAAAGCAAGTATGGGGGCATTGATTAATTTTTGCTTAATAACATGGTTAACAGTTGTTTCAGCTTCATTGACCTTCTTTGTTTTAGCCCTTGTCATAAGTCCTTCAAGTCCTTCTAAAGATTTCTTACCCTTATTCTTTGTCTTGTCCTCATCATTACCTCGAAAAAAGGTAAATTTGAAGCAATTAGGCACTTTCTCTTATACATTCAACTACCTAGCTAATTGATTTTCATGATACTTTTCTTGCATAAATAATCATGACCTGTTAATTAAATATATGTGTGTGCGTATGTATACTTAGTCTCACGAGTCTGGTTGTACAGTAGTTATATAGCTTTGATTCATAACATAACGACAACTCTTGGTCATTAACACTATTTATACAGGAAAAAATTCTCTTTCTGTACTAACACTGCTAGCCCTCGATTTTATGGCACCGGCAGAGATAACAGAGTAGCTGCTTAATTATATTCATAAACCTTATTGGCGACTTTTTGTTGGTTATTAGTTTAGCTTTCATGGTAAAAGTTGTTTACTCACACTGAAGCCAATGAACTTTTTATGTATAAGCAAGGCAATGGATTGCATGGCTTTGTTTACTTTAACAAGCTTGATCATCCCCAAAAGAAAAAATTTCGAAACCAAGTGGTGGGAAAGGGAACGAAGTAGTAAGTAACCAAAACCAAACAAGTGGGGCTCTTATATACTGTATACAGTTATATACATACATGAGATTTTATGTTAAGCACGTGGACTAATATATAGTGTGACGCTAACAATAGACATAATTAATTGCTCATATGATATAGGACGATCCTTGATTCATGTAAAACCAAAAGGACAATGATGTGTCATTATGGTTGTGTGGCCGCTAGAGATTAATGATTGAACTAATTGAAGCAAGTTATGAAATATACCCGCCTTGAGTTCTACCTTTTTAACCTTTTCACTTAATTAATTAATCGCAGAGCTTGGAAAGAATGAATGAAGGGATTAAATTGTGACTGAGAACCAAGAACTAGAATGAAATTACTAAATGTGTACATATAACAAGAATAGTGACTAGGGGGTCTTCTGAAAAATTCACGTGGCATTTCCATTATTAATGACTCTCTCTTGTTTCAGATTATATGATATAAAAAAAAATATTTCAAAATATATGTCATTTTATAAAATTAATGATACATTAAATATTTTTTTCAGAACTATTCTTAATCAATATTTAGTAGAATTAATGTATAATAAGAATAAATGAGTAATTAATTAAAGAAATAAAAATTATTAAAAAATTATCTTTTTTAAATAGCAAATTAATTATTCCATAATTCATATGTTAAAATTTTAAATGTGGTATAATATGTAACGGAATGAGTACATAACAAAGTTGATTATTGTTGGTGAGGTGATTTAAACTTGTATCTACCAGAACTAAAGAAGGGCACCTATCGCCTTAAAGGAACACAGGATGAAACACAAAAGGGAGTAAAAGAAGAGTCCCAAAGATTCTCGAGACAGATATATGTTAATGTTGTTGTGGTTGATTAAAATTTAATAGGGTTGCAAAGACACCTACATGGTTGGTGGCATTAGTAATGCACAATATCGTCTTGCAGGGTGCGTATTTAATGGTTACTACCACAATTCTTCGTTTAATAGCCAAAGGGAATGGGAATGGGAATGGGAGACACAAAAGAAGACGTACAACGTATGTTCCTCGCAGACAAGACGGCAACAATTATGAAAAAGTAACGGACAAAGAGAGGGGGGTTAATAAGGCTCTCCGTGGTTTCGATGCATTGCATGCCCTTCCCTTTTCTTTTTGTTGTAGTGTTCTTTTCTTTTTGGTCATACGGGGATACTGTTTCTGTCGTTTCCCATACTGAGACCTAGACAGGTGCGTATCATGCCATTGGATTTACATCTTCATAAGAGAATAAATAAGCAGTAATGATTATTAGGAGTATTATTACAAAAATTCCATTAATAACCACCGGGCTTCGTTCCGGTAGAAGACACGAGTCTAGTTTTCACAACGTGACAAACTAAAATTTAAACTCTATTTCAAAGAGGTATTTACGTTTAATACCAATCCAGATTGTCTCATAACATTTTATTTTTTAAATAACATAAGCTCTAAGTTAAGTCATAAAGAAATTCACTTCCTCAATAATTTTGATTATATATAAATAAATATAAAGATTAGCAATTTATTTTATGCAATCAAAGGAAAAATATCATATTTATGTCTGAAGTATTAAATGGAGGCACACAGATGTTAAATTCTGATAAAGCATTTAAAATTTCATTTAATATTTGTTTTGGAGAAAATGCCTTGGAAACATTCTTCATAGGATCCATGAAAGTCCTAAGTAAAAAAATATTCAACATCTATAAGTTCAAACATTCTCAAAAGACGCATCCTACTACACCTGTTATGATGTACCAACTATGAACAAAATCACATGATTTTTTGCTGAAGCATGTTTCAAGAAAGCTAAAAAGAGTGGTATCCTAGCATGGAGAGGACTTGAATTAAATGTTCCAATGGACACTTCTTTAGACCAAGCTTTCAATGAAGAAATTCAATCATTTAGAGACAATATGCACTTATTGAAGAAAACCTATAAATACAAGAAGCTTTGAAGAGTTGAAGTTGCGCACAAAATAATTCAAATCTTTAGTTCTCTCTTCTAAAGCTCTATCTCTATATATTTGTAAAGTTGTAAAACTCTCAAAACACCTTATATATCCTGAGATATAAGCCTAAGTGCTTAAGTTGTATAATTGTTTATAAGATGTTAAGAACTAGGCAATGAGCAAACCAACTAACAATAAATCTTTTGATTTGTTTAGAGCCGATAGTGGCTGGGTAGAACAAAGAATATAATGTATTGCATTTAGTCTTTAATTAGAAAGCATTTAGTTAGGATTATTTGTCAAACTTGTTACGTCATGGATGTTTTCATGTGTACAGTAGCCATGTTGACTTGATCTTTGATGCTAAATGGAGCTTTTCTAGTGCATGTTGGACTTTCAAGATCAGACTTGGATGTCATGGACCTTTTTGGAGGAAAAGAGAACAATTTTTGGGCTGACGCATCTAGCACGAGTGTGCCATTCAATGGCACGGACATGCCAAGTCCCTTATTCCTTGATCAAGTTATTGACGCATTTTGGGATGAGTATGCCATCCATTCACACGGGCATACATGCCATTTAGCTAACAAGTTATTATCTTATTTTGTGCATTTTTAGTGTATTTGAGCCTGAACAAATTTTATCCCATGTCTTTAAATAACTTAGGAAAACTCTGTAGAAGGGTTCCAACTTTGAGATTAATGACTTAGGAGAGCTTTTGATTTTTCTTGGTTTTTCTTTTCTCAATTGGTACTCTTTCTTTCTCTTTTATGTTTTCTTTGGGATTGAGTAATTCTCTTTAGTCTGAGATTAGGACATAGCCCTAACAACTGTTCTATGTTAATTTAATAAATTTGAGGTTTTCTTTAATTTCGTCTTTTGATTCTTCTCTTATCGCAATTCATACATGTTAGACACTTAATCACTGTTTGCATGATTTTAGACACTTAGGATGAATTGAGAGGTCAACTTAATCCATTGGAACCATAGGAGCAGAATTTAGGTTTTAATTCACGACAATAGAATTAATCCTAGGTGGATAAAACGAATTAATAAAGAACCTAAAGACTTTAATTGAACATAACACCATAACAGTAGGGGTTAATTCAATTAGATACATCTCCATTTCTTGAAAGAGAAAAGAGATGACATTAGATTAATTTGTCATTAGAAGGAATTAGAAAGAACCTTAAATTGATAAATTAACTAAACAAGAGTCTTTATGTGAAACCCCGATCTTGAAATTTCTCAAATTTGAATCTATTTCAAATATTTTCACTTATCTTTTATCTTTATCTTCTACTCAATCTTTACATTTTTAAATCAAATATTCTACCATCAAATTTAAATCTTTCCCCAAATTATTTAGTTTCTATTTTTAAATTGTGGTAATTACTAATTCCAAAAATGTGGTCCTTGTAGATTAGATATTATTATTTGATGACTACCGTTCACTTGCAATTTTCCCACACCAAAATACTAGGTGATTTCATGTTTGGTGATAAGCTTTGGTTATAAAAGCCAAGAGTGATAGTGAACAATACTTATAACTTTGATAAAGTTAATGAAACTTGGTGGGTTGTCAGAAACTAGACGTAGTCTGAGTGATAGAGATAAATTAATCTTTGTGTCCTACATATATATATATATATATATATATATATATATATATATATATATATATATATATATATATATATATATATATATATATTATGTGCTAACTGACTCAAGGTTTGAATTTGATTTTGTTATGATAAGAAACATTTGTACAAAATCTGGTATTATTGTTTGATAGTGTTTGTTTGCGAAAACACATTATCTACTTTCAAGCTATATCAGATGACAAATTTGTTTTCTAAAAAAGGTATAGAAACTTTCTAAAATCACAATTCAACTCTTATTCTTGTGATATTTGTCTTTACATCCTCCCCTAGTGTGTTTGGTATCCCACACAAGATGTGTTATAAAAATAAATATTTATGTCATAACAAAGGTTAAATATGCAGGAGTTGAAAAAATATTTGCTCCACTAAACCTAAATTCACTATAAGACAATGGCTATGGTGTACTAAACTATTATGTCATTTATGGTATACCACTTTTATTAGTCATTAGATTCATATGATCTAACGACCATATTATACATCATTTCACATAGAATCACAACTCCTCCACAACCTTTTTACCTTTTCCACAACCCTTTGCCCTATCTTTGTTGCACTTCCCTTAACTTCTCAAGCTCATTGTGCCTCCTTCGGTGAAACTCACTAAAGGAGGCATTGTTAGGAAACAATTCAAACTTATAATTTCAAATCTCTAGAATATAGTTTATATTTAAAAGGGATATTATCTTATTTTTAGGATGTTGTTTATAATTAAAGATATTATCTGGAAATTGGGGATTTGTTTCCTTATTTAAGAATAGGATGTTAAGTATATAAATAGAGAGTCTTTATATGAGAAGAAGAAGCACCCATCCCGAAAAAGGGTTCACCACCCTAAGTGAAAGAGGGGGTCATGTAGAGGGAAGGTTTGTAAGTTTGTGCTAAAAACTTATTGTGAGGTTGTTTATATAGGGATGAAAGCCTGAATCACATTAAACAAATTCGAGTTGGTAAATGTATGGATGAAATCCTGAACCACATTAACAAAATAAATTGTGTGGATATAGGAATAAGGGCTTGAACCATGTTAAACAAATTTGTGTGGTCTTTTCCTTTTAATCTTATGGTGTTGCCTTTTGTTTTGTGGAGTGTTTTCTTATCAATATATGTGTGTTTTTTCCCAATAGTGGTATCAAAGCTTGATGATTCCTGCAACCTAGTGACCAAACAGGAGAAGGGTATTGAAGAAGCTTGAGGAAGGTGATGTGGATCTATAAGGAATCATTGTGTTGAAAGTCTTCTTGATGATGTGATAGTCAAGTGGCGTGTTCCAATAGAGGTGGTTGATAGTACAAGTTTCGAGGTGTCACCATCTAAAATTTGCGGAGCATAATGTGATGAGCATCATGGAGTTGAAGATAAAATTTAAATTTTAATTGAGAGAATGATTGTTGAGGAACAATTCAAATTTGTAGCTTCAAATCTTTAGGATGTTGTTTATATTTAAAATGATATTATCTTATTTTTAGGATATTGGTTAGAATTAAAGATATTATCTGTAAATTAGAGATTTGTTTTCTCATTTAAAATTAGAATGTTAGGCCTATAAATAGAAATAAAATGTGTGAATATAGGAATAAAAGCCCAAAAATAGCATTGGATCGAGGACCTGAGGGTTAGTGAGGGTAAATTATTTAAAAAATAATAATATTTGTTATCATACATATGAAAATAATGTTTTTACCTCTAAAATTTTTGAAGTTCGACTTAAGTCTCTTGTATAAAATTGGGTGTTTTTTTTCCTCAAGTTGCTATCTAAACCTTTTCTCATCCCTCTATAAAGCATTATCTTAATTATTTTTTCGTGCATGATGTCAACACTGGTGTGCAGATGGTTGTCGTTGGTAGCGAGCAATCATGGCAAAGCTGTTAGTGAAAAGGGACGCGAGAGGGTGATATAGGGAAGGGGACTACAATGTTGCAGCTGAGGAGGTCGTGTTGGTGGCGGCAAATTCGTCAGGGGCAGCTATGGAGCAAGCTACTAGTGACAAGGGGAAAAAAGGAGAAAGGAAGACAAAAAGGAAAAGGAAAAGAAAAAGGGAAGGAGGAATGTCTCTGTAACATGCAAAGGTAAAAATGAGCTTATGGCGGGAAAGTTTGTTACACCTTCAGAACATGTGGCAATTGATCCGGGTCTAATAGAAAGAAGGCAAGGCTCACGTGTGAAGAAACCCAGTATAAAGCTTAAGGGATTTCAACAAAATTAGAGGTGTGTGTGAGGTAACCTTCTCTTTGAATCTCTTCTGAATTCCCTTTCTCCACCTTCTCAGGTATCCTCTCTGTAAGGTTTTAGGAACAATTGAAGACTGTATAGAACAGAGCAAGGCATCACTCATAGTTCCTGTTTTCAATTTGAATTTCTTCTCTAAGACACAATCTGAGCAATCTATTTTACTATAAAAATTGTTGAAAATTCAATACAAGTTTTATGTTCTACGTTTCATTGGTGCTTTCATTGTCATCAATGGTTGACACTCGCCTCAAAATGTTACAAGACCAAATTACTGCACTTACGAGCTGGATGAATGGTCAAATTGAACAAGATCAGAGGATGCAAGATCACTTAGACCTCATGCAACAGCCGATAGACTTGTTGATTGTGAATAGTGTTCAGCACAATGATGGTTCGAACTTAGAAGGTGGTCCTTCACATCAAACCTCGCCGCTGAATGTTGTTTCACCGGTGAAAGATATTTCGCTTGGATTTCCCCATTTTGATGGTTCTACTCCAATGCTGGAATGGATCTTTAAGGCTGAGAATTTCTTTTCTATCACAATACTCCAGACGCTTCGCATGTTGATATTGCTGCTATGCATTTTGACAAGGATGTTGTTCCATGGTTTCAGATGCTATAGAAGTTAACTACGGTATCTACTTGGTTAGAATTGACTAAGGCTCTAGAATCTCAGTTTGGATCTTCACTATTTGAAAATCCTATGGCTGAGCTTTTCAAATTGCAACAAACAGGTTCTGTTTCTAAGTATTATTTGCAATTTATGTCTCTTGCAAATCGTTCCGTTGGTCTTTCAGAGGATGCATTTTTTAATTGTTTCATCAGTGGTTTAGATCCTGATATTAGACGTGATGTGATTGATATGACTCCTTCTACTCTATTGAGGGTTGTTGCTTTAGAGAAATTGTATGAAAAGAAGTATAATCCTATTGTTAAGACTATCAAAAGTAATTTTGTTCAACGTTATTCTCAATTGTCCTCTAATACAAAATATCCTGCTCAAGCAAAATCTGTTACTAAGACACAACTTCCACCTTTGTTGCCTACACCACCTGGTCCACCACTGAAAACTTCAAATGTGAAACGTATCAGTCCTGCTGAGATGCAATTGGGTAGGGAGAAAGGCCTTTGTTATTTCTGCGATGATAAATTTACATTTAATCTTCGATGTCCTAATAAGCAGTTGTTGTTGTTACAAATGGAGGAGGAAGGGGTTGATGACCTTGGTGATTCATTACATCATGATAATTCGGTCACTGATTTAGTTATTCATGAGGATCATCGTCTTTCTTTTAACGCTCTGAAGGGAGGCCTTGGCATTGGTACTATTAGATTCCTGGCTTACATGGAAAAACTTCCAGTGACAGTATTAATTGATGGTGGCAACTCTGATAGTTTTCTACAGCCTCGCATCGCTAAATTTTTAAAGTTGCATGTTGAACCAGCTACTAAGTTCAAAGTAATGGTTGGTAATGGCAACTATATGACTGCTGAAGGATTAGTTAAAAAATTGAGAGTGCAAGCTCAGGGTAATGTGTTTCACTTACCGGTGTTCTTATTGCCTATTTTTGGAGCTGACTTGATTCTTGGGGCTAGTTGGTTAAAGACTATTGGTCCACATATTGCTGATTATGAGCATCTCCAGTTGAAATTTTTGTTAGATGGTAAGTTCACCACACTGCAAGGGGAGTAGGATTTAGGCCCTACTCATGATCAGTTACATCATATTCGAAGAATGATTTCTACTGATGCTATAGCTGAAATCTATAGCATGCAAGTGATTGAGGAGAATTCAATTACTTTTCCCTTACTGGATCTTCCAGCTGACATAGATCCTAAGCTAGCCTTGTTATTACACAGTTATGATGAAGTGTTTTCTACTCCTTCGAGTCTTCCCCCTCAAAGGTCTCATGACCATTCTATTCCTTTGATAGAAGGATCTTAGCCTGTTAAAGTCAAGCCATACCGATATCCTCATAGCCAGAAGGAGGAGATTGAAAAGTTAATGGCTGGAATGATTGATGAGGGAATTATCCAGCCTAGTAAAAGTCTTTTTTCCTCACCAATTATTTTGGTAAAGAAGAAAGATGGTTCTTGGAGAGTTTGTACGAACTATAGAGCTTTGAATGCCATAACCATTAAGGATATTTTTCCTATACCTACTGTTGATGAGTTGTATGGTGCATCTTATTTTTCCAAGTTGGACTTAAGATCTGGATATCACCAGATTTTACTTAAACCAGAAGATAGATGTAAAACTGCTTTTAGAACTCATCATGGCCGTTATGAATGGCTAGTAATGCCCTTTAGTTTGACCAATGCTCCATCCACTTTTCAAAGTTTGATGAATGATATTTTTGTTGGCTTACTTCGTAGATTTGTTTTAGTATTCTTTGACGATATCTTAATCTACAGTTCTAATTGGAAGGACCATTTACATCATCTGGAGGTTGTGCTGCACATTCTTAAGAAACAAAAACTCTGCTAGATTTTCTAAATGTTGTTTTGGTGTCACTAAGATTGAATATTTAGGTCATACATTATCTGGTGATAGAGTATCTATGGATTTGAGCAAGCTAAAGGCTATTAAAAACTGGCCAGAACCTACTAATTTGAAGCAGTTGCAAGGATTTCTTGGCCTCACTGGTTATTATAGGAGGTTTATTAGATCTTATGCTAATATAGCAGCACCACTTACTGATCTATTGAAGAAGGACTCTTTTAAGTGGAATACTTTTGCTGCTAGTTCCTTTCTAAAATTGAAGGAGGCTATGACTTCTGCTCCTGTGTTAGCTATTCCCAATTTTCAGTTACCTTTCACCTTGGAGACTGATGCTTCTGGAATAGGGATAGGTGCAGTTTTGAGCCAAAACAACCATCTTATTGGGTATTTTTCAAAGAAATTGTCTCCTAGGATGTAGAAACAATCTGCCTATACTAGAGAGTTCTTTGCTATTACTGAAGCTATGGCTAAATTTCGACATTACCTCTTGGGGCATAAATTTGTTATAAAAACTAATCAAAGAAGTTTGAAAGAGTTGCTTGATCAGAAATTGCAAACACCTGAGCAACAACAATGGTTACCAAAGTTTCTTGGTTATGATTTCACTATTCAATATAAGCCTGGGAAGGAGAACATACCTGCTGATGCCTTGTCCAGGAGTTTTTTTATGGCTATTTCTAGTCTTGTACCTGCCTAGAAGGAAAAAGTGGTTGATCTTATTCAAAATGATGATAAGTTAGCTAAGTTGTATAAGTCTTGCCTTATAGGGACACCACCATCTTCTAATTATACTATTCAACATGGCTTACTTTTCTTTAGAAATAAAATTTTTCTACCTGCCAATCTTGAGTTGTTAAATCAGATTATGCAGGAGTTCCATGCTTCAAAATTGGGTGGTCATGCTAGAGTTAATAAAACAATTGCACGAATTGCCTCACAATTTCATTGGGTAGGCATGAGAAAAGATATTATGCGATTTGTTAAAGAGTGTGTCATTTGTCAGCAAGCAAAAGTTGATCACCTGTTACCTACCGGGTTGTTACAGCCCTTACCAATTCCTCAACAGATTTGGGAAGACTTAGCTATAGATTTCATCGTGGCATTACCCATGTCTCAGGGATATTCTATTATCTTTGTGGTGATTGACCGGTTATCCAAGTTTGGATACTTTATACCCTTGAAGAGTGGCTTACTAGTAAGGTGGTTGCTGATGTTTTCATTTCCAACATTGTTAAGGTGCATGGTATGCCTAAAACAATTATTTCTGACAGAGATCGTGTTTTCATAGCTGCATTTTGGCAGAATTTGTTCAAAGCTCAGGGTACTACATTAGCAATGACCTCTTCATACCATCCTCAATCAGATGGTCAAACTGAAAATTTGAATAAAACTCTAGAGATGTATTTGAGGTGTTTCATTTTTTATAATCCAAAGAAATGGGTGTCTATGCTTTCGTGGGCACAATTCTGGTATAATACCTCTTTTCATCAGAGTCTTGGCATGACCCCATTTTAAGCAGCTTTTGGTAAGCATCCTCCTACTGTGCTTCGTTATGAGATTAACCCTTCCGATCCAGTGGATTTACAGGAATCCTTGAAAGAAAGAGACCAGTTGCTGGGACAATTAAAAGGTAATTTTTTGAAGGCTCAAGTGTATATGAAGCAGCAGGCAGATAAAAAAAAAGGAGAGAATTGCACTTACAAGTGGGTGATTTGGTTTTAGTCAAGTTGCAACCTTATCGCCAACATTCAGTTGTTTTAAAAAGAAATCAGAAGTTAGGTTTACGTTATTTTGGACCCTTTAAGGTCACTAAGAAGATTGGAACAGTTGTTTATGAATTACATCTTCTTACTACTACTCGAATTCACCCAGTTTTTCATATTTCATTACTAAAACCTTTTCATGGTGCTTCTTAGACACCTTATGTTCCCTTACCATTAAGTTCCAATGAGTTTGGTCCATTGGTTCAACCTATGGAAATTCTTGATGCGCGAATTGTTCATAGAGTTGGTATGGAAGTTCCTCAAGTTTTGATACGTTGGGACTTATCTGAAGTTAATGATGATGTTTGGGAGGATCTTCGGGAGTTACAACTTTCTTATCCTCATCTCAATCTTGAGGACAAGGTTGTTTCTAATGGAAAGGGAAATGTAACATGCAAAGGTAAAAATGAGCTTATGGCGGAAAAGTTTGTTACGCCTTTAGAACACGTGGCAATTGATTCGGGTCTAATAGAAAGAAGGCGAGGCTCACGTGTGAAGAAACTCAGTATAAAGCTTAACCTTGTGTTTGGATGAGGAATTTAAAGATTTCTAGGAAATTCAAATTCACAGCATTTTGATTGCCTTGATTTAAATTCCTTTCATTTTGTAAATATTTTGTTTGGATAAGGCAATTCAATTTCTTGTATTTTAATTTCCTTGTTTGGATAAAGTAATTCAATTTCAATGAAATTCAAATTTTAATTTTTAAATACTTATTTAAAAATTAAAATTTCAATATTGAATGAAAATAAACATGAGTTATTTTTTAAATAGTTAAATATTCAAAATAAATTTAATGTTATAAAATATATAATAATAAATTTTTTTAATACTTAATAATTAAATAATCAAAATAATTTTAATGCTAAACAATTTTGAATCTTATACAATATTTTTGTAGCAACACAAAAAAACTTGGATTAAACAATACTACAAAATTAAAAGATGAATGATATGTAATTCTTTATTCTTGTTTAAAAAATTAATTACCTAGTCTTGCAATAATTTTAAAAAACATATTAAAATTAAATAATTATGTAATTTAAGGACAATTATCTCGTACAAAATTCAAATGATATTAATTTCATTGTTCGTACGGGAAGAAAATTCAAATTGTTAATAACGCACCAACGCATAAACACGAATCAATACAAGCATTACAAGGTCCTAATTAATCAAGTTCCAAACAAAGATCTTAAACAAAAATTACAAGGTCCAAATTTTAAAAAAAAAAACAACGTTCTTCATTCCATAATCTTCATTCATCATCAAGTGTAAAAGGTCGAACCTGAATAATTAACATCCAATGCTGCCATTTAGGGGAGAAGAAACAAGATAATATAAGTCACAAGAGGACAGACAAATAACTATAGTGAAAATATGAGCTCAATTAAGCACAAAAAAGACACAAATTTATAATTTGAAAATTGAAATTGGAAATGTAGACAAAAGGTTACTCACCAAGTTTCATTCTCCAAGATGTGTTAAAACATAATCTGTCTTTTGGTGAATTGGAAGGGCTTTCACAATAGCTAACGCTTTGGATCGTCAGCTAACCATTTAATAGCTTTAGCCCATTGTTGTCTACTAAGATCTGGTATCAAAGCTGCCTCACGTAATACTTCTTGAATATCTTCATCATCAACTTTACCATCCATTCTTTCCACCATTCGGTTAAAAGAGTTCGCCATTTTATCCAAAGAAGCTGTTATTCCTTCTTTTTCTCCCATCTTTCTCTTGTGAGGATGTGTGCCAGAAGAAGTCGAACATTGTCTTTTTCCTTTTGTATTAGAGCTTGGTTCTTCTAAATCTATGGCAGTAGCACCTAACCCCATGAATTCCACTTCATTTGTTTCTCTACTCATCGCTTCATCAGCATCCATAGCAGTTTCAGCTCCATGACCGGTGGCTCTATCTTTAGCACACAAATCCACTATATCATCCCAATTTTGAAGCACCTTGAATCGAAACGGTTTAGCCGATTTATGCGACTGGAAAACAAAGAAAAAGTGAAATCCAATCTACTTTGAATAACAAATAGCAACATATTAAAGAAAGAATACTTACAGTGCAATATTCATTCCAAGCATTTTCATTCTCAACTGTGATCATGTGCTTAGTGCCATCCCAATCAAATCCACTCTGGCCAAGGATGTCACTTACAATACCATACCACGATCTCCATAATTTGATAAGATTTTTGACATTATCTGATGTGACATTAACATTGAAGCTTGTAGATAACACTGCGGCTGCAGCATTCAATGCTGACCTTTTCCAACCTCCGTCACCCTTGTTGCCCAAATTCCTTTGATCTCTAAGTACATCAGCCAATACACGTTCCATTTCCAAATTCCATGTAAAATAACTTCTTGTTTCCTCATTATTTTTTCCTAAAACTTTTCTTTTGTCCGTCATTTTTTCATTAGACGACTCCATTGAAGTTAATGTCACTTATTCAACCTGCACATAACAAATAGTAGATATGACCTACTTTATTCATTTGACTAGTTCAGTGCACAATCATAGAAAATATTTCAAGCAAAGTTTTTATGCAATAGCAAAGTACATAAAAGTCTATCTTCAATAGAAAAGTACAATAGTAACAAAGCACACAAAGTTTGTCAGCAATAGCAAATTACATTTAAAAAGAACTATCCTTAAGCAAAGTTTCTCCTAACTTGATAGTTAGCAAACATATTCATAGCTAATGTATCTCGAAATCTTGTCCATTCCTCGGTAGCTTGAATAGTTGTGATATCATCTATGACATTATTTTGAACTTCTTCCCTTGATTGATGGACTAACTCTTCATCAACAACAGATAAAAATTCTAAGTCTTGAACTTCTAAAAGTTGATCAGTTTGTTGTTCGTCTCTTATGAAATTGTGTAACACAAAACAAGCATTGATAATTCTTATTTGTGTCTTTATATCAAAAAATGAAGGAGTTCTTAATATACTCCATCTTTTTTTCAAGATCCCAAATGACCTTTCTATTGCATTTCGGGCACTTGCATGACGAAGATTAAATAACTCCTTGTAACTTTGAGGGGTGTTTCCAATCCACTCATTGAGATGATATCTAGTCCCTCGATATGGTGCTAAAAATCCTGGACCATTGGTATATCCCACATCCACAAGAAAATACTTACCTACAATGTTTAAAATAACAAACATAGACTTAAACTAGACCAAAAAAAAAGAAAAAAAATTATTTCTAAGAAATATTACCAGTTGGAATTTCAAGTTTGTTTTGACGACGTAATGCATCTCGTAATACTCAAGAATCTCCTGCAGACCCTTCCCACCCAGGTAACACATAAATAAACCTTAAATCTGGACCACAAGCAGCTAACACATTTGTAGAGACATCACCCTTTCTATTACGATATCTAGGTCTCTCATCAGGAGAAACTGTAACCGGAATATGAGTCCCATCAAGTGCTCCAATACATCTCTACAAACAAGACAATTTTTTAGATTCTAAGAAAATTTTATAATTAACTAATTTCTCCTAACAATTGATAAACTTACCTCAAACCATCTCCACTTGTTTGCTTCCGCACCTTCTAAAGTACAAGGTTGAAAGTTCAAATAGTCTTTGCTCACTTTCATTACCGCTCTCAAGACATCATTGAATTGCCTACTTATGGTTTCTTTAGATCTACAATAACTAAATTGCACTACCCTATATTTTAGGTTGTGAGCAAGGATATGTAAAAACATTGCTACTGCTTCAGTTGTTGGAACATTTCTTGTTCTTACTAATCCACCCTTTTCTTGTAAAATTCTACAAAGGTTAAAAAATGCATTTTTACTAAGCCTCAATTGTTCAATGCAATCTTTATTTGTTCCTCTATAAAGACGATTAAGGAAGCTCTGACGTTCTAGTTCCCAATTACGGGTTGGTTCCTTAACAAAATAGTTATTATGATACCATGTCACTACACCAATGACCATATGAACAACACAAGCAGCAGCTAATAAGATTATCTTCTTATACTCTTCTCTTTTACGTTTTCTTGAAGTCATTGCAGTGTCAACTATGCTATGATCCATTTCTTCTCAATCCAAACTGCATGATAATGATATAAGATAATATGTGCATATATTATTTGGAGATTTAAAACAAATATCTAGGTAAAAGATGTAAAACAATGATACTAGTGCAATACAAAGATGATCAACTAAAAACAATGATACTATTAAATCATGTCTTGTTCCTCTGGATTGACGACATTCATGATAATAATTGTAACTTTGCAAGTAGTTTGAATTATCTTTGAGTAGTTGGGAATATAGTAGCAGTTGTTTGAGGGGTGGTCCTAATCTCTTTTAAAAGAATTTAGTGTTCTTAATTTAATATTAGCCTGGTTATTATTTCCTCTGGTCCATGTTGATTTTTCAACTTGGATGTTTTTCATACCATCTCTGCATTTTTGTCGATTCAGAATTTCTTCTATATACTCCGTCTTATACATATTTCTTCATGTTTCAAGAAATCATTGATTAGGTTAGGAGCCTATATGCCTGCGAGAGCAGAGCGCATGGCTCGGAGGAGTGATTTTGATCAATATACCCCTTGTTGCAGTGGGGAAACCTACGATGTTGTTATATATTGTGGGATTAGGATTTCTCCCACTGAACCCAAGTCGTCTACTTTTTCAATATAAATAAATGAGTTTTAATGTGACTCTGCAATAATGTGTTTCTTTATACATAGACCCTATGAGTATGGTTAATTAATCAATTAACAACTTAAATGCTTCCTCTGTCAAATATAATACAGTATATAATTGGAAGGCAGAGAAAATGAATACAATATAAATAAACTCATTTATGTTGCAGTTGGAGATAAGTTTTCGTGTAAATTTGAGTACACACCAATACTACTCTGCACTGATTCACCTTTGACCACCGTCTAATAATCCTATAGCAAAAATATCACTATCAGTAAAATTTATAAATGAATTAATAATTATATCAGATTAATTTTATAAAATTACTACTTTTGTAAAATAAATTAAGAAGACAATTATAATAAAACAAAGTTAGTAGTATAAAGGTGCACAGTATTTAATTAGTAGGAAAAGACAATTAAAAGAAAACAAAAATATTAATGTGATTAATTTTGTAGTGATTAAAATAGAATAAGTGAATGTATAATTACTTATAGGTTATATAGAATTAGAAGGCAATTGACGGGGAGAAGAGTGAAGTAGGAGGTGAGGACAATACAATAGGGCAGCGAAGCATGTCAGATGTGTGTGTTTTTGGAAATTAAATCTTCAAACGGAACAACAATGGGGAGCAGTGCTTCTCATTCATCAAGGCTTCGTTATTCAACTATTTCTCCTTTTCTTCTACAGACATAATTGAGTGTTATTAATTTTTTAAAATACATATCACCTAGAGATTAATCAAACTCCCTCTCAATTCTGGAATACTTAATGATTCCTTCTTGTATAATTTTACGAAATAAAATATGATTATATTTCAAAAATAAAAACACACATTTACGCCTTTCAAAAATAAAAACGCTATTAAATGCATCCTCTGTGTTGTGTTGCTGCAAGCTACATGTATGTTGTTGCATGGTTATTTATTATGTTCAACCTATTATCTATGTTGTTTCTATGTTTTGAACTGTTGTGCAGTTTTCTTGCTGTGTTACTACTCTTTTGTGCCAGAACTAAGTTGCATAGAGAAGTAATAAGAAATGTTTAACAGAAGAAATGCTTGTTCCAATGGGTGGTCGATACAATCTGAATCAAGACATTTAATGTTGTCTCAACATTGGAAACAGATACTCCTGAGTCAATGGAACTACTATTAATAGCTTCTAACCATACTCATAAAATGAGGCTAGAAACTAAATAAACCTTTTGAAACATAAAAATAAAAAATTTGCTCCCAAGGACTAAAACATAAAATTTATATGTATAGGGAATAAAATAAAAAGTTTGTACAAATACTGGAACATAATAGTTAATTAAACCTTTTGAAAACTACAAGTGAAATGAATAAATCCTAAAACTTATCCTAATAATAGTAGTTTTATAAGGGTCCAAATAATCGTTTGGTATTTTTGTTTTGAAAGTCACTAATAATTATAATTGTTTTAGAAAGTAGAAGGCACGCTCGGGCACGGAGGAAGAGAGACCATAGACATCGTGCTCAGAACCAAGTTTGAAGAGAAAACGTTGATCCGATTCCGAATTTGCAAATCAGAATAGGAAGCATTTCTATGTCAAGAGACATTCATAACCATATTACTTAGGATTATGTGTGAAGGTGGGTGGGGTCTATCTGCAATTATAACTATGTAATGGAGGACTTTGAATAGAAGATTTTTTTTAATTAACTACTAAAAGAATTTTGAAGACTGGTGTACATTTTTTACTTTGATAGCTGATGCAGCACCATATGACATTGATAGGTATATTATTTTATTTTCCCTTTTGCTTATATATTTCTTTTTAACTCTATGTGCTCTTCTATGTGATTATTATATTCCTGAGTCTATGATGTACAAGTTGTATAGCAGAAATCTCTTTACTCAATAGTCAATCCTCATCCTCATCCTCAAGGGACAAAATATAAATAAGTTTTGGCATTTTCTATTAGTTGCCTCTAGACATATGCTATAGATATCATGCATTTTTTGTCACTATAAGAGCAGATAAGTCTAGAATTTTGTCTGATAGTGTATAACTAAATAATGTTTGTTTGATTCTGTTATAATATTTATTCTTCAAATGTTCTGTTCTATCAAATATCTATCATGGGAATGAAGTCATTTAAACAAGAAAGCAAATGTGTCTTCTTTTAACAGTAATGATGCCAATACCATGGGATATTTTGGTCAACTCAAGCTAATGTGGTTATGTTAGCTGCACTAAAAGCTTCTTTTATTCTCCCCGTCCAATGACTTTTTGACTACACCGGAGGAGTTTTCAAAAGATAATGATACAACTCCTGCCGTGAACGAAAATTAAAACCATTATATCTTGAAAAGACACCATGAATTTTTTAAACATTCCAGACAAAAGAAGCGCTTACAGGTTCTTTTTATGTTATCACTCTTATCACCTTATATCGTGGTCCCGGGGAATGATGTGAACCATTTAACAAATGTTGGCATTTATTTATTAGAATTTTTTATGCAGTTATGCACAAAGTTCAAGCAAAGCATACCAATATTGAAGCATGTTTTTCTTTATCATAGTAGGACTTGTATATTTGCAATTATACAGTTATTTAAAGATTTTTCAATTCATAATTTGAAAAACTAAATTCACTGCTGGAATCTTCTTACCAGGATGATGTGTACTCCATAATCACTGAGAAATGTAAAATGTATCCTAAGTGTACACTATGCATACTTAAACTTGACACTAAGGATTGTAACTGTTGTAATGAAGTTATACAAGATCCAACTCTAATTTCATCTGTCATTCACAAGTGCTCCAGAAAAATTTCCTTGTTTTTTTTTTGTTTTCTTTGTTGGATTTTTGGTATTCCTGTCACAATCTTACTTTTTCCAACTAACCTTCCCAATAGGAAGGGTATCTGCAGTTACACTGAGAGACTGAGACTTCTCTTATATTGATTGTGTTAGCAGGTACTAAGTATTTGGGGTCTTCACTACAGAACAAACCCATGTTTCCCTTTCAAGACATATTTCAAAGCAGCATCCTTGAACCCCATCAACAAATAACCAAAATGCCAAATAAATCAATTCCCTTGAACCCCCAGAAAATCATACAGTTCAAGAAATTTAAATAGATTTGTTTCTCTATTTCTCTTTGATGCATATTCACAAACATATGGTGCTCACAATCTATCTCAACTCCAAATCCATTCAATTCACACCCACCAACATATCAAAATCACGGAAACAAAATAGAAAACGAAACATAAATAAAAAAATCAAGCAACCCTTATAACTACAAAAATGAAATCAAAATCAAACAAACATAAACTTTGAAAAAAGAAAAAAAAAACAGAGATAACGAGGGAGAGAGGAACTTACCAGCGAGAGGAAGAAAAGCCACGGAGAGGGAGTGGTAACTCGTGACGCTGCTGAGAGGGAAAGAGAGAGAGCTTGTGATGGTGTGTGCTGAGAGGGAGAGAGAGCTCGTAAGGAGAGAGAGCTCGTCTGCAGTGTGCGATGAGATAGAGGGAGAGCGCGTGTGGTTTGTGCTGAGAGAGAAAGGGAATTTTAATTTCTTTGCTTTTTAATGAGAATTTCAAATTCTCTCAAATTAATATATTAAAATACTTTATAAAAATGACAGCATTTTAATTACTTTTAAAATACCCCATCCAAACATATTAGATTATTGAAAGACAATTTAATATCTCTGTTAAAATACTTTACCTGATTAAATTTCCCCATCCAAACACATTATAAGGGATTTCAACAGAATTAGGGGTATGTGTGGGGTAACCTTCTCTCTGAATCTCTTTTGATCTCTTCCAGGGTACTCTTTTCCTTGTACCTTCCTAAATTCCCTTTCTCCACCTTCTCAGGTATCCTCTTTGCAAGGTTTTAGGAACAATTGAAGACTGTATAGAACAGAGCAAGACATCACTCTTAGTTCCTGTTTTCAATTTGAATTTCTTCTCTAAGACACAACCTGAGCAATCTATTTTACTGTAAAAAATGTTGAAAATTCAATACAAATTTTTTGTTCTACGTTTCAGTCTCTGGCAACAGTGGTGGCGAAAGACGGTTCAGAGTTGTCAACGCTGGTTATTTTTCCTCTTCTGGCTATTTTCTTAGTTGCATGGAGGTGCGGCACTGGATGATGGGTCGAGGTGGTGTGCAGTGGTCAAGTGTTGGTAAATTTTAAGGTTAGCTGGGGTTGGCAACATAGTGTGGTAGAGGTTGTAGAATTCCCCGATGATGAGTCATAGTGGTTGGGTGGTCGTGGGTTAATTGTTTTGGGTGGTTCAATTGTTTCATGGGGTCTTTGATGTTTCTAGTGACGTCGATTCTTCACGTTTGACGGATGAAAGAATACAGCTAAGCTAAGAGAGACGAGAGAGAAACATTATGTTAGTTAAATTAAACAGCAAATTACAATAATGTCCCTATATTAAACTTACCAAGACAAAAATAGTTAATTGGTTTTTTTGTCCAAAAATTTTGGGGTTAATTTATTTAGGCTCCAACTAAAAATTTGGCGAGTGTGTGAGAGACAATTTGCTAATATATATCAACTTGTTTTTCATATAGTTAATGTACATTAACAAACTGTATTATTACCATGCTTTAATATAATCTCTAGATATAATTTGTATCAATTATTTATTTTACCATTGCAATAGATTTGTAAGCTTGTGAGCTACTAAAAAAAAATACAAACTTCTAAATAAGCTAGTAACTTTGCTCCTCATTTGTTACATGTGAATAAAAGTTTACCATAAATATTTTAGTATATGTGTGAAGTACAGTTTATAAAATTAATTAACTTGAGTTCAACTTAACTTGGTAAACATAATTAAGTTTAATTAAAAGTAAGTTTAATATAATTTTATGTATGTTTGGATATTTTTATTTTAAAAGTGTTTCTATTAAAATGAAAACTTGATTGGATGATAATAATAAAAAGTACTTTCAAATATATAATTATTAAAATGGACATGAATTTAACTTCACCGCAAACTCACTTTGCACATAATTTTCCACCGTCCAAGTACACCACCAACAAGCTCGTGCCTTCACGCAAGCCATGCTCTGCCATTGCAGTGCTCCTCCAACAATCAAAATCGCAAAGTTGTTGCCCTATGCATCCATCATCAAAAGTTTTTTGCACAACATGAGTCTCCAAATCGTAAGACTTAAATCTCTGTTCTAGTATTTCCCAAATCCCCTTTCCAAAATCGCAAGACTTTGATTTGCTATGGCTCTTATCTGAATTGTTTGTGTGGGATTCATGACTTTGGGTGACTATGGCGCGAAGGAGAAGGCACGTTCAACGTAAAAGCAATGAACCTGTAGCTTTTGATTGAACGGAAATTTCATGAGAATCACATTCACCTGAACGGGAAATTAGATCTGCCAAACATGTGAGAATGACGTTCAATGAAGGGTGAACAAACGTTTGGTTGCCCAAATAGAAAACCAAAAACACCCTCAATCAGTTTAAAATTTAAATACTTGCAAGCATACTTTAACATTCAAACAAAAACTAATGATTAAAAACTTAGCTATAAAATCAAACAACTTAAATATTAATTTTATTCAAGCTATCAGCTAGACTTAAAAAAAATTCTTTTTTGAAAGTGTCAAACATGTAAAGCTATTTCAATAATAAAAATAATAAATAAATGATCCAATAAATAGTTGATTCTTATGTCAGAAATATATTTTCTATTTAAATTGAAAATTCAAAACACATTTAAAAGCATATAACAAACGCTAAAAAGTAACACACAGACACACACAGTCATAACTTTGCTTATTTCAATAATATATAACTTGTGTAAAATGGGTATGGATATTATAAATTAAACAAATCACTTTATAGAGTAAATTAAGTATTGTCAATTATATATAGATAAAAAGACCAATAACTCATATTACATATGCACAGATAACAAATTATACATGTATTAAAATATTAATCAATAATTTTCTCATTAATTAACTATTAATATTACTTACTTTAAAGAAATCAGATCCATATATGATACTCAGCTTTTCTTAGAACACAAATTACAAGTACGTACATGACATATCAAAGTAGTAACTATCAACACATTCTAGAAAAACTATAAAATTATTGAAAACCATGTCAAAGTAATGGCATATATACAGTCACATATAAAATCAATTTAGTTATAATAATAATAATAATAATAATAATAATAATAATAATAATTAGCTACCGGAAAGGTAGTAACAATCTGTCAAGCTCACTCACATTTATCATGGTTGAAATATTATTGCCAGTAATAAGTTAGGCTAATACATTTCAACTTTTCAGTCCTAAATTTATGTAGTAGTTTTGTTTTTGACTTTTTTATGGAATAAGAATCAATGCAAGACAAATAATGTGAACATTATCTTAATACTCTAAATATCTCATTAGTATTTATCATTTTTTTTATCTATGTTAAGTTAAAAGATATTTTTGTCTTAAGATGGATCAAAATTCTTAATTAATTTGATTAGATGCATACAAATATAAAAATTAAAAGTTGCATCTTATGTGAAACTTGTGTCTAATGTTTCGTATCTGATGCTTTATCATAACATATCTTGGAAAAGTTGCGTTTGATGCTTCAGACCATAAGCAAATAGAGTCATATCTGATACGACTTAAGATGATATTTAAGACTTCATTTAATATTTTATATCTAGGATCTCTTTTGCAGAAAGATTCTTCTAGGATATGTCAAATCTTGTCAAATCTTATTGAAGAATAAATGAAATCAAGGTCTAAAATTTTTCAATCGCTATCAAAAGAAGACCTCTACTACATAAAACTTACTCTAACATAAAACTTGCTCTAACATAAAAGAAGTCATGCAAGCTTTGAAGAGTGGACTCTCTCCATGAGGAAAGGATGTGCATTAAATGCCTCCAACGGTCACATTCATCATATGAAGACCAAGTGAAGAAATCTATTTGTTGTAAGACAATAGATACCAAGCATTAAATGTCTCCAACGACTACATTCATCATATGAAGATCAAGTGAAGAAATCTATCTATTATAAGACAACATACACTTGAAGATGATGTCTATATAAACCATTTGAAGATTCGAAGAATTAATCTTGCGAAAAACATTCATTATTCTTTTTGCACAAAGCCTTTTGTATATTCTTGTAAAGTTAGATAAAACTATCAAAACACCTTGAATATATTGAGAGAAAAAGACTAAGTATTAATCGTATATATGTCTCTAAGACGATTCTAGATTTAGTCTCTGTGCAAACTTAAATTACGAATCTCTTCTGATTTGTATAGAGCCAATAGTGGCTTGGTTGGACAAAGAATACTGAGCGTCAGTTAAGCTTGATGTAGAGCTTGATTTGTAGAGCCAGACATGGTCGTGACGCAATACTTGTAATTTGAGAGAAGTTAGTGAAACTTGGTGTTTGGACAAGAACTGAAATCTTAGTGATAAAGACGAACCACTACGTATAACTCTATATGTTTGATGCTTACTTGATTTCCTTTCTGCTTTCAACTGACCCAATGTTTGAATTTGTTTTTAGACATTTGAAAATATCTTGTGCTTAACATGTTTATTTTCCATTGTCAGACTATGTTTCTCAAAAGATTTGATATTTGTGTTTGTAAAATTTTTTCTTCATACAAAAAACTTGGTTTTATTGCAAAAGATTTTAAAAATCTCTAAAATCATAATTCAATCCCCTTCTTATCATATTTTTCTTTACAATTTATCTCTTTTTGTCATCATATTATATTTATATTTTTTTCATCTCTCTAGACCTCAAATAATTTATGATGTTCCCGGATCATTTTTGGACTAATAATATCCTCATCAACAATATTAATGACTGCATGTGTCTCAAAGATTACCAATAGGCATCAACTAATTTCACAAAGTCATCTTATAAAAGATCTGTCTAATATTTCTTTTAAGGATAATCTTTTATGTGAAACATGTCAAAAGGCAGGATTAAACCAAAGCCTTTTTTTGAAATAAAAAGATTTCATTATTCTTTTTTTTTTCTTATAGCTGTAACACTTTTTCTTTTTAATTATGTTTGTCAAAAAATTTCAATTAAATTATAATTTTTTATTTATTTATTATGTTTGATGTAGCATGTGAACACCAATATGATATTATATGGTTGGCAAATAACTAACTCTTTAAGAATATGATCAAAAGTTCAATTTTTAGATTCATGTATAAGAAATATTATCTATCGGAAGAAATCAGTTCTCTAAATGAATTTCAATACCTAAAAGTAAGGGTGCTTATAAACCAATCTAATAAAAATCATTCAAAAAAGCAAAAAATGAATAAATGAATTGGATGTCAGATTTGATTTTGAAAACTCATATAATCTAAACCTTACATAAACACCCACACATAAAAAGTTAGCTTGTCAATGAGTCAAATATCACAATTGGTATAATATTTAAGATGATTATTATAAAAGTAAACACATTACTCAACTTCAAAGGAATTTATAACAAAACAAACAAATAGAATCTAAATTCTAATCTAAAAATGGAAATGAATAAAAAATCTGACCCAAATTTCAATTATAATTAGAGGATAATATAAAATCATTTTATATTATTAGTGTAGAGATTATTTACTCTTTTTTATTTATAAACTTATAATATCACTCATTTTTACATTTTTATTTCTTATATATTTATAAAATAATTTAAAATACTTATGGAAATATAATTAATTAAATGTATTCTTTAATAACCAGTAAAAGTATATAAATGTAATTATAAAATTTTGTGAATTTATTTTTGATAGTATGTTTTTGAAGTGTTATATTACTCATAGTTATATAATGACTTATAGACGAGATATATGTCATTTGTAATTATTTTTAAAATACATTTTTAAAAATAAAAGTAGAGAAAAAAATATTATTTTTAAGAATGTATAGAAAGTGAAAGGAGAAAGAAATGCATATAAAACAACAAAAATATCTTTAAGAAAATAAATAAGTGTACAAAAATAATACTACTTCGGATCTTATATATACTTAAGAAACAAAAGATAATATCTTTTATCCTAATTATAAAAAAACATGGAATTATTTTATTGTTAAATTTTCTTTTTACTCCTAAATAATTGTGAGGTTTATTAATTAATGATATACACTCATTTTCTCACAAAAATGAATGTATTTCCTGAGCGACCAACAAAACAAGATATACTGATTGGTTGAAAAAATTAGCTTTTGAAACATAACCACCTCTTGAACTAATTAATGTTATAAGTAGTCTTGAAATAAAATGAAAATTTATGACAAATTATCCCATCTACTCACTTTTATTAGTTTGAATGAATTTATTTGTTTATTATATATAAGATGAGAAATAATATTATTTTATTCTTTCAATACATAACCCCATCATTTCTAACTTTTTTCTAGTCAAATTGAGCAAGCAAACTTAATTGTGAGTCCCATGAATTTTTCATTTTAATCTTTCACTTTTAAACGAATCAAATAGTGAAAAAAAATGATCCTTTTACATTTGTTCACATTCAATCCATCTATTTTCACGCCTACTATATCGCATCGATCATCCGCCGACTGATTCACAACTTCAAGTATCTTCGTATTAGGTACTTGAGACTGGAGAACTGTGTATCATACTGGTCGATCGTCCGCCAATTGACCCAAGTTTCTCTCACATAACTTGGTCATTGTTGATTCATTTTTAACCAATTTCTTACTAATAATGGTAAATTATTCTTATAACCCCTCTTGAGCTGTAATAATTGTCCAAAAGCAGTTATAAGGCACCAATAATAACAGTTAATTGAGAGTTAAATGCAGAGGTGATGATTACAAAGCTTAGAAGAAAATCGTGTCTATAAGAATCCCAAAGATAAAGCTAAAACTCGTAAATCCTATGTAAGATTTAGTTACAAGAACATTTTGATATCCACCATGAGACTCGTTGAAACTCTTCTTGACACTCCTTGACACTCCTGCTTGTTTAGAGACGAGCTTATATCAAAATGTGGACTTGAAATGGTGCTCGAATACTTAGAGGGATGACGATCTCATATAGCTGGTGTAATTCATTGAATGTGAAATCCAACCAATTTGCGATTTTCACCAGCTAAGTTCACGATCTTTGTCTTGCTTTCTTTTTCAATTTTGTATGTTTATATGTTTATTTTTGTTTATGATATATATATTTCGTATCGAGTTAAGATGAATTGGGGACTCGTGTTTTACAAATTATTTGTTATGTAACTTAAACATTTTATTTATCTATATGTTGTTGTTCTCTTTTATAATGTAATCGTAACCGGTACCCTTTGGACATACAAGGACATTAAACAGTTATAATATTTTATGTCTACAAATTTGGAAACTGGATTAGACTTGAACTTGAGATCATGGCGAGGGTTATGTTATTGGCTTGGGCATAATGTATAAAACAATATGTTTTATTGACCTTTTTCCCCTACCCATTCTAAATTTGGATGTTTATCGGATATTATATTTATTTTTTTGCTATTTCTGACTGGACATGTTATATTACTACTCGAAAACTTTTGAATGTTAATGGCTTTCCCATATTAGAGGCTTTTTTTAAGAAGAGGGGTAAAATTTTACATAAGAGGATCTGAGTTAGAAGTTGTAATATTTGTTACGATTTTTTATTTAACTAAAGTTGTAAAGAATTTTTTTTTATTTTACAACTTTAAAGTCGCAAAATCTTTTATATTTTTTTGTAAGGTTTACGACTTTGAAGTCATAAACCTCTTTTTTTTAATGTTTAAATTATTTTATTTTAAATTTACAATTTTTGTACACTTTTTTATTTTTTAAAATAAAATTTAAAAAAATTATTTAAATATATAATAAATAATATTAACTTAACTTATTTATTAGTATATTTTTATGATTTTATTTGAATGTATTTTTATTAATATATTATCTAAAATTTAAATAAATATAAACATTTAAATAAAATAATATTAAAAATATATAACGTGTTTTAAATAATAAAATAGTTAAATAACATATCAAATAAAATCATAAAAAAATTACTAATAAATAAGTCAAGTTAATATTATTTATTATACATTTAAATATTTTTTTTAAAATAAAAGCATAAAAAAATTGTAAATTTTTAAAAAATAACTTAACCATTAAAAAAAAATTTACGACTTCAAAGTTTTAAATTTTATAAAAAATATAAAAAGTTTTATGACATCGTAAAACCAAAAAAAAAATTTACGACAAAAAAAAGTTTTAACAAGTCGTAGCAAGTGAACTTCCAACTAAGAAGTTGTAACACATACGCACTTATCCCCTTTTGAAAAAATTGCTTAAAATTTTACCTTTTTTGGTAAAAAAAAAAAGAGCCAATATTAGACGTGTTTACTCAATCCTAATTTCAAGATTTATTTGATAAAATAAAATATAAATAATTTAGAAATTAAATTATTTTTTTAGTCTATAGGAGTTTTTAATCTTTTTCCCCTGGCTTTTAAATATCCGACTAATTAAACGCGTGAAATCGAATAATAATAGTAAGGAAAAAATATCCATTAGGAAGAGCAACAATAGTGCATATCAAGCTCCGAACATTATGGGTATTCAATTACCTTTTTTATTAACATTAAAAATCTTTTAATACATTTCTATTGAATGACTAAACTGTAAAAGTGCACTTAATTACTCCATAATTAATTCTTTAATTGCAAAGTAAATAAAATAAACTTCTCTGTTAAAAAAACTTTTTTTTTACGATAAATTAAATATTAAAAGATTATTGTGATCTTCTTTAATCACGTTTATCTTATTCTTTTTAATTTTGGACGAGTTTATCGGATTTGTAGTTAAGTTAATATTTAATTGACTTACAAAATTAAGAATCATTCAGCATATCTATTTTATGTTTTGAATAAAATATTACGGTAATACAGTGACATCATTAGGAGGATGTTATTTTATGAAGTTGTTTTTCATCCAAGTGTATTTACATATCATTTCGTGCCGCATTTATATACGGTCGAGATACAGTGTTAAACATTTGACCTTTATATTATAGGAAAAAGTCAGGAAAGCTAGCATTCACTTTGGGGTGTCATTAAATCAATTACTTTTTCTAGTCAATTTGTTAAGCTTTTCACGCTAAAAAGAAATTCAATTTACATGGAAGGTTAATAACCTAATTTAAGTACTATTGGAATCTTGATATTCGTGGATGTGCTCTCTTGCGTATCACTCTCTTAAATATAGCATTGCATTTAATTCTTTAATTTGTATAATTCTTTGTGTTTATTATTACTCCATTTCAAAGAAATCTGTCATTTTTATTAAATTCTTGTAAATATATTTAATGAGATTTTATTAAGATATTTTAAATAAACTTACATATCGGGCTTTAATTGCTTTTGCATATATTTTTGGTTTGCTTCACTTTTTCAATGAGACATAAAGACATTACAAAAAATATGTCACCATGAAAATATATGATTGATATCGACTCTGAAAAATCACCATGTAAAGATGATTGGTATCAACTTCGATTAAAACCTTTATGTAAAATGGTTGATATAGACTCAGAAAAAGATAATCTATTAACTCGATTTTCGAAGGTATATTCTACAAAGTCAATTATGAACTTGATTTTTGAATTGAGTATGCTAAGAATTCAATCATAAAATATCAAGCCACTAAATCGGATTAAGAGCAAATATGCACAATGTATTTCCTTTTTAATGATTAAGTTATTCATTTAGTTATTGCACAAGTGCACACAACTCATTAAGTTATTAACTCAGTTTGTCAATAAGTATAATCATTTATTAAATAAACTTAGATTTCTAAAGAGTATTCAACAAGCTCAATTATGAAATATCACTTGCTATCTTGGTTTTAGAATGAGAGCTTTACAAACTCAATTATCAAACATCACTTACTATCTTGATTTTATAATGGGTACTTTACGAATTCAATTATGAAATATCACTCGCTATCTCGATTTTAGAACGAGTGCTTTACGAATTCAATTATGAAGTATTAACTCACAATCTCGGTTTTATATCGAGTACTTCACAAATTCAACTATGAAATGATTAAGTTATTAGCTCGATTATAGAATGAGTACACACAAATTGTTTCATTTTAAATTATTAAGTTATTAACTCTGTTTTAAAACATGCACACGCAAATTGTTTCATTTTAAATGAAAGTTATTAGCTCGATTTTAAAACAAGTACACACAAATCATTTCATTTTAAATTTTAAGTTATTAACTCGATTTTAAAACGAGTATACACAAATTATTTCATTTCAATGTTAAGTAATTAACTCAATTTCATGAGTACACAAATAAATTCATTTTGATGTTAAGTTATTAACTTGATTTTTCATATGAATATACATGAATTTACTATACCGGCCAGCCCCTGACTGACCCACGACTTCAAGCCTCTTTGTGCTTAGGCACTCAAGACTAGAGACCAATCCACGACTTTAAGTATCTTTGTGTTTAGGCACTCAAGGCTAGAGGACCATGTATCATACAAGTCGTTTGTTAACTGATCCAAGACTTCTCTCACATGGCTTAGTCTTTGTCGATTGGTTTTTGATAAGTCCTTACTAATAACGGTAAACCATTCTTATAACCCCCCCGGAGCTATAATAATTGCCCAAAAACCATTATAAGACACCTATAATAATGATTAGCTAGGAGTTAAAGGTAGAGGCGACCGCTTGAAAGCTTAGGAGGAGGCCGTGTCTATAAGAACCCCGAGGACAAAGTTGAGAAGGTAGATTATAGTAGTCTCAATTGAATGCTTTTGGACTAGGTATCGTAAATATTGTGGAAAACTTAGTTACAAGAACACCTATCAAATTGAAATTGAATTGGATTGAATCGTTTTTTTTATCTACCAATATTGGTTAGTATTAGATTTTGTTAGAATGTTATTGAAGAGATTCGACTCCGGAACCTCTTCTTCCTTTCCCCTTCTTCTTTTAACCCTTAAACTCTTCTTCTCAACCATCAAGTGGATCTTATAATCATCTAAATGATAAGTTAACAAAATCAAAATAATTGGATTGAATTTTTTTTGGTTGAATGACCTATTTGGTTCTTTACTTTATTTTTAATTTAATTTGATTCTTTATCTTATTTTTTTGGTTCAATTTTGTTTTTTTATCTTTATAAATTTTCTATCTAATCTGTTATCTTAATTTTTTTTGGTTAAAATAAATTATTTGTCCAAATAAAATAAAAAACTAAATAAATCCTTTATCTTAATTTTTTAACTGATTTCAGTTCAATTGCTAACAGTCTAGTATTTGGCCATATGGTAACGCATGTGGAAGATAAAAAAAAACTGAAAATGTAACATGTGAACAAAAATGAACGGATGGAATGGAATGTGAAACTAACTTGACGAAATCCTCAAATGACAGATAAAACAACACTGTTACGCCCCATAATTCGAATTCAAAATACGACGTGATATTTCTGTCGCCGTTACGCGCTGTTTTTCTGCGCGCCAACACAGCCTGTCTCGCTCGCTCTTCAATATAAACATTAAAATAACAACAACACACGAGAAAAATATTTTTTTTTCCGAGAATAAAAGAAGGAAAAAGGGAAAGAAAAGGACAAGCGTGAAGTGCTTCTAAGATTAACCCTTTGTTTGATTACCGCATTGGTCTCTCTCTCTCTCTCTCATTATCTCACTGCGATTCACTCTAGTGAGAGAAAGAAGAGAAGGAAACACACGCAGAGTTTAAAATGGCTCTGCGCACCCTCTCTTCGCTGCAATGAAGAAACGTTTTTTTTTTCTTCTCCGAAGAAGAAAAATGGCTCTCGGCGACGATGCGCAGCACCACTCTCACTCTCCCTCGTTCCTCGATTCCCTTCTCTGCGAAGAGCGAGAAACGTTCGAGGAAGACTTTGACGCGAACGGTGACGAGTGCGAGACCGAAAACAACGACCCCTCTGTGATAAAGTCGCAACCTTTGCCCTTGGTTTTGTACGACAATGACCTGTTCTGGGAAGACGACGAGCTCGTGTCGTTAATCGCGAAAGAGGGAGAGACCCATTTGCGTTCTTTTTCTGATGGGGCCCTGGAAGGGCCTCGTGTTGAAGCTGTGAACTGGGTTTCGAAAGTTTCTGGGCACTATGGGTTCTCTGCTTTGACCACTGTTCTTGCTGTTAACTACTTCGATAGGTTCATCACAAGTTTGAAGTTTCAGAGGGACAAGCCGTGGATGACACAGCTCGCTGCTGTTGCTTGTTTGTCCCTTGCTGCGAAAACAGAAGAGACCCATGTGCCACTCCTCTTGGACCTTCAAGTATGCTTTTGCCTTTGAGATTATGAAGCCTAGGTGTTTGTTCATATGACTTTTTCTTTTGTTTTGTTTCTTATGCATTGGTATTTGGTTTTTTTTGGTTAGGTGGAGGAGTCAAGGTTTGTGTTTGAGGCAAAGACTATTCAGAGAATGGAGCTGCTGGTGCTGTCAACTCTTAAGTGGAGGATGCTTCCGGTGACCCCAATTTCCTTCTTTGAACACATTGTGAGAAGGCTTGGTTTGAAAAGTCGCTTGCATTGGGAGTTTCTGTGGCGTTGTGAGCGGGTTCTTCTCAATATCATTGCGGGTATGCAACATTTTGTAGTTTGGATTTAATGCTAATTAGTGAGACACTAGATAGATACTCCATTCATGTTAAGCCAATCGGGGTTGTGCCATTATGATTGCTGATTTCTGTATATGGAATGTCATAAATTGTTGTCAGATTCAAGGGTTATGAGTTATCTTCCTTCTACATTGGCTGCTGCGACAATGATCCATGTTATTAAAGAAATTGAATCATTTAATGCGACTGAGTACATTGATCAGCTTCTGGGTTTACTAAAGATTAGCGAGGTTTGTCTCTTAAACTTTGGTTCTGTGTCTGTCTTGAATTTTCAAATCTGTTATTGATTTGGTGAGTAATTGGAAAATGTTGGTGGTGATCTTACAGGAACAAGTGAACAAGTGCTACAGAATCATACAGAAACTATTAGGTTGCCATGAAGGCATTTACGGCCTTCCCCAGAAATGCAAGCGACTATCTGAATTGGGTAGCCCGAGTGCTGTTACTGATGCATCTTTCAGTTGTGATAGCTCAAATGATTCATGGGCCGTGTCATCATCAGTCTCACTTTCACTGGAGCCGCAGTTGAAGAGGAGAAGATCTCAGGACCAGCAAATGCGATTGCCTTCTGTTAGTCGTGTGTCAATTGATGTTCTTAATAGCCCTCATTAATAATGATCTTAGTATTTACTTCAAATGTGGTAGCTTTCTTTCATATCAATCTGGCAGTTATGTTATTGAAATGCAACTAAATTATGTTCTTAGTTATAGACATTTCTAGCCAAAATTTGAAAATTAATGAGGCAGAGACTTAGATACCCTTCTCCACTTGTAAGTCTACCTGAGTTATACTTTCAGTGCAGTTTTTACTCATCTTACACTGATATTTGACAATATGCGCAATCATTAGATTTTCTTTGCATATCATCTGCCGATCCCCCAGTTTATGCAGATTAAGAACTGCATACAGATATTGCTAAGTGCTAACTGTTAATCAAAGATGGGTGAAATGTCTTAAGTGATACATTATACTACTATTTAACAACGAATCTCAAGATCAAACCAAACCCAATAGAAATAAAATGTTAGCCCTCTTGGTCTAGGAGATGCTTGTGATTTCTTCTATCCATGCCATTCCTTTCTGTTACTTCCCTAATGGGGACAGCGTACACTCACATGGAGATGGAGCCCCATCTTTCAAAAAACATATATTCACTTTTCTGGCCATCCCAATCTGTTTGCATCTGATGCTAGTCTGGCCATTTTGTTTGTCACCGAATTAGATATTAGCATTTTTTTTTGTTATACAGGAGAATTGTAAAACTCAACTGTAATTTTAAGGGCAGGATTTTGGTGATTTGCTTAATTTGTGATCATGCTTTCTAAACATTAAGCTGTAAAACAGTGCAGTTATAATTGCTTCTATTGAGTCACCCTAATTGGTTCTATTGTAGTTTAGCTAACTTAGTTCTGCATTCCAGCTTGTATATACACAGCCCTGCGTTTGGTAATGCTCGCAGAAAAAAAACGACTGTAGGTTGAAGTTTATGGGTGTTCGAAAGTCGTATTATATTCGTATCTCATATTTTACCGGTTTGAAAATAAATTTGAACATTTGACTTTTAAGCGATTCGGTGTCCCTTAGTTAAGCAAATAAGACGTTGCACTGTAATATTTTATTTTTTAAGAAATATCAGGACCACTTAACAAAGTACATAGATTAAGTAAAAAGGGACATCAAAATCATCTAAAACTAAGGAACACTGGAACAATCACCGTGCACCAGAATCTGTTTACCGATACTTTGGTCCTCTTAGTCACTTTCGGTCTCAGTACAAATAATTTATTGCAACATTTGCAGTAATACCATTATTTGAGTATATGCATGTCCATGTGAAAAAGCCGAGCTGCTATTCTTAGCAAAAGAAAAACTAAGATGATGAGTACCTAGAGATGGGCTTTCATATTATTGCTTGTTGTATTCCTTGTCATTATCAAGTGAAATGGTCAAAACAGAAAACGCATTAGCACAATAAAATATTTTTAAACTGAGTTTTCAAGCAGATGTGGTACTTGACAATACAACAACAAAAAATAGATGATGGGTGAAAGGGTGATTTCTCTCTGAAATTTTGAACCTTTAGGACCCTTGTCTGAACATTATGTGTGGAAAGCGAAAATAATTGAGCAAGGTTGACAACGTAGGCTTCCATTGGGAACAAGAGAAAATGGGGTTTCTGGACTCTCACTAAAGACCACCAAGTACCCAAAAAAGATCAAAGAGAAAAAGGGCATGTAGACCGGTCACCACTCACTGGACGCATATTTTTGAAAATGACTGGCCATAAAATGGTAAACCTCTGATTTGGGGAGGTTACTTTGTTTCTACTGTGGTCCTGTTTCTTTGCTTTTGTCACCCTGAGTTGGTTATGGTTCGCTATATGTAGCAGATGCATGATGTCCTTGTTATGATGGTTTGCAATACTCCACAGCATGAGGGGTTTTCAAAGTGACAGCTATATATTCCTGCCAAATAATAATTCTGGGTGTTATGATGAGTCCTCTATCGAGAGTCAAATTCGGTAGTTACTTTAGGCGCTTTCTCAATTCTTTATAAGAGGAGTAGCTGAAGTTATTCTTGTCTTGATTAATTGGTTATAAGGTTGTTTAGCAAACATTTTTTCCTACTTTTGGCAAAATAAATCTTTTCCACATATTTACTCACCAACCAAAAAGCCTACTGAAAACAAGAAGCGTGATTACTAAGCGCATTGATCATGTGGTTATTTTAGTATTCCAAGTCTTGTTTCTCTAAAACTGATTTTTTAGGTAAAATTTCACTCTCAAATATACTTTTAAGAAATGACTATACATAATTTTAAATTGATTTTACTCTCAAATATACTTTTCAACCCTCTTACCGTAAATCCAAACATACCTTACTAAAAGCAAGAAGACTCTAATATAGTTTCACTCTCACAAGGATAAGAGAGAAATAGAGCAAAACTTATTAGCTAATAATCTCTATAGTCAAAACTTGTTTACACCTGTGTGTATGGGGATCAAAGTATGAATCAATGTGTATACGACTATTCTCAGTGAAATGATTCTCGTACGTACACAACCAAGAGACAGGTAAGGTGCACGATGATATCTGAAGTAGCTACCTAGCATCAATGCTACAGACAAGCTGAGCATGCTCCCCATGCACGTGGTTATTATTTGCCTTGTTATTTTCGTGGTAAATGCCAAATTCTTGCAAACCAGTTATGTTTGAACATTCATACACTACATTGGCTTAATTATTTGGCCCTGAAGTGTTTGAGCAACGAGACCAAAATACAGTTTCCGTGCGCGGGAATAATTTCTAGCGAAGCATCTATATAACCTTCATTTTTTTTTTAATTGTAGGCCCAAATAGACCATAGCACGAATAGGGCAAGAACATGTATACTGATTATATTGTCCGGGTACGCAGTGACTTATCCAAACCTACATACTAGAGGATATCACATTATCACAGTATTGCGTCAACTTTTTTATTTTTTTGTTGGCAATTTTTTTTTGATTGGCATATAACTCCAACCCTTATCTTCCTCCCCCTCAGCGATCGAACCACCTTATAACTTTCATCACGTCAACTTAATGCAAAAATTATAATCTAAAATTAGATTTGATAGAGGAAAACAAATGTACACTGGGTTACTTATTTCGCTAATAATTCATTTTAGAGTTATTCTTTATCTCATTATTTATTTTCTTAATATCTAATGATTTTAATAAATAACTAGTTTTAATTATTACATCATTTTATAATTTTAATTGGATAATATTTTCTTAAAATTTACTATTAGATTGAAAGCTTCTTTTACAAAGACCAAATATGTAAAATTTTATATTAATTCAAAATTATTTATTACCCCATTCATATAGATTAAAATCAACTTAATATAAATATTTCAAAATATATTATTTAATTACCTTGTTATGTTGTTTAATTTTGATAAAATTTGATACAAATAATCTTAATAATGTGTAAATATAATACAACGGTTTGATTAATAAAAATCATATTTTATATTAAGTTATAAAAATAATATAATAGTAGTTAAAATTACACTAATAAATTTAATCCCTCCTCGTACATGATCTAATTGTTACTAGATAATGGATGACTTAATAAGCAACAACAATTACTAGAATAAATTTTGAATTTAGATCTCATTCAACTTTAAAAGTTAATTAATGAAATAAAAATGGACTCTCACACATGGTTTTAATCATATCATTAGTGAACTTGTTTTAATCATATCATTAGTGAACTGGGATCTATAAAATTTCCTTTTGACATTTTTTGGCATAGGGAAGGTAAGGGAATTAACAATGGTTAAATATAAGATTAAAACATAATGAACAAGTTAAAGATAGAGATTATTTAAGAAGAGACAGAATAGTTCACATGTGATATAACAGAGCTGAAAAGTAAGTAGTGGTTGAGCAACAACTATAGAAGTTTGTTTTCTATACATTTAGGGACAAAATGTCAACAACACTAGTACTTTTGTTTCTGCAATGGTGTGAACAGAAACAAAGAAGTTCAGAGAGTAGGAACAGCAGGAAATTTCGCGAAAACTTGTCTTTGGTCATCCTAATGTACTACTGCAGGCTAAATACATAACAAAAATGGTTGTCAATTGTGTTTAAGACAATCAACAACTCCTTTGAATTTTGAAAGAACAGATGCTGCCTGTGACAGTGTGAAGTTTCCGCCAGAGTTATGCAGCTCGTAATTTTGAGCAGAGTGGGCCATTCCTCTCAACGTATGATTTGCTTTTTGGTCTATTATGTTCTTGAGTGGTCAAAATCCTTGTTAACCACCATTATAATTTTTTCACAATTAGTCACAGCAGCAGAGGTTAAGGTTAAAGGTATGTCGTGCATTTTCTGTCAAAATTGAAGTGATATTGTGGTCGAATGTACCTTTATGTTTTATAACATGATTCTGTCATAATAAATGATGCCTAAGTCACATTTACAGTTAGAGTGACATTAATCAGGTAAATTCCTACATCAGTCTTTAGGATTGTAAAAATCAATGATTTCAGTCCCCAACTTTACAAAATCATCATTTTAATTCCTAACTTTACAAAATGTCATTCAGTCAGGGGTTATGTACGAATTTAAAAAAATGATTAAAGTGATTCACACTTATAATATCATTACTAACGCGGAGGTTTACTCGACATGATCACTAGTCACAACTTTGCTAACTTTAGCTTGCACATTGCATACAACATTAAAACTCTTAATTTTCTTCGTAAATATTTATATAAAAAAAAGGAAAAATGGATTGCTCTTTTGCATAAGCTAAGATCAACTTATATATTTTATACAAGTTCATATCATTTTACTTTTTCAAAAGTTAAATACATAAGTTAGCTTATAAAGAAGTTCAATACATTTTACTTTCTTATTTTCTTCTATTATTAAGTGTTTATAAAAAAAATGATTTAAATAGGTTTTACATTTACATAGGCTCAAGAAACAACTTACAGAATAAGTTTTTCTATGAGATTTTTTTTAGAGGATCTATGAGATTTATTAAGTATTAGTAAATAAGAATTATTTTAATTTTAACATAATTGTGTGAAAAAATCAATAAATACTTGTGGATTTGAGTGATATTGAACTCAATCATTTTAAGTAAAGTCTTATGTTTGAGTTTTATGAATGAAAAAGATGTCCCTGAAAGAAAAGATCACGCTAAAGGTGATTTGCCCGTTCAAGATCTCATATGAGTTATCACCAAAGTTGGTATATACTCAACCAATATTATGACGACCCAAAAAATATTTGTGTGGAGAAACTATTAGGTGTAAAACAATTTTTACATTATTGTCCAATTTTAAATTGATGTATCGTTTAATGAGTTTGATTTTATTAAAAAATATATGAGATATAAAAAAGATTTAATTACATTTTTTGTCTCTAAAGTTTCAAAATGTCCTGAGTTGTCCCTCATTATTTTTATGAATTTTACCCTCCAATTTATAAAACATTGCAAATTTTGCTCCATGTAAAAAAATAACCGCAATTAAGATATTTTGCGGTGATTTTTCCTTTAAATCACCACAATTAAGACAATTTTGTGATGATTTTTTCATTAATTATGTCAAAATTTTTAGGAGGAGGAAAAATTCATAATGTTTGATAAAATGTAGGGCAAAATTTGTGAAAAAAAAATTGGAAACAAAATTTATAATATTGTAAAACTTTAGAAGTAAAAAATATAATTAAACCTATAAAAAAATTGTATCAATACGTTGACAAAAATAGTAAAATACTTAGTAAGGGATATGTCAAGAGGCAATCCTAAAAATATAGGCTTCCTGAACATTAGAAAGAACCTAACCCAGCTCTTGACCAAATGGGGCTCAAGCTAGCTGCCCGTATGTACATGGACCAACCAAATCAATAGCCTAAAGTTCATGCCACTTTGTGCTAAAAAATTTGTAAGCATATAAAGCTTGCAAGTATGGCTCTCTTTTGGACCTCTATTCTTATTGACTTCTTGAACTCAATTCTGGATTAAGACATGTTTCATAGTTTTATTTTCCATGGCTTAAAGTCTTAAACGAATAATATATTGTGATTAAAATGTGGCTCCCCAGCGGTGGGCCTGACAAAGTAAATGTAAACCTAGTTTCATATGTTATTCCGTAGGGTAGTGCTTCCTGCACTTCCTTTTTTTTCTTTTGGAATGTAAAATTACATTCTGGAATACACTCTCTTTAGCTTCCTGAATAACTATTTCGGAAAGTTAAAAAACATTCTTGGAAAGAATGCAGTAAGCAACATGGGAGTGTTAGTAATAACCTATTCTGAAACACTTGTAACAGTAATGTGTAATGCAGCATCCCTAAGTTCAACCTACAATGAATATGTTTATCAAGCAAGATGATTACAACACCATTATTTCATTTTAAGTCGAAAAGCTAATCATGCAAGTTTGAAATTTAGACTACTCAGAAGAAGGATATTGCATACACATGGGAAAATACCAGATTGGCAGATTGCAGATAAAATGAAGTTAATAAAGTGACCTCATCCATCAACCTATGGAGCCCATCTCTGGCTTCAACAATTCTTCTATCTCTATCATTACTATCTAACTCAAAGATAAGACCTTTTGCATTATGAAAATAGTGCCTCCACATTGGTCAAATCTTCATAAGAATTGGAAAGAAAACAAATCACTGTAGTTTACTTGTAACTCTTGCAAAATATATGGTCATAATTTTACTCATGAATCTATGTAATACTTCGACATAAGTCAGCAAATACCGCACTACAAGCAGAGCTTAAATACTTGGAAAAAAATACACAACTACATCCCAAATACGAGAAATTATTAAGTGGTTCTAGACTAATATGTCTGCATTAATCTTTACATGATGACATATAGTTAAGTGTTATTAATTATTTATCATAAATTGAAAAACTTGAATACATGCCACGTAGACATTGGTTGGAAGCACAGACATGTGGTGGTCTTACTATACCTATTGAGGGTTGAGGCCCATGAATCACAGGTTGTATCATGTCCTATCCTCCCACATCTTGAAACTGACATTTGAGCACTTAACAGTCTCAACCTTAAAACCCGCTCAGACTCATTTGTTTTTTGAAATTTCCTCTCAGCATAATTCACAAAGGGAGCACATGGAAGAATTTATTTGATCTTATGAAAGCCACTATTTTATAAACTCTTCAATAAACTTAACCTACCAAGATAAGCTAGCTAAGCTTGTTAGATTTGTTGGTCAATACCATCAATTACGCTTTTAAAAACCAATGACATACTTACAAAGAAGTGAAAGAACTATAGCTAGTTCAGAGATGGTGAAGATCGAACTAAACAAGTTTTGATTAACAGTGGCTGTTTTTGTTTTAATAGTATTAGAGATATAGATTAGTTCAGTTAATTACAAGTTAATTATTAAGTTAGTTAATTAGTTACAAATTAGTTATTTTTGTAACCAATTATGTAACATTACTAGCATTAGTTATATAAGGATGAATGTATTCATATAAAAACTGATTTACTCATTTTTAGCATTATCCAAATTAATATTCAGTTTTTCTTTTCTCTTTTCATCTTTCTATCTTAACTTTATCAAATAGTGATTGGAACACATGCCTATTGCCAGCAGCTAGTGCATTCATCTTCAGATTTCTGTGTCTTCTTTGGATTTGTAACTCATCCGAAAGCCACAAGAATGAACTAGGCAATTATGGTCCTTGCAAATAGTTTGATAATTATGTCCATTTACATTGAACACTGGGAGACAGAATTGAGACAGGATGATAAGAAAAGATTTTTGTACTGTTCTAAAGTCTTATATAGAACTTATGATTTCAATTATTTCGTAGGTTTCAACATAAGACTTGCAAATTAATTATCCCACTGCCATCTATAAGAAATTGTTTTAAAAACAAAGAAGAGGAATTTCAGAATAGAATCATGTAGCTCGTACATTCTCTATAAATATATGTCACATCAATAATGAAGAGTATGCTGTATGTTTTCTTTCGTCGTTTTGTTGTTAATTCTCATGTTAGAGAGATTTTCTCTATTTTGCAGTTCCCTTCATAGAAAACCCTTTGTTTTAACTTTTTAAGTTTGACGTTCCAACAACCTCGAACCGGTGGCAGAACCATTCCTTTAGTATAGGATAGAGAACTTTGTCTGCTTCCCCATAAAAAACATTTTTCGCATCAACAATGAAAAGTGAGTTTAGTTGTTTACTATTGAGTATTGAGCATCAAGAAGATTTTTTTTTTTTTTTAAATTGAGTATTGAGCATCATAATATCTTCCTTCTTCTATGAGCCTTTTGTTTTTCATAGTGCATAACTACCCTTTATTATTGTGATGAGTCCACTGAATTAGATCTTTAAGATTTAGGTGCCGTGTAGACAATCTCATGATACTAGTTAAGGATAGAAATAAGTTAATTCGCTCATTAGGATTTATAGCCTAATTTACATCATTCTCAAAGGCTTTGTTCTTCTTTTTTTTTTTTTAAAAAAAAAACCTATCTAGTTGAAAATACTATTTTTTAAAAAGTAAATGATAAATTTTGCCCTCGTACTTTACATTCGTTGCCAATTTAGTTCCTATATTATGAAAATTATCAATTTAGTTCATATTTTTATATATGTACTAACAATTTAGTAATACAGTCAAGTCTCTTCTGTTTTCGTTAACATTGAGTGCATATGTGATACGTCCTTACTAATGTTTCAAATCCACGTGTGCAGGGGACATTCCACATCAATGCACAATTTATAGACTAAATGTCAATGAAAACTTCCGTAGAAGCAAAGCTTCATGGTGAATCAAGAGTGATTCAAAGATGTTTTGATGATAACAAAGATGATAACAAAAGATGATGACAAAGGTGACGACAAAAAGCTCAAAGGTCAATCAAAGAATGAGTTCAAGATATTCAAGATAGAATCAAGAACACTTCAAGATTCAAGAGGAAAGTTGAATTCAAGAATCAAGAATCAAGAATCAAGATTCAAGAGATCAAGGTTCAAGACTCAAGATTCCAAAATCAAGAAAAGACTATTCAAGAATCAAGAAAAAGCTTAATCAAGATAAGTATGAAAAGGTTTTTTCAAAAACTGAGTAGCACATGGATTTTTCTCAAAACATGTTTACCAAAGAGTTTTTTCTCTCTGGTAATTGATTACCAGATTATTGTAATCGATTACCAGTAGCAAAATGGATTTGAAAAAGTTTTCAAACTGAATTTACAACGTTCCAATTAATTTCAAAAAGCTGTAATCGATTACAATGTTTTGGTAATCGATTACTAGTGCCTTTGAACGTTGAAATTCAAATTCAAATGTGAAGAGTCACATCCTTTCACATAAAAGCCTTGTGTAATCGATTACACTGATTTGGTAATCGATTACACTGATTTGGTAATCGATTACCAGTGATTGTTTCTGAATAAATCAAAAGATGCAACTCTTCAAAAGGTTTTTGACTTTTTCAAATTGGTTTTAAGTTTTTCTAAAAGTTATAACTCTTCTAAATGGTCCTCTTGGCCAGACATGAAGAGTCTATAAAAGCAAGGCTTTGTTTTGTATTTTTAATCATTCATTCAATCAATCTTTCTAATACTTTTCCAATCAATCTTATACAATCCTTTACAAGCCTTGAATCTCTTTGAACTTCTTCTTCTTCTTTGTGCCAAAAGCTTTCCAAAGTTTTTTGGTTTTCTAAACCTTGAAAACTTGTGCTATTCATTCTTTTCATCTCTTCTCCCTTTGCCAAAAAGAATTCGCCAAGGACTAACCGCCTGAATTCTTTTTGTGTCTCTCTTCTCCCTTTTCCAAAAGAACGAAGTACTAACCGCCTGAATTCTTTTGTGTCTCCCTTCTCCCTTGTCAAAGAATTCAAAATGACACAGTCTGAGAATTCTTTTGATTCTTCCCTTTCCCTTATACAAAAGTTTTCAAAGGACTAACCGCCTGAGAATTATTTTGTATCCCCATTCACAAAGTATCAAAGGTTTAACCGCCTGAGATCTTTGTCTTAACACATTGGAGGGTACATCCTTTGTGGTACAAGTAGAGGGTACATCTACTTGGGTTGTTGATTGAGAACAAGAGAGGGTACATCTCTTGTGGATCAGTTCTAGTGGAGGATACATCCACTAGGTTCAAAGAGAGCAAGGGAGGGTACATCCCTTGTGGATCTTTGCTTGTAAAAGGATTTTTACAAGGTTGAAAGAAATCTCAAGGACTGCAGGTCGCTTGGGGACTGGATGTAGGCACGGGTTGTTGCCGAACCAGTATAAAAACTCTTGTGTGTTTGTCTTCTTCTTCCCTACTCTTTTAATTTCCGCTGTGCATTTAATTTTCGCTTTTACTTTCTGTTAAGTTTCTCTTCTACTCCTTATTCTCTTAACAACTTAGTAAAAGCCTTAGAATAGTAATTTTTTAATTAGTTAAGGTTTATGAATAATTATTCTGAGGCCACTTGATCCAACAACTTAGTGGATGATTGCCGATACCCCCCCCTTCTTAATTATTCTGAGGTCACTTGATCCAACAACTTCTTCTCTTCTCCCACCTATTTTCCATTTTCTTCTTCTCTCTGTCATCAAAGGCTATGAGCAAAATTTCAAGGTGACTGATGCAATCCTACCCCCAAGGGCATTGGATAAAAGACTCTAAGAAGATTGGGCCAGAGATGTAAGAGAAGGCCCTAGGATTCTCATGAGCCTTAGGGTAGATTTCGGGCCCATGGGCTAAGTATGAACCCACTTATCTTTGTACATATTAGATTAATGTTTCATTATTTTTGGGCCTTGTATTTATGGCTCCATAATGCAGGTAGGGTACCCTAGAATGTAGGATTTTTCAGCCCTTGTATTTTAGGATACCTAGACTAGTTTTTTTGTATTAGGGAGTTTTGTAATTTCACATGCATTAAGTGAATATTTGATGTGTGTGTTGGGAAATAAATTTAATTGAATTGGGAGAAGCCCAATCCAATTAAATTTTAGAGGGGGAGGTGAGCATTTTCTTGCTACACCCCATTGCCACATCATATAGTCACACTTTGTGCATGTCCTTCATGCTTTACATGTCTAATGACACCTAAGAACACTTAGTAGAGAATCTTGGACTTGATCTTGGATTAGTGGACTAAACCATAGCTAAAATTCACTAATCATAATTAGTGAAAATTTTGCTCCAAAATTTGGTTCCATAAATTTAATTTCAAATTCAAGTGAAATTTGAATAGAAATTCAATTTTTCCTCCAATTTTGTCGACACTTACTTAGGCTATAAATAGAGGTCATGTGTGTGCATTTTTTCAACTTTGATCATTTGAGAATTACACTTCAAATTTCAGACCTCATTTGAGGCACAAAATTTCGTGCTCCTTCTCTCCCTTTCCCTCCACTCATCTTCTCCTACCTTCAAGCTCTTATCCATGGCTTCCTATGGTAGTGAGCTTCTTCTTGACTCATCTTCTCCTTGAAGTGGCATCTTCAATCATCTTTCTTCCTTCTTCATTCCGCTATCATTCATCTTCAAGAAGCAAAGGACTCTATTGATGAAGAAGATCTAAGGCCTAAAAGCTCCTCATGGAGCTACATCAGTGACTCTCCGACAAATCATCTTGATGCAAATCGTGGCTATACCGACATCATCATCGACACCACAATGATAAACATCAACATGGACAACCAAACAACGTATTTCTTGTTTTACCCTTCCTTCTCCTTCTCCTACCATTGTAAGCCACCACAAAGGATTTTTGAATCCTTAATAAGGGTTTTTGGTTCCCAATTCTGAAATTACAAAGGATTTCTTTTTTGTTCATATTATTGGTGGTTTCCTTAAACATGCCGATATGATGTATTCAATTTTGAACAAACTAATATAATGTGAATGGTATTGCAAGAGTTTGGATAGAATGTGAAAGACGTCAATGGTGCCACGGAGAAGAGGATGGAGAGGGAGAAGAACTAGGGAAAAAAAGAGGTGTTGCTACCGAAAATTGTCTTCGGCAGCACGCCAATGAAGAGGGTTATAGAGGGAATTGAGGAAGGAATCTGGTGCGGAGGACACATGGTAGTGTTGTGTGCCTTAGATAAAACTAACACAATTTGGTCCATAGGTTACTGAGCTTAGATGTCACTTCGGCCACTTGAATTTGTTACATTGTCTTTCATATGTCACGTTGCCAAAAACGTTAACAGAAACAAAGATCACTTGACGATAGGATTAAATTGTCGGTACATTTACATAATTATGGATTAAATTAATCATTTCTATAGTACAAGAGATTGAATTGATAGCGAGCATAAAATACAAGGATGAAATTGGTCATTTATCCATCTTTAAATTTTTCCAAAAGCTTTCCAGGCCAAATAGGTTTGCCTATTAAAAGAATATAAATAATACAATCATAACAATATTATTTTTATTATTATTATATTAAATTTTTGCTTTGGTATTAACTTTTACTTGTTAGTTTATTTGAGCTTATTAATCCACATTCTTTTTTTTAAAGCTCATTAATCCACATATAAGCGTAAGCCTATATACAATTTTTTTTGGATTATACATCATTAATTTTGCAAGGTTTAAAAAATGAATATAATGAGAAATATTCTGGTTCCATTCCATCCCCGAGACGTCTAACAATCTCAAACAACGAGATGGAAAAATTAAACAAGTGTCAAGTAATAGTGAATTACCACTTTATTATAGGACGAAACAATAATAACATAAGAGTATCTCTATATGAACCTAATTTTTATAAATCCAAATGTGTGCATATTCACTCACACGAAATAAGAATTAATATGTTGACTTATAATGACAAGTTGAGAATTAAAGAAACAGTAAATAAGTAAATGATTTAGAAAGTCATAGGAAGTGTGATGATAATCCTAAAACTGTCCAATTATAGGGACCTATGACTAGGAATAAGACCAAACAGTCAGTGAGTGCCCTCCAATAATTGGTAAGACATACTTAAGAAGGTCCAAGTGGAGAAGGATGAAGGTCTAGAGGTAGAGGCAAAGGCACTACTAAGAATATTAATTGTTGCTAAAGGCCCAGACTAATTTGAAGGTCCATGCTAAATATGTTCTTTTTTATATTCCTATTTTTTTTCGTTGTCATTTTGGCCCAAATTGATTTGAAGGCCCATGTCTATTTCTATTTTTTATTCAGATACACTATATGTATTGATTTCATTTTCAATAGAAGGACTTTTGGCATTTGATAAAATTTGGTGAGAGTTTCTCTCTGGGTTCCTTGTTAAACCAATCTTAGACTTATCAAGGTAATCCTTGTGGCGTCTACCCTGACTTATCTTCCCTCTTTGAAAGTGGCGTCATCCAAACTCCGTGACCTATATCAAGCGATCCGCTCCTAGTAAGGATTACATCATCTGGTATCAGAGCTTCGGCTCTTGTTACAGGTTCTATCCTATCCAATTTTTATTTTTTTTCTCTTTGTAATTTGTCTCAGGTTCGTGTTTTGTTTTGTTATTTGCGTTCTTGTTCACGTTCTTTTTTGCATCTTGTTGTGTTCTTGTTTGCGTCTTGCTGCGTTCTTATTTGCATTCTTGTTTGCGTTCTTGTTATGTTCTTGTTCTTGTTTCTTTCAAATTCTGTGTCAAAAATTCTGTTTGAATTCTGTTTCAAATTCTATTTGGGGACAATTTGGCTTACTGGAATAATTTAGGGGTTTAGGGTTTAGTAGGCTTTTGAATCTATTTGCCTATTTGCCAATTAAACAAATTGCCTGATTGCCTATTGAATTTGGACCAGTGGAATTGATTGATTGAAGAACAGTTTATTATCCTTGATGAATTTTGAAAAAAGAAACATTATATATAAACAAAAAAAAAGTTGCAGAAAGTTTGAAAAAAAAAGGTGGGTTTGATCTTTGAATGTGAATTTGAGACAGTTCTAGGCATTTTTTTGGAAAAAACCTTGGACCAAATCCCCTTGCCCAGGGATTCTCCTCTGAATTATGAGCATTTTGACATATAGTGTGCCTCAAACAGACAACTGTAGCAAAAGTTATGACCATTTGAAGTTTACATGTCATTTGTGCTATTTATGTTTTTTGTCTTCTCTGTAATTGAGTAGTTTCGTTGACTCTTTGTTTCTTCTATCTGTTATTGAGTCTATTAGTTTGTTATCCAAGTTTGTTATCCAGTCTGTTAGTTTGTTATCCAATTTGTTATTCCATAATTAAGTTTTCTTTCCTATTCTATTACCTTTGTGCGTCCAATTTGATTCATCCAGGAACTTAAGAGGGAGTGAGTGGTAAAAGGCAAGAGTGAAAAAACATCACACAAAAACCTATATTGAGAGCATCAAACATGAGTGAACTACCATCAAAGAGAGAAACACGTGAGTAGAGTGTGGTGAGGTCTTGTAACCTTTGCTTAAATTATTGCAGAATTTTTTGTTCCTTAATTATGGCAAGAGCTGGTGACGGTGGTGGTGAATATCATCAACTGGACGGATCTTAACGATTGCTATTGGATGTAATGACTATACAGATGCAACGTTTGTTGAACCGTAACAATGAAGAGCTCTATGGACGAATAGAAGGACTAGAGAACCAACTGAAGCAGAATGTTGGAAGACATTATGGTGGGAACAAAGGGGGCAATGATGGACCCAGGCAAAACAGAATGGAGGGGTAGAACATAATTGAGGGAGTAAAACTCAATGTTCCTCCTTTCAAAGGAAATAGTGAGCCAGACGCCTATCTTGACTGGGAGATGAAGATTGAGCATGTATTCTCCTGCAATGAGTATACTGAAGAGCAGAAGATGAAGTTAGCAGCAGCTGAATTCTCAGACTATGCCCTTGTTTGGTCGAATAAAAATCAAAGAGAGATGATGAGAGAGGAAGGGCAGGAGATAGATACATGCACTGAGATGAGAAGGGTTATACGAAAGAGATATGTTCCAACCAGCTACAGCAGAACCATGCGATAGAAACTCCAAAGGTTGTCCCAAGGAAGTCTGACTGTGGAGGAGTACTACAAAGAGATGGAGATGAAACTTGTGCGGGCCAACATTGAAGAGGAAACTAAGGATACAATGGCTCATTTTCTGAGTTACCAAAATCCTGACATTAGAGATGTTGTTGAATTACAGGAGTATGTTGAATTGGATGACTTGCTTCATAAGGCAGTCCGAGTTGAGCAGCAGCTAAAGAGAAAAAGTGTAGCAAGAAGGAACTCATCCAACACTTTCAACCAGAATTGGACCAACAGATCCAAGAAGGAGGGAGGCAACTCGTCTAGTCCATCAACACAGCCTCCACATGGAAGGTTAGCAACGTCTAGTGCTGAAACCAAACATAATTCTACCTCATCATCCAACACTGCTACCAGAAAACATAAAATGCTTCAAATGCTTAGGTAGAGGACATATTTCTTCTAAATTTCCAACCAAGAGGACCATGATCATCAAGGCAGATGGAGAAATCACTAGTGAATCTGAAACAAGTGAAGAAGAAGTGGAAGAGGAGCTTGAGGAGGAAGCTATGCAGGGTGATATGCTAATAATGAGAAGGCTCTTGGGAAGTCAGATGCAGCCACAAGACGACACCCAAAGAGAAAACATTATCCACACCAGATGTACAATTAATGGTAAGCTTTGCTCTTTAATTGTTGATGGAGGAAGTTGTACCAATGTTGCAAGTTCCAGGTTAGTGTCCAAACTAAATTTGGATACTAAACCCCATCCTAGGCCATACAGACATATGTGGCTTAGTGAAGATGAAGAGGTAAAAGTGACTGATGCAATCCTATCCCACAAGGGCATTGGATAGAAGACTCCAAGAAGATTGGGCCAGAGATGCAAGAGAAGGCCCTAGGGTGTTTCACTCAATTTGGAGTGCTTCTTAGTCCAATAGCTCATAAGGTGGTTGGCCCCTTGCTTCTTGACTCGAATTCTTCAAGGGATGACACCAATCCTCCTTTCCAATTTCCTATGTGGCAACTCACAAACAAGGAAACAAAGAGACAAACAATAACCAAAGACCAAAAATATGAAATGAAAGTTAAACCAATAGAGTGACTAAACATGACTAAACATGACTCTAAGACAACATGGATTAAGTGATTTACACTTAGATTTTTGTGTTTTTTTTCTAATCAATATTTTGGAAGAAAATTTAGATCTAAAGGTTCAGCACAATAATATTATGACTGAAAAATGATAGAACTTAAAATCAACACAAAAACATGATTCAAGAGTAGATCTATAAAATTTGAACCATAGAAATGCAAGAACAAGTGTAGATCTAAGATTTAATCGGTTTGTTTTTTGAATCTACTCTAAACAGCACTAAACCATAATACAATGGAGAATATACACGGAGAATAAGATGAATAAAAAGAAAGTAAAGTGAATTGGCCGAACAAAAAGATAGAGGAAACAAAAGAACATCACCTAGATGAAGATGCTCTGATACCACATGATGTAGCTCCTATGTGGAGATTGTAGGTCTTGGATCTTCTTCATCAATGGAGTCCTTTGCTTCTTAAAGTTTGATGGCAGCGGAATGGAGAAGGAGAAGGATGATTGGAGAAGATGAGTCTAGAAGAAGCTCAACACCATAGGAAGCCATAGATAAGAGCTTGAAGGTAGAAGAAGATGAATGGAGGAAGAGGGAGAGAAGGAGCACGAAATTTTGTGCCTCAAAAGAGGTCTAAACTTTGAAGTTTAATTCTCAAATGATCAAAGTTGAAAAAAATGCACACACATGGCCTCTATTTATAACCTAAGTGTCACACAAAATTGGAGGGAAATTCGAATTTCTATTCAAATTTCACTTGAATTTGAAATTGAATTTGTGGAGCCAAATTTAGGAGCCAAAATTTCACTAATTATGATTAGTGAATTTTAGCTATGGTTCAGCCCACTAATCCAAGATCAAGTCCAAGATTCTCCACTAAGTGTGCTTAGGTGTCATGAGACATGTAAAACATGAAGGACATGCACAAAGTGTGACTATATGATGTGGCAATGGGGTGTAGCAAGCAAATGCTCTCCTCCCTCTCTAAAATTTAATTTGATTGAGCTTCTCCCAATTCAATTAAATTTATTTCCAATCACATACATCAAATATTCACTAAATGCATGTGAAATTACAAAACTACCCCTAATACAAAAACTAGTATGGGTGCCCTAAATTATAAGGGCTAAAAAATCCTACATTTCTAGGGTACCTTACCTATATTATGGAGCCCTAAATACAAGGCCAAAAAAAATAATGAAACCTTAATATAATATGTACAAAGATAAGCAGGCTCATACTTAGCTCATGGCCCGAAATCTACCCTAAGCCTCATGAGAACCCTAGGGCCTTCTCTTGCATCTCTGACCCAATCTTCTTGGAGTCTTCTATCCAATGCTCTTGCGGGGTAAGATTGCATTAGTGACTCAGCAGGTTGAGGTGTGTCCGATGTGCCATTATTTTCTCTTATTTCTTAACCTTTTTTGCACCATTTTAATTACTGAGTAGTCTTAATTGTCAAATTAATTATGCAATTTTATCATTTGAGCCTACTGGATTAATTTTGTGTTTTTAATTCAATTTCAGGAGAATTATAAGCAATTAGGCTTGAATCCGGAATTGGGCTTGGGCTTGAATCCAAAATTGGGCTTGGACTTGAAGAGAGCAGACTATTTTATTCTACCAAATTTTATCTTATCTAGATTTTATCTTATCTAGATATTATTTATATTTGATCTCATCTAGATATTATTTCATCTAGATCTTATTTTATCTTATCTTATCTAGATTTTATTTTATTTATGAGTTTGGATTTAAAACAAATTTGTAAGCTTTAGGGCTGAAAATTATATAACACCACCAAGGGTCTAGTTTAGGTTCTCTTCTCTCCTCTCTCTCCTATCCTCTCTCTTTTTCGTTTTAGTTTTAGAGTGTTACTCTCTTTTTCGTTTTAGTTACTTTTCGTTTTAGCAATAAAATTTCGTTCTTGCTTCAATCTTCAATTTCGTTCTCTATTAATTAATGGAATGCTAAGTCTCCAGTGTTGTTTTCTCTTGAGGATCAAACACAGTTCTCTTTGAGGTTTTATTATTACTATTAAATTCTGATAAGTTTTTTTCTCTTCACCAATTACTTTGTATTTTTTGCTATTAATTCATGCATGCTTAGTGCTTGATTAATTGTCTCTGCGCTTAATTTACGTTCATGTTTAATGATCGTTCATGATTAATTGGTGTATGTGTTGCTTAATCACATAATGAATGCCTTATGTTAAATTTCGCTTAGTAATTTAATTTAGGGTTGGATTAAGTGGTTGAACTGATAAAGGATAAACTCTTGTAACCTAGGATAAGAGACTTGCTTGTGAATCAAGGGGAATCAACGTGTTTTAATTATGATATTTTCTAATTCACATTTATTCGCTGTTTAATTTACAAAAGCAAACAACCCCCCCCCCCCAATTCGTTACTATTTTCCTACTATCTGTTATGAACGTTTGGTTGACCATTGCTCGTTGGGAGATGACCTAGGATCACTTCCTAGATACATTTTTTTAATGTTTATTTGATTCGGGTACGACCTCAATCAGTGTCTCACCATTGAAAGTTACAATGATAGAGTATTATGGGATGTGGTTCCAATGGAGGCAACTTATATATTGTTGGGAAAACCATGGCAGTGTGACACCAAAGCATGCATGATGGCTTCACCAACAAGATTTTTTTTCCAGCACCATGACCAGAAGATTATTCTTAAACCTCTATCCCCTAGAGAAGTGTGTGATGACCAAATCAGAATGAGAAAAAAAAGAGAACAAGAGAAAGAAAAGAGTGAGTCACCAAAGAGGAATAGGAAAAAGGAGAGTGATACACATGAGGGAAAGAGTGATACACATGAGAGAAAATTTAATTGCTTAGCAAAGGCGAGTGAAGTGAGGAAAGTGTTACTTGCTCGTGAGTCGCTCCATCTTTTGTATTGCAAAGACAATAAAGTTTTTGCTGATAATTCTAATGAGTTAACTATTTCTGCTTCTCCTAGTGTTGAACTCTTATTGTAGGAATTTAAAGATGTCATTCCCAAGGAGATTCCTCATGGACTGCCACCTTCAAGAGGCATAGAACATCAAATTGACCTCCTTCCAGAAGCTTCATTGCCTAATAGGTCAGCTTACAAAAGCAATCTCCAAGAGACTCAGCATAAGGATGCACAGGCTAAAGTTGAGTATGTGAAAAGATTGCATGACCAAGTGAAGGCACAAATTGCAAAGAAGAATGAAAGCTATGCCAAGAAAGCTAACAAGAACAGGAAGGAAATGATACTTGAACCAGGTGATTGGGTTTGGGTACACATGAGGAGGGAGAGGTTCCCTAAACAAAGGAAGTCCAAACTTCAACCTAGAGAAGACAGACCTTTCCAAGTCCAATCATGTTTTCTTATTAATTAGTGAATTTTTTAACACTAATAGGGCTTACAAATTAAGCTCTGTGTAGTTCTCATGTGTGTTATAAGCTTATAGCCTTTAGGAATCTGAGACACAACTTTGAAATGATATATAACTCTCATGTAAAGGATCCTCATTCGATGATATATAACTAAAAATGACTCTTCACTCTCACTTGATAGGTAGATAGTATATTTTGATTGGAATGTGCGCATGGACATGAAGGTTCCCATTTGATGTAATTTTTAAATTTATAATATACATTCTAATATGGCTACTAATATACGTTTAGTGGAGAATAAATAACTATTTCTTCCAATTTCCCTCCTTTTTCTTAGACAAAAGACTTGATTACTGAAATTGAGTTGCTTGAAGAAGAGGTTATAAATCATGAGCAGCAAGTACTTTCTCTGTACAGGAGTGTTTTTGAACAGTGTGTTAGTCGGTCAACTTCTCAACAAAGTTCTGTTATTGCTTCACCTGCTCATACAAGGCAAGGATCCAGGAAGCATCCGAGTATAATTTCAAGTGCATTCTGTTCATAAAAAAAATCCCTCTATGAACCCTGCAAGGTCTAGTTTCTAATAATGACTTGAGGAATAAAATCTTTGGGTATAATCATGCTCCTTTATCACGTGGTAAAGGCAACAATTATTTTAAAAAGACTTGTTTTGATTCCACCAAGGTAAGATCTACATTGATAATATTGATCTTCTATTATATGTGCATTGATTGTTTCCTTTGCTTTTGCTGTTAATGGATAGCATTTGGCTCAAAGTTAATTGGTTTTATTTATGTCTCTAGCTACAAAAAATGTGGCATACTTTGAATTTCTCCAAACAATATGCTTTTTTGAATATTATATTGGTGATTATTGGACTATCTTCTGTTAGTTCCACAATTTGACCTCAATCCTGATACTAGTTTTGGAAAACATTGGCTAATTTTTTCTCTGTCAGTACTTATGTAAAATTTGTCTCTGATTTGCCATGAAGAGGACTTTAGAGGAAAAGAAATTAGCTTGTGAGGAGGCAAGGAATGCTGAAAGATTAGAAATGCAAGCTTTTCATGAGAAGATTGCCCTTGTTGAAGTTTTTTCTAGGGTATTTTGTTGAAGAGTGGGTCTTTTTCCAAGGTAAACAGCTGAAACTCATGGCTAAATTCATAATGTTTTGTCCTTGAATGTATATCATTTTCTTTTATCTTTTCTTAGGTGTACAAGAAAATGTCAAAACACACTACAAGCTGATGCAGGATATACAAGAACAAATATTAACATACTATTGTTAGTTGAAGTTTGCTCTGGCATTTATCATTATGATTGAAAATTTTATTATCAAATCACCCTGTAAACTGTGGTAAGAAGCTTTTTCATTTTTGTTTTTTTTTTTAAAATTTGTTTCCTAGCCTTGGGCAGTACAAATTTGTTTTTGAATTCAAAGAGAATGTTTCCGAGCCTTGGCCAGTACAAATTTGAGAATCTAGGTATGTTGTTCTTTCTCTGCAGCCAATGTACCATATGATATTTATCTGCATTATATAATCCTGATGTAAATTTGTGTCGGAATAAAGTGCCTATGGACCTGACCAAGTGCTTTACCATTTATATTATTAATAGATTTTAATTTAAAACCAATAATATTACTATAATTTTTGTTAGAAGTTGATATATTTTACAAAATTCATTTGCTGCCCAATTTGTGCTAATTTAACATGAAATTTTTATTTAAAAATAATATGAAATTTTTATTTAAAAAATAAAGAAAATATTTTTTAATAATATTTATATAATTTTTTAACAATAATAATTTCATTATTTTAATTTTTTTAAAAGACATTCTAAGACAAAAATAATCTTAGAATGGTAGTCTTCTAAAACGATTCTTAGCTTAGAATGGTACCTTTTTCTAAGACGGTTTTTTTTAACCGTTGTTGAAAGTCTTGACTTTTGACGACGTTGGCTTCAAAGACAGTTCAAAACTGAACCCTCTTTGAATGTCCTTTACAACCATCTTTGTGTGTGGTTTTTGCAATAGTGTTAATGAGGATTAGACAATGTACAAGAAGATGTACCATTTAATTTTATTTATTTTATAAAGTATTAATATTTAGTAATGCATAATAAAAATGGTTGTTGGCTTGTATGCAAATTAACAAGCCACTAAATTTGAAAAAAATGATGGAACTGATAAACCAAGAGGGGGTGAATTGGTTTCTAACTCAAATTCAACTTAAAAAATCAAAGTTAAAAAAAACTTATTTTCCAAGGATCTTATCACAAACTTTTGATAAACCAATATTTAATCAATCACCCTTAACACAAAAACTTTGTTTAAGTTCTTTCTCAAAAATATATTTTCTTTTAACCTTCAGTAAATTAATCAAGACTAGATTGAGAAAGCAAGATAAGATCAAGAGAAGAGATGTACACCAATTTTTATACCGGTTCACTCTCTATCTTTAGAGAAGCTAATCCAGTTATCTAATCCAACCCGAATTAGATTTTCACTATGCATAAGACACCCACCCAATCTTAGGGTCCTTTGTGAATAAGAGCCTAAGAGAAACTTACCCTTAGTCCAAACTAGAAAACCTATTGTAGCATGCCTTCAGAAATTCATGCATATGCTAACAATATGTAACACATACGAAAGAATGAATCAAGGATAGACACAACCTAATTAATTATATGCAAGAACCTTGCTCGAGTGAATGAGTGTCTTCTTGAACTCAAGAGAAATTCACAACTCACTTTTCACCATGAGATATTCAAAAACGAAGTTTAGAAGTTGTGAGTCGCACACTTTTTCTAAGCACTTAATCTTCTTTCTTCCTTTCACTTATTTCATTTCACTTTTTTTCGAGCACACTGAAATGAGAACACAAGCTGGTTATTTATTGAAAAAATAGTTATAACCATCCGTAATCGATTAAATAGTCATTGTAATCGATAATTTCAAAGAAGTAATCGACTATATTATCATTTCAATCGATTAAAGTGTTCGTCCCAACATCTAAAAAATTTCAAGAACAAAGTAATTGATTAGATTCTTGATGTAACAGATTAAAGTGTTCTTGATAGCTTCTGGGAACACTTTTAACAGAGAAGTAATTGATTACGATTATCTGATAACCGATTAAAGAAGAGACTAATGAAAAACTAGTCATTGTCTCAATTGAACTGTGTAATCGATTACAGTTGACTTGTAATTGATTAAACTAAAACGAGAATCTTTCTACAAGCTACAAACACTTGTGTAATCGATTACAATTAGCCTTGAAATCGATTAGAACAAACAGTTTTATGCACTAAAGAAGTTTCTAACTTTAGAAATAATCTTCTTTCCTCTACATGATGTACATATGAAAATATAAAGACTAAGATGCAACAATCAATACAAATGTCACTTAAAGAGTTGAACATGTAAAAAGATAAAACTTCTTCATCAAGCTTCTTCATGTTGCTCCACCTATCTCTAACAAACTTGATTAAATTTTGTCATTAGGAGTCACATTATGAATAAGGGACTCTTGCTATGCCTTTGGACTCCTATGTGTATCTCACAAAGTTATGAATAAAAACAGATTTGGATGAAATCTGAAATTAGCTTTGTGTTAAGTGTGAGAAAATTGTTCTCTCCTAGTTCTTATGTAGAACCTTAAATTCTTATTAAATAATTCCTATTTTCTATAGTGAATTCTTCTCAACTTATCTGTCTCTAGGGATTGTGGTGCTGTTCCTTTTCATTTCTTATCTCAATCCAATCTTTCCTTTTCTTCCATAAAATTTTCCTTTAATGTTGGATCTATTGAAATGCTGAAATTTGATCCATGAAAAGGGTTCTTATCATTTGGTATTCAGAGCAAGGTTCCAGCATCCGTTTCAGAAAATTTGAATTGCATCAATTGTATGCTTGCGGAATCGTTTTTATTTTGTCTTGTTCGATCTTTGCGTTTGGGTGCCTTTGATTAGTCCAGATCTGCACTATTGGTGGTGTCAATTCTAGTAAACCCCCTGCGCGAGCTTCTTCTTGGTCTATTTGGGTCAATTTTGTTCAATTGATTCAGGATATGCACCAATTTTAATTTGTGTTATTTGTCAATTTCTTTTAAATGCCATTTGGTGCTTATGACTTTGTGCCAATTTTTGAATTGAGTTTCTTGGTCTCAATTGAGTGTGCTGATTGGTACCCTTGTGTGCTTTGTTGGATTCAGCATTACTGTGCGTTTTGAGTTTGATTGGTCTTTGCGCTTTTGTTTCAAGGCCTGATCCATGAGTTCCTATTAATTTTCAATTGGTGCTTCTATGTGTCACTAGTTAATTGGTTCATGTTTTAATTTCCAATCTAGATTTGTGCCTTTGCATCTATTAGTGTGTACATGTCCAGTTTGCATTGTTTTGTTCCTATATTTGTGCACTTGATATTTGGGTAAAAAAAAAATCAGCACTTAAATATTCAGTGTTCTTGAGAGACGTTGATAAAACCCTTTTATTTGATCCATAAAATTTAGGTTCTTAGTGAGTTTGGCTGTTTTTGCAAATATCATAAGTTGTAGAACCAAAATACAAAAAAAAAAACCCTAGTGCCCAGATTGCTTGATTAAAGAAAAAAAAAAGAAAAACTGCACCTCTTTTAAGCTCTTTCTCTTAGTACTAACTACTCACTTCTAAGCCTACTTACACATACTTGCAGTAGCTATTGGTTGTGTCTGTCTATTTGCTGAATTTTTTATTGTCTTATTTGATCCTCTATTTCGGTTGTCCGTGTTTCTTGTTGAGTCTCCTTTCTTTTCATTGTTTGCCACTTGGTTTTGCTCTATTGTAAGAATTGGAGGTTGACTTTAAAAAACTCAAAGAGAGCAAAGTGAGTGGTAAAAGACAAGAATGAAATATTACACAAAAGTCTAATTGAGAGCAATAAACACGAGTGTTACATTTTTAAGAGTGTAAACACGTGAGAAGAGTGGTGAGGTCTTTTCTACTTTCATTTTTTGTTATTTCTCTTGCTTGAAGCATGACAGGTATAGGTGCTGAAGATAATAGGTTACTCATTGATGCAATCACAACCCAAATGCAAATAATGTTGACAAAACATATAGAGGAGTTTTATTGGAGAATTGAACAATTAGAAAATCAAGAGAATTATGATGATGATAAGGAAGAAGGAGGAGGAGAAGAGATGATGATGATGGTGATGTTAAAGAGGACAAAATTGAAGGAGTGAAGCTCAACATACCCCTTTTCAAGGAAAAAGTGATCAAAAAGCTTATTTGGAGTGGGAGATGAAGATTGAGCTAACTCTAATCTTATTATAAGATCTTACTCTTGCGATGATTGATTTTCTGTGGCTTATCAATTCTTTTGGAATTGTGGCACCTTTCCATCTTGTCCCATTGATTCTCATCAAATATGCCACTTGATTTTGCTTTGGAGTCTCTATGCCAAGATTTCCTATAATGATAGTATAGTTTTTTGTTGTCTTTTTATTTTCAATCATGTACCATTAAAGAAAAAACATTTTTAAAATATTGCTAATTATTTGCCACACATTTGTCCTTCTCTCACACATTGTTTTTATTTATATTATTCCTTTCTTTTATTAAATATATTTAATTGAGAAATTAATTCTTATAGTAAGTAGTTGATAGTTACAAATTTGATTTGAGTAAATATATGATTATAAATATGATCAGGGTGAAATTAATAACAATACAATAAATATAGGTTTATTGAATAATATATGATTCGTTTAATAAAAAAAATTGATCTAATAGTTCTAAATTAAAAGTTGCATATCTAAGTATGTTATTTTTAAATTTAATTTAAAATCTAGATTATCATGTAATTTTTGTATAAATTATTATTATTATTATTACTAATTTAATTTGAAATCTAGATTTAACCACTCATAAATATTCGAGTCTCTCTCATATAGATTCTTTCAAATCAATGGTTGTGACTAAATTAAATTTCGATCTAACGGCCCCTAAATGTTCATATCTCCTTTATATAGATTCTTTCAAATTATTGGTTGTAGTCAAATTAAAATCTTGATCTAATGTCTCCTAAGTGTTCAAATCTACTTTATGTAGATTGAATCGAATCAACGGTTGCTATCAATTCAAAATTTCAATCAATGATTCAAAAAGTTTCAAGTCTCCTTTATACATAGTATGTAGATATAGATAGATAATCAAATCAATTGTTGTAAAATTATAATCTTGATTTAATGGCACCCAAATGTTCAAGTATGTTATATATTTATTGCATGAAATTAATAGTTGTTGTCAAATTAGAATTTCGATTCAATGACTCACAAATTTTAAATTATCTTTACATATAGTATATAGAATATAGATTTGTTCACTTTTGTACCATTAATTATTTTTGCTTAAAATAATTATTATGAAACTCAACAATCATTTATAATATATGACAATTGGAGATATAAGGTTGGCTCAGTGGTTAAAAAAACATATGAAAGGAGAATAAAGGGGGGAGAGGTCCCGGATTCGAATCTCTCAACTAACATTTATAACAAAACTAACCTACTAACATTTATCGATGAAAAAAGGTGACAATTTATAATTAAATGTCAACATAGAAATCTTATACTATCAATATATTTCAATAACCCAAATTTCAACAAACCTCAACCATTGTCATTTTTGTTTTAAATTGTTCCCTGCCTCGTTTAGAAGAACAAGTATAGTTTTCTTTTAACAAACGTCATCACAAAATCTTCAACTGTGAACCAAAGTCCAAATAGACATACCAATTCTTAGAATTATGCTATCTAACGTTAAGTAATGTATATTGTTAATTTTGCATTTTTTTTTATCAAAATCGGTTATTCAAATTTTCTTCTTTATTAAAAGTTGGCTTAAATATGACTCTTGATATATACTCGACTTTTGCATTTGATTCCTGATAAATTTTTCTTTCGAATCTACTTCCTGATATTTAAAATTTTGTTTTAGATATCTGTCATCAGTTAAGTCGGATGTGTTCGTTAAATATTTGATAACGCGATTTATGACAACTCAAAAACCGCTTGTATTAATTTGTTTCAAAATCAAATTAAAAATTAATTTTTTTCCTCTCATATTCCACCCTTCTTTTTCGCCTCTCTCTCTTCCGTCATCTTTTCTTTCTTCCTCCTGGATGGAAGTTCAAAAAACCACCCCAAAACTATAACAATCTACGATTTGTGAGGTTGTTGATCTCAATCTGCAAAACCTGCTCCAGCAACCGATCAAATTTGGATGGCAACAGACAAGCGGGACCTCTCGCCGTCGAAGCTGTCATAGTATAACTCAAAGCTGCTCTTGTCGTCCTTCCCCGGTCCCTAAAGCATGATCATCAGGTTGAACATCGGCGACGATGGAGTCACTCGTTGTTATGGTTCGAAGGAAGTCGCGTTTGAGCGAAAGATGAAGAGAGCGTTCTAAAGGCTATCTTCCTTCACGCACCTTCCTAACTCGCGCCCGCCTCACGCTCAACCGAATCCTCACCTCCCTCACAAAGGCAAAGTGCTTCCCCGCCGCAATTTTCCTCTACGCCTAAATGGAGTCTGACGCTACCCCTGCCACGTCACTCTCACCATCCTCATCAACTGCTTTTGCCATGTCGACAAGGTCGTTCTCTCCTTCTCCGTCTTTGGGAAGTTTCTCAAGCGTGACCTCTCCTATGATGTCACCACGCTCATCAATGGCCTCTGCCTCAACAATGTTGTTTCCACTGTACTTAAATTTCACAACGAAATGGTCATAGATGGCTTCAAATCCAACAAAATCACTTGATGGAGGAAATGGCTTGGAAGGGTGTTTTTGTTGATGTTTATGTGTTTATTGTTTTGATTGATGTGTTTTGTAAGAAGGGGATAGCGGCGGGGGGGAGGCATAGGAGGTGTTTGAAAAAATGATTAAGAGAATTTTTTTTAAACAAATACTGGTGATTTTTGAGTCATCACAAATCGTGTTATCAAATATTTAATGGACACGTCATTACTTAATTAATGACATTGATCTAAAAATAATTTAAAATATCAGGGAGTAGATGCAAAAAAAAATTATCAGATATCAAACACAAAAGTCAGATATATACTAGAGATAAAAAACAATTTAAGTCTTAAAAATTGGTCTAATATTCTTAGAAATTATAATTACGTTACAAAGTTTAAAGAACCATCATATATGAGAAAATAAATAATAAACATAGTAATTTCAGTGACTAGAAAAAGGAATCAAGATCCTTGTTAAAAAAAAAAAAAGGAAAAAAAGAAGAAGAAATGAAGATATAATCTATTCCTTGAAAATTAGCAAATCAATTGGCAGAGAGATCGTCAGTGGACCTGGCACAATTACAACACACACTATTGAATCAATCACAAAAACCTATTAGTCAATCATAAGTACACTTTTTTTCTTTTTTCTTTCTACAAAACCTATGTGTGGCATATCATGGTTTAGACACTATAATAATAGGAGGACGAAGAAGAGGAGGATGAGATCTTTTCAAGAACTTGTAGCACCTCCTTCATTGGAGGCCTTTTTTGCGGAACGCTAGACATACAACTATACCCTAGCTTGAAGTAGGCCAACAAGGCCTCCTCCCTACACTCCATGTCGGCCCGTATAGCCATATCAACCATGCGCAAGGCCCGATTATTATCCTCCACCAAAAGCCCGGGCCCTTGGCCCATATCATCCAAAACCACAATCTTCCCCGTTAGCAGCTCAAGAAACATGACCCCAAAAGAGTACACGTCCCACTTGGGGTGAGGCTTGAGGTTCCTGAGCGACTCGGGTGCATGGTAAGGAGACACACCACTTATTGAACTCGGGCTTGGGCTTGGGCTTGGCCCAAACGTGATATCTTGGAAACTATCTCGTGACGCTGTGGATCTCTTGCTCCCAAAAATACGCGCGGACCCGCCAGCCTTATAGCTTGTGTCACCCGTCACTATCCTCTCAAGCCCAAAGTCTCCAATCTTGGGCTCCATGTCGTTGCCTAACAGAATATTGCTAGGCTTCAAGTTTCCATGCACGTGCTTCTTCTCGTGGAGGTAAGCCAGCCCACGTGCCACCCCTTTTGCTATCTTGAGCCGGATTTCCCACGGCAAATGACTCGGCGATAGCCCCAACTTCCCTGTCAACATTCCAAGCACACAAATTTTTACTTTTCCATCATCATCATTCATCACCACAGTAACATTGACCAAAGTTGTTGCACCAAATACACTAATAACCAATACTACTTTTCTTTTCCTTCTACACGAAAATGCACAACAGAACAATTATTTTGGTGTAACATGGGGAGAACTATAAGAACAATATAACAAGTTAATTGAGCGTGGCAGTGTTAATGAATGATACAAACATGAAATGCTCCTGTTTTTCGAGAGAGGACACGAGAAGAGTGTGACGAGAGAGAGAGAGAAACAAAATGGCATATTGGGTGTTCCCAATTATGGTTACGCGTTTCACTATCAGAAACGACCCATGGCACTATTACTACATCTCGACACGGTTGACTAGAGATGAATTAAGGTAAAAGGATTCAGTTGCAACTACTCTACCGTCGTTGTCAACATTATATCAAGCGCATTTTAACAAAACCCAAGCCACTAATGCTAACAAGGACACAGAACAAGAAGCGAAGAGAAGGGACATGAACATGAGTAATGACTTACTGTAACGAACATTGGCGAGGCAACCGTTCGGAATGAAGTCGTAGATGATGAGCTTCTCATCGTGTCCCCAATAGAATCCCCGAACGCGAACCAGATTAGGGTGCACCAGTTTAGCAATAACCCGAACCTGGTTCTCGAAGTCCTTGAACCGCTCCACGCCGCTCTCGCCAATTCTCCGAACCGCCAACGACGTGCCGTCTTCGAGCACGGCCTTGTACATTATGCTGGACCCCGTGGCGCCCAATATGTACGCCGAAGCCTTCAGCAGCGTTTCGAGCTCGAGTTGTCGTTCACCGTCCACCGTAACAAGAGTCCCCGTTTTGTTGTTCTCTTGTTGCGGACCCTTACTATTATTGTGATTATTATTAAGATTCTGGTTATTCTGTCCTGCGGCGGCGGCACCCTCCAAGTCGCTATCGGAAGAGCTTGTTGTCTCCGAAGACTCTTCCTCTTCCGTTCTCTTCCTCAAACACGACCACCTCGTGAAGCCTCTTGACTCCGAGGTTGTCGACGAAGAACTCTCGCTTCTGCTCCTTGTTATAGCCGCTTCGTTGTTCGTCTTTGAACCCTCCTCCTCCTTCTTTTTCTTCAACCGGTACACGTAGACAAACAGCACGGCCAAGATTCCGACGCCGACGACGTCTCCCACCACGATTCCTATGATCGTTCCTTGTTTGAGACCACTCTGTTTCTGCCCCGTCGGCGCCAGCGGAGAATCGTCTAAATTCTTCGGGATTGCGGCGATTGCAGGAGGAGAAATAGGAGCGGAAGCTTTCGGTTCCGACGACGGCGAAGAAGGAATAGGACATGGGTTCTTTGTCATTTCTCCACACAGATTAACGTTGCCAGAGAAAGACTTCGAATTCTGATTCGTGAATACAGCGGAGTCAGGAACTTCGCCGGTTAAGTTGTTGAAAGAGAGATCAACGGTGGCGTTTCCCGGAATCCTCGCCGCGAACTCCGTCGGGATTTCGCCGGAGAATCTGTTGTAGGAGATGTTCAAGTAACGCATGACATCACCGCCGAAATCCGTGGGAAGAGAACCGTTCAAGAGGTTTGCAGACAGATCCAAAACCTGCAACGTTCTTAACCCGCTGGGAAGAAAGCCGAACAAGTAATTGTTCTTGAACGAAGCCTGAGTTAGGTTTTGCATGTTGGAAAAGCCTTCAGGCAATTTTCCCGCCAAGTCATTGTCGGAGAGGTTAAGAAACTCAAGATTCCGAAGCTGAGTTATGGACTCCGGAACCTCACCTGTGATAAGGTTGTTGGAGAGGTTAAGGAACCGAAGCTCGGAGGCTTGGGAGAGAGACGAAGGAAGAGACCCGTTAAGGGAGTTGTTGGAAAGGTCAAGAATTTGAAGATGTTCAATAGAACCCAGATCGGAAGGAACCGAACCTAGAAGCTGAGAATTGGGAAGAAACAACGATGTGACGCGGTTTTCCGTGGAACAAGAAACTCCGTTCCAGGAACACGGTGTCTCGTCACTGTAGTTCCAGTTTGCGAGAGCGTAGAGTGGGTCGTTTAACACAGCGTACTTGAAAGAGAGTAACAAAACACCGTCTCTACTTAGAGCACAACATTGGTTAACAAGAACCAATGAGATTATCAGAGTTTGAAAGAGGAGACTCATGATTTCATTTCACCCTATGATCCCACATCGCTGAGGGTAAGAAGAACGGTGGTAGAAAGAGGAGATAAAAGGGTAACGGGGATTTATTGCGATTGGACAGAGGGCCATGTGTCTGTGTATAGAAGAAAAATAAAATATATAAAACAGCTCACCAAAAACCGAACCTCTTTACAAATATGCTCTCTGTGCAGCTACGCTGCTATGATTTATGGTTGAGCTCCAAATAGTTAACTACGTAATGGCTTCTCTTCTCTCTCTCTCTCTCTCTTCATAGTACTCTATTTGTAAAGTAATATGCGTGTATAGTATAGCATCTTTTTCTACTACTACTAGACATGCAGGTCGAGTTGGAAAAATTTGTTATTTGCAAACTCTTTTGTGGGGGATTGACTTCACAAGCTCCCCAATGATCGAATCCCTGTGTGAATATAATTATGCCTTTTGGTCTATTTTATTATTTAATAATAGTTTTACTTGCGAATGAAAAAAAATATTGGCTACTACTTTATTGTAGCTAAATGGACAAGCTGTCATTTTGTTATGTTCTGTTCTACTTTACTGTTAAGGAATGGAAAAATTGATAAAAATTCTACGGCAAATAGATCTTCCTAGTTGGTAACTGGAGGCCATTATTTTCACCTTCGCGAAGGAACAGGGAAGGAGAAAGGATTTGAGAACCAACGGAAAATGTTTTTAAAAATAGGAACAGAAATTAGAACAGTATGTTTCTTCTCTTGAAATAATTTATGCATTGGCACAACATATAGCTGTGTGTCATGCCATTATTGAAGAGGGCCCCAAAACGTAATTCCACTATCCCGTGGCAACGTCCTCGTCTTTATTGGATTAAATTAATTGAAGTGAAAAAAAAGTCTGATCTCAATTCAGTGTCTCCAATTTTTAATTTGACTAGGAATAGGTTGGATTTAACAAAAGAAATTAAACTCCAATAATGTGATAAATCAAAATTTGAATCTCTTGTTTGAAAAATCAAGGTTTGAATCTCTCATTTCAAGAGATGTTCATATTTATCCTATCCTAATTCGAACAGGATTATTTTCAAAAGTAGAGACATGTGCGAAATCAATTTTTTTAATTTGACTAGCGATCGAATGATAGGTGTGACTGCGTGTGATGCCATGAATGAACATATAGTATTAAGGACCATCCCACATTGAATTTGATTACCGCGAGAACGAGAAGAGATATGGCCCCATTAATTAGCTAGGGGGGACAATAAATACATTGTACCATATCTAATCACCGTGGGAACCATCTTGTTTTTTCTTATAGTTGTCGATGAACTATAATCCATAAATTTGATGAGGATGGCTCAAAAACAATTCTATAGTACAACGACTCTGAGCAAAAAGCATCCTTATTTTGGCGGTGGACAAAAATCAAACGGACCCCCATTTTGTGTCTGTTTACATCTTTTATGAAACAATGGCAGATACTGTAGATTCGCCATTAGATTATTTGCAATTGCAAGGTAGCACCAATCCGAATTTTAGGTAACAGTTTTGGTCTTTTAGCGTAGTACAGAACAGATGATCCGTTTCAGACTTGAGGAACTAAACATTGATCAGGTTTCAGCTCACACACACATGGGAACGCATTATGACTTGCACCATAATTTTATTCTTTATTAGCTTGGCTCCTGCATGAATTTTTTAATATTTGTTGGCAGCTTTACTTAATTACCTTTTATTTAAAAATCCAAAAAGATATACCAAATTAGGCAATTAATTAGTACCCTTTTAAAAATTGGATCAAACTCAAGATTCAAAAGGTATGGTACCTGCTTTTTATATGGTGGAAAATTCACTTGGCAAACATGATCCAGACTAAAGTCTGTGTGACTTTTACTTTTCTGGCTCTATTAGTAGTAAAGCTCCTTTAATTCTTTTTCAATTAAGATCAACCCTTTTATTCTTTGATAGGAATAAAAGGTTAAAAGGGCTCTTAATTAAAGCATATGCACATCTTGCTTTTCTTTAATACATATTCTCTTCCCATGTAGAAAAAGGTGCTAAGAGCTATTAGAAAGGAGAAGGTTGGGGCCATGGCAGTTCGAGGGAGATCACCAAAAATGTTGCTTCAAGAAAGATTAGACTATGGTGGACGATCGATCGATAGATGATTTAAGATGCACCAAACCAACGGTTAATTAAGATTGTGACTGCATGTTAACTAAAACTAGCGCCCATAACACTACTAAACTACGAAAGTAACACGTACATATATGCTTAATTATGCTCAACCAACCCCCATCCAAGAGAGAAATTTAATTTAAAACAAAGATTAGTAAGCATTAATACTAACCAACTCCATACTAATGGCAAAAGAGAAAACAAAAACAAATGTACAAGGGAATAAAAAAGGACTTGCAAATACACAATTTTAGAGGGAAAAAAATTTAGTGATGTCAATATCATTCCTTAATTCTTTCAATTAACACCTTTTGTATAGGTGATCTCAAACTTTGTGTAAAGATTCTGCCCCCCATGCCTTTAAGTTGGTGTACAATGATGAAGGGCCAAAAAGAAATTTGACTATTCATTGACCGAATGTAACACTTTAACTAATCAGTGGCGCCTAGCAACATAATGTTTTGTTTTGACCTTTTCTTTCATCCACATTTAACAGAACAGAATAATGTGACTGTTCCTTTGAACTCACAAGACCTTTTATTTACATCTTAATTTGCTTCCCCCAATGAACGGATCATGTTTCTTTTCTCCCTTCCTTCTCAAATAAGTTAACTCGTTAATCTTTAAAACCCTCTTGACATTTTGCTCAGTTGATCAGCAACCAGACATTTTAAAGTTTTTAACAGATAATGTATAGTGAGAGGGGAAGATTTATTAGTTGACTTGATGACTATGCCAAAGTGAACGAAAACCAATGAAGAAAAGTAGGGTAAAAAATTTGTCAACAAAGCTAAAAGGATCAAGTGAAGCAATATATTGAAGTGGTGCATGGTTTCAGCAGTTGTTGAGCTTCTTCGGTAAGTGGAGTCGTCCCCGTGTATGGAAAGGCATATGGCATCACGACTTGGTCCAAAGCCTAACAAATATTAAACAATTTGTGTCATGGGACACTTGGATTCATGACCTAATCAGTGGCTGCTCCTAAACACCAGGCTGAACAAGGTTTGTTTCTCACTGGCAATTTTTGTCTTGTGCTTTGTCTAACGTCAATTCAGATTTGTACAACTTGATTCACACATGCATGCATAATCTAAGTTGGGAATATATGCATTTTTTTTTTACTTTTCAGATCATGTTAAATAAAAAGATAAAGGTCATTATTGGAAAAAAAAACTGAATCCAAATTATTAAAAGGTGCAAAGATCTTGTAGTGTGATTATGAATTAGTAACAAATTGTGTTTAATTAGCTAGTGCCAATGGCCTACTAATTAAATAATAATCATTAATTGCAACTCCCAGAATTCCGACACAGATGCTTGCACATGAAGACTGCACATGGCCGACCATCGGAATAACATTAACGACATCGTCACTTCCTAAGTCACCACCGTGGCACCGTGGCATGCACCGTGCGATTCGTCTATTTTAAATTTTAGATTTATTCAGTTAATTAGAAGGACGATAGTTATTAGTAATTGTAAAGAGTCAAGAACAATAAGTATGTGTTTCGAGAATGGAATAATACTGAAAATAGTAACACTCAGCTCGTAACAAATTATGCCCTTGGGATTTTTGTTTTTACTCTATTAGTATTTATAATTTTTATTTATTTAGTTTTCTTCTCATAAATCATTCACCAATTATATTCACACTTCTATTTCTTCTCTCTCTATATGTTAACTAACATCATGGTGTGGTGTCTATATATCATTTTCCTTTACTAAGAGAGTAGATGGTAATTAATTGTTTATAGACTCAATGTTATCGATAAAACATTTTAAAACAAAAGTAGAAAGATAAATAGTAAAACTGCGGCCTTTCCTGAAACCTAATATGTACCTTTATTTTCCTTCTGAGTTTCAAAAGGAGATTTAAAAAAATTCAAAAACTATATGTTCAACATTGTCCTCATACTTTTGTATCCTCTGATTATGTTCGAAGACAAGTAATGTAGACAAAAATTCAAACGAATACAATAATGCACTATGGTTGTGTTAGCCCATATTTTTGATGAGCTAAAATATGTTCTAAATACGTATTAGATGTCGTCTTGAATTTTGAAGCGTATTAAAGAGCAAGAATCTTGTCAGAGTCTGTTGAATCGAAAAGAAAGAAGGTGCTATTAGAAAGGATTCACAGGTTCAAGGAAGTATTTACAAAATACAAGGCTAAGACAAGAAAGAGGGTTTCGAACCATTGGGCGAATCGAGCTGGCGTATGGTCGAATCGAAGTCAAGGCAACAAGATTTCTGGATTTGGTGCAATTTCTGACAAAACTTCACAAAATTAGTTCGACTTCGAGCAATGTGGGTAACCGTTCTAAGGAGCAGTTATGTGCATGCAAGGTGTACGTAGCAGGACACTTGGCATTAGGATAGTGTTCGACCGTTAGGGCAGTTTATTTTCGAATGTCTATATATAGCAGTTTTTAGTCAGATTTCGAGGTCGCAAATCATTTCTAAAAATCCTTATACACTCAAAGTACTCAGCGCAGAGAGAAACGAGTACGCAAGGAGAATGTATGATTGTGAACCATTTTTAGTTTCTGTAAACTTTACATTTCAAGTGCAATGCAATTTACGTTTCACTTTATAATTCCTGTCTTTTAAATGGTTCATTCGATCGAATGAACTCACTGATCCTTTAAATTCTGCAATTTACCTTTCCCTTGTCAATTTACTTCCAGCATTTCGTTTCTTTCAAAGAACTTTACTTTCTGCAAATCTCAAACCAATGAATGTTTGTTGCAAGGATGAACATTAAAGGTTTTACATTTAAATGCAAACACACAAATGGCATGCTCCTGAGATTCACTAGTCGATCTCGCAAGCAACTCGATTAGACTAGCGATTGTTTACCAAATTTCAGCGTAAACAAATTGGCACGCCCAGTGGGATCGGTCAATTGTGTGTTTTTGCTTTAAATTATTGTTAAAATTTTATTCAGTGCTGTTGGTTTATTGCACTCTTAATTGTTTTGATCTTGTATGCATTTAAGAAGTGGGAAATCTGTTCCACACTTAACAGAATTTAAAACTCGTACAAGGATGGCTAGACCACCCCAAGTAACCGAAACAATGACCTTCCAAATATGGAGGGGCAACCAACGCAGACATCTGTCAGTAATGCCAATATAAATTCTGGCATAGGAGCAATTCCTGACCAAACTGTTGGCACGATAAGTTCGACCGCTTCGACGGTTATGAATCAGACAGGGGTAACTTCTCCCATGACCAACATGACGTTGGCAAGTTCGACCACGTCAGCGTCTGCTTTTGCCCCATGGAATAACCCAGTTTAGGGAATCCCAGTGGAAGTCCCTTTCGACCGCCTCAAAACCCTCTATATGGCATGCCTACATCTTTGATGGCAGGGCTGCAAAACTCTCAACCAAATGTAGAGAATCTTAATACGTTCTCTCCATCAGGGTCTGTAGCGGGCAATCAAGGTAGGGTAATTCCTCAACATTTAACCAATACATCCGTTTTGTCACTCAGACAACAAATGGATGAAAGTAACCATGATATGGTTAACATGTTAACACAACAAATAGGAACTGTCATTAACCCTTTAATTCAAAATACAAATGACAGTTACCAAATGTTAACAAATCAAATAAGTCGAATTGCTGACTTTTTTGGGGCACCACCCATACAGCAACCACCAATTCGACAAATCCAAATACAGGCGCCTGTCCAAGAGATACAGATGCCTAACAATCCAGGGATGCAAATGGCTCAAGCACCACAACCAGTGGCACGCATAGAGCCACCAGCCCAACAGGTTGAACCAAACCCTGGTATAGTATTGGTAAATAGAAACCAAAATGCTGATGAAGTAATAAGGAATATTCAACAAAACCGGTTCGATAGGCAAAATAACTTGGCCCAAATGGTCGAAACAATTTTAGTACAGAATGGTTTGAACTTGGGCTTACACAGGCCCAATTTTGTGTCTCCATTATCTGAGTATGTGTTACAGACAGAATTACCAAGGGGTGTGAAAATCCCTAAGTTTACTAAGTTTGCAGGAGAAACAAATGAGTCCACTGTCGAACACATTGCTAGATATTTGGTCGAGGCAGGGGACTTGGCTAATAATGAAAATTTAAGAATGAAATATTTCCCCAATGCCTTAACTAAAAATGCTTTTACATGGTTTACAACCCTTCCTCCTCATTCCATACATAATTGGAACCAATTGGAAAGGATTTTCCATGAGCAATTCTATATGGACAGTCTAAGATAAGCCTTAAAGAGTTAGCCAGCGTTCGACGTAAGGCACCTGAATCAATTAATGATTATTTGAACAGATTCAGACTCTTAAAGGCAAGGTGTTTCACCCAAGTCCCTGAACATGAATTAGTCGAAATGGCTGCTGGTGGCTTAGACTATTCGATTAGAAAGAAATTAGATACCCAGTATTTAAGGGATATGGCTCAATTGGTTGATAGAGTTCGACAACTCGAACGATTGAAGGCTGAAAAGGCTAGAAATTCTAAGTTCCACAAAAAGGAAAAGGTTGCATATGTCGAAACCAATGACAGTGACCAGGAGTTCGATATTATTTATGAGGATATCGAAGACAATGAGGTTGATGTAGCAGAATTAAAACCTGGACCTCCTTATGTTTGTAAATTCCTTAAACCTTCCAATGGAAAAAACCCTGTGGAACCTAAAATGATAAATTTGTGTCTAAAACTTATACATTTGATATAACTAAATGTGATGAAATATTTGATTTATTAGTCACAGATGGCCAAATTGTTGTTCCTAAGGGCTTGAAAGTACCCCCAATCGAACAACAGAGGAAAAGGGGTTATTGTAAATTTCATAATTTCCTTGGCCATAAAACCTCACGTTGTGTTCTTTTCAGGGATTTGGTTCAAAAGGCTCTTAACGAAGGGAGGCTCAAATTTGGTGAGAAACCAAAGGTTGCCCAGGCAAATGCTGAAACATCCAAAGCTGCTGAAACTCTCTATGCAGAGCCCCAAGAAATAATGATGGTCGAAGCAATGGAGTTGTCTCAGGTGCAAGTTCAGGGCATATCTGAAGAGGATTACAACGAACAAATGAAGGTTGTGTATCCTCAGGCTGAGGAGGATCTAATTGATTTCTTGAACAGATGCAAACTCGAAAGCAAGAGTGTGATGCTTTGCCCTCGCTGCAGTGCTGTATGTGATAGGGAGGCTACTGAGAGCCTAAAAAAATACCAAGTTGTTAACAAGGGGGCAAAGCAGAACCAACGTTTTGATAAAGGCGAAAGGGTTATGGTGCAGTCGAATAGTAATCAGAAGTATGATCGAAGGAATACTTTCGTTCCTCCTGGATCAGTTCCGGTCGAAAAATGGATGCACCAGGGACTCATAAGGTTCAACAAAGGGGCCATGGAAGTAGGTGGTTCGAGTGGAACGAAGCAAATTGGCCCGCAGGAGGCTAATAGGTACTCTTATAGGAACAATTACAAAGGAAAGAATCCTATGACGAGGACCCAATGGCGCAGGTTCCAGCGTCAGAAGAAATTGACCCAACGGAATCTGCAGACGGGCCAGTATAAAGAAGTGTCTAGGAGGCCAGTAAAAGAGAGACTCATGCCTCCAGTGGATGAAGATAAGATGGAGGATGAGGATCTTCTGGATTCTGAACCAGACTTTGATGTTATCTGCGTGGTATCTATCTTGCCATCTGAATATGATGTCCAGTCTGAGGTTACTGAGATCGAAAGTGAGTTCGATCATTTTGATATGGCTGACCCAAAGCAGTGTGCTACTATGTTATGAACAATGGCTGTGTGGAAGAACAATTAGCCTATTTCGAAAAGCCAGATTTTCAGATGAAAAGTCATCTCAAACCTCTTTTCATCAGGGCAAAAGTTGAGAATGTTGGAATCAACAAAGTGCTCATAGATGAAGGAGGGCTGTTAACTTAATGCCTCGATCTATGCTCTACAAGATCGGGAAACATGACACTGATCTATCTGCCCACAACATTGTGCTTTCGAATTATGAAGGTAAAACTGGTTATTCTTTGGGAGCCATTCAAGTAGATGTTGCTGTAGGCAGTATAGTTCGACCAACTTTATTCCTGGTGATACAGTCCAAGGCTAATTTTAACTTGCTATTAGGAAGGGAATGGATCCATGGAGTTGGGGCTGTGCCATCTACTCTCCACCAGAAACTCATTATCTGGAGGGAGGATGGGATTGTTGAAAATATAGAGGCAGATCAAAGCTTCTATAAGTCAGAGGTTGATAATGTTACTCCACAAACCTTTGACAAAAATTTGGCTAACATAGCACCTTGTGGTGACAAGGAGACTGTTTTCGAGCCAAGTGACAATGTTATCCACTCTGTCAAACTCCATCCTACCCATGGGTTTATATGGGAGAGGGAGGAAATTGATGCTGTTTCCTCTGAAGATGGAGTCATTCCACCAACTGGGTGGAATATATATGAAGATTAATATGCTTGAGGCCACTGCATGGGCCAGAATTACGACTTATATGGCCGAAAATAGACTAAATACGGCCTTCGAGGCTGAATCCCAACAAAATATGGCAGTTGAAGCCAAGATCGAAGATCATGAAAACAAAGAAACAAAGGATCGAAGACTGGACTGCATTTATGATGATGAGCCACTGGGTTTTGAGAAAAATCCCATAAGTGAGGTGCCAAAGATGCAGGCTCAAGATCCTTTGGAGGAGATCGACATTGGAGATGGCTCGATAAAAAGGCCAACCTATATCAGTGCCAATATCACCTCAAGTCTAAAAGAAAAGCTGGTGCCTCTTCTTAGAGAATTTAAAGACTGTTTTGCTTGGGATTACCACGAAATGCCTGGGTTAAGCAGAGAAATGGTCGAAATGAAATTACCTATTAAGGAGGGAAAAAGACCAGTAAAACAACTACCAAGAAGATTCGCACCAGAAATCATGTCCAAGATTAAGGAAGAGATCGAAAGGCTGCTGAGGTGTAAATTCATCAGATCTGCCAGGTATGTCGAATGGTTAGCAAATATAGTCCCTGTCATTAAAAAGAATGGAACTCTTAGAGTATGCATAGATTTTAGGGATTTAAATAATGCTACACCTAAAGATGAATATGCTATGCCAGTAGCGGAAATGTTGGTAGATTCAGCAGCTGGCTTCGAATTTTTAAGCATGTTAGATGGTTATTCTGGTTATAACCAAATATTTATTGCTGAAAGTGATGTGTCAAAAACAGCATTTCGATGCCCTGGTGCTTTAGGCACTTATGAATGGGTGGTTATGCCCTTTGGGTTGAAAAATGCTGGGGCCACTTATCAAAGGGCCATGAATTCCATGTTTCATGATTTTATTGACACATTTATGCAAGTTTATATTGATGATATAATCATCAATCCTCCTCAGAAGATAGCCATTTGGATTACCTTAGGCAATCTTTCGAACGAATGAGGAAACATGGATTAAAAATGAATCCATTAAAGTGTGCTTTTTGTGTGCGTGCAGGAGATTTCCTTGGTTTTGTGGTGCATAAAAAAGGCATTGAGATAAATCAAAACAAGACAAAGGCTATTCTTGAGACGAAGCCTCCTTCGACCAAAAAACAGCTTCAGTCTTTGCTAGGAAAAATCAACTTCTTGAGGCGATTCATTTCGAATCTAAGTGGCAAAGCTCAAACTTTTTCGCCATTACTTCGACTCAAGAAAGATGAACCATTCAAATGGGATGAAGTGCATCAAAAGGCTTTCGATGAAATTAAAGAATATCTGATCAAGCCTCCTGTGTTAATGCCTCCTAGTCGAAACAAGACTATGAAGTTGTATATTGCTGCGTCTGACAAGACCATTGGTAGCATGTTGGCTCAGGAAGATGATGATGGCGTAGAGCATGCAATTTATTATCTTAGTCGTGTACTAAATGATGCAGAAACTAGATATACTGCCATAGAAAAACTTTGTCTTTGTTTGTATTTCTCTTGTGCAAAACTTAAGCAATATATAAAGCCTGTTGATGTTTATGTATATTCTCATTATGATATTATTAAGCACATGTTGTCAAAAACCTATTTTACACAGTAGAATTGGAAAATGGGCTTTGGCAATTAACAGAATATTCTTTAACGTACAAGCCTTTGAAATCTGTTAAGGGTCAAATTGTGGCAGATTTTATTGTAGATCACTCAGTGATCGAAATGCCGCAAGACTATGTCGATACAGAGCCTTGGATTTGTATTTCGATGGTTCGAAACACAAACGTGGAACTGGAATTGGAGTTTTAATAATATCTCCCAATAAAGTTCCAACTAAATTCAAATATAAAATCAAAGGGCTTTGTTCTAATAATGAGGCTGAGTATGAGGCTCTAATTACAGGCCTTGAAATTTTAATTAGCTTGGGGGCAAGAAATGTTAACATAAGGGGTGATTCAGAACTAGTGTTGAGACAATTAACACAAGAATACAAATGTTTAATGACACTTAGCAAAATATTTTGTTATGGCAAGTTCTCTTCTGAATCATTTCGATTACATTAACATTGAGCATATACCTCGACAAGAAAACCAAGAAGCAAATGATTTAGCCCAAATAGCTTCAGGGTACAAAATGTCGAAGGAAAAGTTAACTGAGTTGATCGAAATAAAAGATAAACTGGTATTACCAGAGCCATTAAGCACTAAATTGCCAATGCCAAAACTTGTGGGGGCAAGTACACCACAAAATAATGAAGATGAAAGCATGGATGATCTCCAGGGAAAATTCAAATTTGGCCATTGACAATATGTTAGATAATGATTGGAGAAAAGTCCATTGTTGAATATTTGGAAAATCCAATAGGTAATGTGGCTCGAAAGATCAAATATAGGGCTTTAAATTACGTGATTGTGGGAAATGATTTGTTTTAAAAAGACTGCAGAAGGAGTGTTGCTAAAATGTCTAAGTGAATCAGAAGCATACTTGGCAGTTTCCCATGTTCACAGTGGGGCCTGTGGATCACATCAAGCAGGCCATAAAATGAAATGGCTTTTATTTCGACAAGGTTTGTATTGGCCTTCGATGTTAAAAGACTGCATAGAATTTGCTAAAGGCTGTCAGGAATGCCAAAAAGCATGCAGGGATACAGCATGTACCTGCTAGTGAGTTACACTCCATTAATCAAACCTTGGCCTTTCAGAGGATGGGCTTTTGGACCTAATTGGTGAAATCAAGCCTGCTTCTTCTAAGAACCAGCGTTATATTATAGTTGGTAATCGATTACTTTACAAAATGGATCGAAGCAGTCCCTTTGCCAAATGTTGATCAGGAAGCAGTAATTAGTTTCATTCAAAATTATATTATTTATAGGTATGGTATTCCCGAAACAATTACCACTGATCAAGGTTCAGTTTTTACTGGACGAAAAATGCAGAATTTGCCCAAAAAATTGGCTTTCGATTATTAACCTCAACACCATATTACGCCAAGCAAATGGTCAAGGTCGAAGCAGCCAATAAGATTGTAATTAACTTGATTAAAAAACACATTGCCCAAAAGCCAAGAAATTGGAATAAAATGTTAGATCAAGTTCTATGGGCATGTAGAAATTCTCCTAAGGAATCAACTAATACTACCCCATTTCGATTGACTTATGGGCATGATGCTGTACTTCGGTCGAAATACATTTGCAATCAGCCAGGGTGCAAAAACAAATGGACATTCCAATCGACCATTATTGGAAAATGATGTCAGATGAGTTGGTTGATTTAGATGAGGAAAGATTAAGAGCATTAGAAGTTTTGACTAAACAAAAAGAAAGAGTTGCTAAAGCTTATAATAAGAAAGTGAAGTCAAAAACTTTTAATATTGGAGATTTAGTTTGGAAGGTTATCCTGCCCATGGATAGTAAGGATCGAGCCTTGGGCAAATGGTCCCCAAATTGGGAAGGACCGTTTAAATAATTCAGATTTATTCGAATGGTGCTTATGAGGTGGAGGAGCTAACCCCTCAGAAACGTACTTTGAGTATAAATGGTAAATATTTGAAAAAAATATAAACCAACACTGCTCGAAGTTAAAATAAGCATAGAATAAGAGAAATACTGGAAACATAAAAATGGCGATAACAGTAAATTGCCACAAAAGGGCATTTGTCAATATTACATCAAAAAGTAGAATCGAAATACAGAATTCGAAATAAAGAAATCATAAGTTCTACTAATTCATGACAAATCCCCATACAGCTTTTTCAAGGTGGCCATCTCTTTAGTTCATATTTATATATGTTCAAACATTGTCCTCATTACTTTTGTATCCTCCTGATTATGTTCGAAGACAAGTAATGTAGACAAAAATTTCAAACGAATACAATAATGCACTATGGTTGTTAGCCCATATTTTTGATGAGCTAAAATATGTTCTAAATACGTATTAGATGTCGTCTTGAATTTTGAAGCGTATTAAAGAGCAAGAATCTTGTCAGAGTCTGTTGAATCGAAAAGAAAAGAAGGTGCTATTAGAAAGGATTCACAGGTTCAAGGAAGTATTTACAAAATACAAGGCTAAGACAAGAAAGAGGGTTTCGAACCATTGGGCGAATCGAGCTGGCGTATGGTCGAATCGAAGTCAAGGCAACAAGATTTCTGGATTTGGTGCAATTTCTGACAAACTTCACAAAATTAGTTCGACTTCGAGCAATGTGGGTAACCGTTCTAAGGAGCAGTTATGTGCATGCAAGGTGTACGTAGCAGGACACTTGCATTAGGATAGTGTCGACCGTTAGGGCAGTTTATTTTCGAATGTCTATATATAGCAGTTTTTAGTCAGATTTCGAGGTCGCAAATCATTTCTAAAAATCCTTATACACTCAAAGTACTCAGCGCAGAGAGAAACGAGTACGCAAGGAGAATGTATGATTGTGAACCATTTTTAGTTTCTTGTAAACTTTACATTTCAGTGCAATGCAATTTACGTTTCACTTTATAATTCCTGTCTTTTAAATGGTTCATTCGATCGAATGAACTCACTGATCCTTTAAATTCTGCAATTTACCTTTCCCTTGTCAATTACTTCCAGCATTTCGTTTCTTTCAAAAGCTTTACTTTCTGCAAATCTCAAACCAATGAATGTTTGTTGCAAGGATGAACATTAAAGGTTTTACATTTAAATGCAAACACACAAAATGGCATGCTCCTGAGATTCACTAGTCGATCTCGCAAGCAACTCGATTAGACTATAGCGATTGTTTACCAAATTTCAGCGTAAACAAATTGGCACGCCAGTGGATCGGTCAATTGTGTGTTTTGTTTAAATTATTGTTAAAATTTTATTCAGTGCTGTTGGTTTATTGCACTCTTAATTGTTTTGATCTTGTATGCATTTAAGAAAGTGGGAAATCTGTTCCACACTTAACAGAAATTTAAAACTCGTACAAGGATGGCTAGACCACCCCCAAGTAACCGAAACAATGACCTTCCAATATGGAGGGGCAACCAACGCAGACATCTGTCAGTAATGCCAATATAAATTCTGGCATAGGAGCAATTCCTGACCAAACTGTTGGCACGATAAGTTCGACCGCTTCGACGGTTATGAATCAGACAGGGTAACTTCTTCCCATGACCAACATGACGTTGCAAGTTCGACCACGTCAGCGTCTGCTTTTGCCCCATGGAATAACCCCAGTTTAGGGAATCCCAGTGGAAGTCCCTTTCGACCGCCTCAAAACCCTCTATATGGCCATGCCTACATCTTTGATGGCAGGGCTGCAAAACTCTCAACCAAATGTAGAGAATCTTAATACGTTCTCTCCATCAGGGTCTGTAGCGGGCATCATCAAGGTAGGGTAATTCCTCAACATTTAACCAATACATCCGTTTTGTCACTCAGACAACAAATGGATGAAAGTAACCATGATATGGTTAACATGTTAACAACAACAAATAGGAACTGTCATTAACCCTTTAATTCAAAATACAAATGACAGTTACAAATGTTAACAAATCAAATAAGTCGAATTGCTGACTTTTTTGGGGCACCACCCATACAGCAACCACCAATTCGACAAATCCAAATACAGGCGCCTGTCCAAGAGATACAGATGCCTAACAATCCAGGGATGCAAATGGCTCAAGCACCACAACCAGTGGCACGCATAGAGCCACCAGCCCAACAGGTTGAACCAAACCCTGGTATAGTATTGGTAAATAGAAACCAAAATGCTGATGAAGTAATAAGGAATATTCAACAAAACCGGTTCGATAGCAAAATAACTTGCCCAAATGGTCGAAACATTTTAGTACAGAATGGTTTGAACTTGGGCTTACACAGGCCCAATTTTGTGTCTCCATTATCTGAGTATGTGTTACAGACAGAATTACCAAGGGGTGTGAAAATCCCTAAGTTTACTAAGTTTGCAGGAGAAACAAATGAGTCCACTGTCGAACACATTGCTAGATATTTGGTCGAGGCAGGGGACTTGGCTAATAATGAAAATTTAAGAATGAAATATTTCCCCAATGCCTAACTAAAATGCTTTTACATGGTTTACAACCCTTCCTCCTCTATTCCATACATAATGGAACCAATTGGAAAGGATTTTCCATGAGCAATTCTATATGGGACAGTCTAAGATAAGCCTTAAAGAGTTACGCCAGCGTTCGACGTAAGGCACCTGAATCAATTAATGATTATTTGAACAGATTCAGGACTCTTAAAGGCAAGGTGTTTCACCAAGTCCCTGAACATGACATTATTAGTCGAAATGGCTGCTGGTGGCTTAGACTATTCGATTAGAAAGAAATTAGATACCAGTATTTAAGGGGATATGGCTCAATTGGTTGATAGATGTTCGACAACTCGAACGATTGAAGGCTGAAAAGGCTAGAAATTCTAAGTTCCCACAAAAGGAAAAGGTTGCATATGTCGAAACCAATGACAGTGACCAGGAGTTCGATATTATTTATGAGGATATCGAAGACAATGAGGTTGATGTAGCAGAATTAAAACCTGGACCTCCTTATGTTTGTAAATTCCTTAAACCTTCCAATGGAAAAAACCCTGTGGAACCTAAAAATGATAAATTTGTGTCTAAAACTTATACATTTGATATACTAAATGTGATGAAATATTTGATTTATTAGTCACAGATGGCCAAATTGTTGTTCCTAAGGGCTTGAAAGTACCCCCAATCGAACAAACAGAGGAAAAGGGGTTATTGTAAATTTCATAATTTCCTTGGCCATTAAAACCTCACGTTGTGTTCTTTTCAGGGATTTGGTTCAAAAGGCTCTTAACGAAGGGAGGCCTCAAATTTGGTGAGAAACCAAAGGTTGCCCAGGCAAATGCTGAAACATCCAAAGCTGCTGAAACTCTCTATGCAGAGCCCAAGAATAATGATGGTCGAAGCAAATGGAGTTGTCTCAGGTGCAAGTTCAGGGCATATCTGAAGAGGATTACAACGAACAAATGAAGGTTTGTGTATCCTCAGGCTGAGGAGGATCTAATTGATTTCTTGAACAGATGCAAACTCGAAAGCAAGAGTGTGATGCTTTCCCTCGCTGCAGTGCTTTATGTGATAGGGAGGCTACTGAGAGCCTAAAAAAATACCAAGTTGTTAAACAAGGGGGCAAAGCAGAACCAACGTTTTGATAAAGGCGAAAGGGTTATGGTGCAGTCGAATAGTAATCAGAAGTATGATCGAAGGAATACTTTCGTTCCTCCTGGATCAGTTCCGGTCGAAAAATGGATGCACCAGGGACTCATAAGGTTCAACAAAGGGGCCATGGAAGTAGGTGGTTCGAGTGGAACGAAGCAAATTGGCCCGCAGGAGGCTAATAGGTACTCTTATAGGAACAATTACAAAGGAAAGAATCCTATGACGAGGACCCAATGGCGCAGGTTCCAGCGTCAGAAGAAATTGACACCAACGGAATCTGCAGACGGGCCAGTATAAAGAAGTGTCTAGGAGGCCAGTAAAAGAGAGACTCATGCCTCCAGTGGATGAAGATAAGATGGAGGATGAGGATCTTCTGGATTCTGAACCAGACTTTGATGTTATCTGCGTGGTATCTATCTTGCCATCTGAATATGATGTCCAGTCTGAGGTTACTGAGATCGAAAGTGAGTTCGATCATATTTGATATGGCTGACCCAAAGCCAGTGTGCTACTATGTATGAACAATGGCTGTGTGGAAGAACAATTAGCCTATTTCGAAAAGCCAGATTTTCAGATGAAAAGTCATCTCAAACCTCTTTTCATCAGGGCAAAAGTTGAGAATGTTGGAATCAACAAAGTGCTCATAGATGAAGGAGCGGCTGTTACTTAAGCCTCGATCTATGCTCTACAAGATCGGGAAACATGACACACTGATCTATCTGCCCACAACATTGTGCTTTCGAATTATGAAGGTAAAACTGGTTATTCTTTGGGAGCCATTCAAGTAGATGTTGCTGTAGGCAGTATAGTTCGACCACTTTATTCCTGTGATACAGTCCAAGGCTAATTTTAACTTGCTATTAGGAAGGGAATGGATCCATGGAGTTGGGGCTGTGCCATCTACTCTCCACCAGAAACTCATTATCTGGAGGGAGGATGGGATTGTTGAAAATATAGAGGCAGATCAAAGCTTCTATAAGTCAGAGGTTGATAATGTTACTCCACAAACCTTTGACAAAAATTTGGCTAACATAGCACCTTGTGGTGACAAGGAGATCTGTTTTCGAGCCAAGTGACAATGTTATCCACTCTGTCAAACTCCATCCTACCCATGGTTTATATGGGAGAGGGAGGAAATTGATGCTGTTTCCTCTGAAGATGGAGTCATTCCACCAACTGGGTGGAATATATTGAAGATTAATATGCTTGAGGCCACTGCATGGGCCAGAATTACGACTTTATGGCCGAAAATAGACTAAATCGGCCTTCGAGGCTGAATCCCAACAAAATATGGCAGTTGAGCCAAGATCGAAGATCATGAAAACAAAGAAACAAAGGATCGAAGACTGGACTGCATTTATGATGATGAGCCACTGGGTTTTTGAGAAAAATCCCATAAGTGAGGTGCCAAAGATGCAGGCTCAAGATCCTTTGGAGGAGATCGACATTGGAGATGGCTCGATAAAAGGCCACCTATATCAGTGCAATATCACCTCAAGTCTAAAAGAAAAGCTGGTGCCTCTTCTTAGAGAAATTTAAAGACTGTTTTGCTTGGGATTACCACGAAATGCCTGGGTTAAGCAGAGAAATGGTCGAAATGAAATTACCTATTAAGGAGGGAAAAAGACCAAGTTAAAACAACTACCAAAGAAGATTCGCACCAGAAATCATGTCCAAGATTAAGGAAGAGATCGAAAGGCTGCTGAGGTGTAAATTCATCAGATCTGCCAGGTATGTCGAATGGTTAGCAAATATAGTCCCTGTCATTAAAAAGAATGGAACTCTTAGAGTATGCATAGATTTTGGGATTTAAATAATGCTACACCTAAAGATGAATATGCTATGCCAGTAGCGGAAATGTTGGTAGATTCAGCAGCTGGCTTCGAATTTTTAAGCATGTTAGATGGTTATTCTGGTTATAACCAAATATTTATTGCTGAAAGTGATGTGTCAAAAACAGCATTTCGATGCCCTGGTGCTTTAGGCACTTATATGAATGGGTGGTTATGCCCTTTGGGTTGAAAAATGCTGGGCCCACTTATCAAAGGGCCATGAATTCCATGTTTCATGATTTTATTGACACATTTATGCAAGTTTATATTGATGATATAATCATCAAATCCTCCTCAGAAGATAGCCATTTGGATTACCTTAGGCAATCTTTCGAACGAATGAGGAAACATGGATTAAAAATGAATCCATTAAAGTGTGCTTTTTTGTGTGCGTGCAGGAGATTTCCTTGGTTTTGTGGTGCATAAAAAAGGCATTGAGATAAATCAAAACAAGACAAAGGCTATTCTTGAGACGAAGCCTCCTTCGACCAAAAAAAGCTTCAGTCTTTGCTAGGAAAAATCAACTTCTTGAGGCGATTCATTTCGAATCTAAGTGGCAAAGCTCAAACTTTTTCGCCATTACTTCGACTCAAGAAAGATGAACCATTCAAATGGGATGACAGAACAGATGATCCGTTTCAGACTTGAGGAACTAAACATTGATCAGGTTTCAGCTCACACACACATGGGAACGCATTATGACTTGCACCATAATTTTATTCTTATTAGCTTGGCTCCTGCATGAATTTTTAATATTTGTTGGCAGCTTTACTTAATTACCTTTTATTTAAAAATCCAAAAGATATACCAAATTAGGCAATTAATTAGTACCCTTTTAAAAATTGGATCAAACTCAAGATTCAAAAGGTATGGTACCTGCTTTTTATATGGTGGAAAATTCACTTGGCAAACATGATCCAGACTAAAGTCTGTGTGACTTTTACTTTTCTGGCTCTATTAGTAGTAAAGCTCCTTTAATTCTTTTTCAAATTAAGATCAACCCTTTTATTCTTTGATAGAATAAAAGGTTAAAAGGGCTCTTAATTAAAGCATATGCACATCTTGCTTTTCTTTAATACATATTCTCTTCCCATGTAGAAAAAGGTGCTAAGAGCTATTAGAAAGGAGAAGGTTGGGGCCATGGCAGTTCGAGGGGATCACCAAAAATGTTGCTTCAAGAAAGATTAGACTATGGTGGACGATCGATCGATAGATGATTTAAGATGCACCAAACCAACGGTTAATTAAGATTGTGGACTGCATGTTAACTAAAACTAGCGCCATAACACTACTAAACTACGAAAGTAACACGTACATATATGCTTAATTATGCTCACCAACCCCCATCCAAGAGAGAAATTTAATTTAAAACAAAGATTAGTAAGCATTAATACTAACCAACTCCATACTAATGGCAAAGAGAAAACAAAAACAAATGTACAAGGGAATAAAAAAGGACTTGCAAATACACAATTTTAGAGGGAAAAAAATTTAGTGATGTCAATATCATTCCTTAATTCTTTCAATTAACACCTTTTGTATAGGTGATCTCAAACTTTGTGTAAAGATTCTGCCCCCCATGCCTTTAAGTTGGTGTACAATGATGAAGGGCCAAAAAGAAATTTGACTATTCATTGACCGAATGTAACACTTTAACTAATCAGTGGCGCCTAGCAACATAATGTTTTGTTTTGACCTTTTCTTTCATCCACATTTAACAGAACAGAATAATGTGACTGTTCCTTTGAACTCACAAGACCTTTATTTACATCTTAATTTGCTTCCCCAATGAACGGATCATGTTTCTTTTCTCCTTCCTTCTCAAATAAGTTAACTCGTTAATCTTTAAAACCCTCTTGACATTTTGCTCAGTTGATCAGCAACCAGACATTTTAAAGTTTTTAACAGATAATGTATAGTGAGAGGGGAAGATTTATTAGTTGACTTGATGACTATGCCAAAGTGAACGAAAACCAATGAAGAAAAGTAGGGTAAAAAATTTGTCAACAAAGCTAAAAGGATCAAGTGAAGCAATATATTGAAGTGGTGCATGGTTTCAGCAGTTGTTGAGCTTCTTCGGTAAGTGGAGTCGTCCCCGTGTATGGAAAGGCATATGGCATCACGACTTGGTCCAAAGCCTAACAAATATTAAACAATTTGTGTCATGGGACACTTGGATTCATGACCTAATCAGTGGCTGCTCCTAAACACAGGCTGAACAAGGTTTGTTTCTCACTGGCAATTTTTGTCTTGTGCTTTGTCTAACGTCAATTCAGATTTGTACAACTTGATTCACACATGCATGCATAATCTAAGTTGGGAATATATGCATTTTTTTTTTACTTTTCAGATCATGTTAAATAAAAAGATAAAGGTCATTATTGGAAAAAAAAACTGAATCCAAATTATTAAAAGGTGCAAAGATCTTGTAGTGTGATTATGAATTAGTAACAAATTGTGTTTAATTAGCTAGTGCCAATGGCCTACTAATTAAATAATAATCATTAATTGCAACTCCCAGAATTCCGACACAGATGCTTGCACATGAAGACTGCACATGGCCGACCATCGGAATAACATTAACGACATCGTCACTTCCTAAGTCACCACCGTGGCACCGTGGCATGCACCGTGCGATTCGTCTATTTTAAATTTTAGATTTATTCAGTTAATTAGAAGGACGATAGTTATTAGTAATTGTAAAGAGTCAAGAACAATAAGTATGTGTTTCGAGAATGGAATAATACTGAAAATAGTAACACTCAGCTCGTAACAATTATGCCCTTGGGATTTTTGTTTTTACTCTATTAGTATTTATAATTTTTATTTATTTAGTTTTCTTCTCATAAATCATTCACCAATTATATTCACACTTCTATTTCTTCTCTCTCTATATGTTAACTAACATCATGGTGTGGTGTCTATATATCATTTTCCTTTACTAAGAGAGTAGATGGTAATTAATTGTTTATAGACTCAATGTTATCGATAAAACATTTTAAAACAAAAGTAGAAAGATAAATAGTAAAACTGCGGCCTTTCCTGAAACCTAATATGTACCTTTATTTTCCTTCTGAGTTTCAAAAGGAGATTTAAAAAAATTCAAAAACTATATGTTCAACATTGTCCTCATACTTTTGTATCCTCTGATTATGTTCGAAGACAAGTAATGTAGACAAAAATTCAAACGAATACAATAATGCACTATGGTTGTGTTAGCCCATATTTTTGATGAGCTAAAATATGTTCTAAATACGTATTAGATGTCGTCTTGAATTTTGAAGCGTATTAAAGAGCAAGAATCTTGTCAGAGTCTGTTGAATCGAAAAGAAAGAAGGTGCTATTAGAAAGGATTCACAGGTTCAAGGAAGTATTTACAAAATACAAGGCTAAGACAAGAAAGAGGGTTTCGAACCATTGGGCGAATCGAGCTGGCGTATGGTCGAATCGAAGTCAAGGCAACAAGATTTCTGGATTTGGTGCAATTTCTGACAAAACTTCACAAAATTAGTTCGACTTCGAGCAATGTGGGTAACCGTTCTAAGGAGCAGTTATGTGCATGCAAGGTGTACGTAGCAGGACACTTGGCATTAGGATAGTGTTCGACCGTTAGGGCAGTTTATTTTCGAATGTCTATATATAGCAGTTTTTAGTCAGATTTCGAGGTCGCAAATCATTTCTAAAAATCCTTATACACTCAAAGTACTCAGCGCAGAGAGAAACGAGTACGCAAGGAGAATGTATGATTGTGAACCATTTTTAGTTTCTGTAAACTTTACATTTCAAGTGCAATGCAATTTACGTTTCACTTTATAATTCCTGTCTTTTAAATGGTTCATTCGATCGAATGAACTCACTGATCCTTTAAATTCTGCAATTTACCTTTCCCTTGTCAATTTACTTCCAGCATTTCGTTTCTTTCAAAGAACTTTACTTTCTGCAAATCTCAAACCAATGAATGTTTGTTGCAAGGATGAACATTAAAGGTTTTACATTTAAATGCAAACACACAAATGGCATGCTCCTGAGATTCACTAGTCGATCTCGCAAGCAACTCGATTAGACTAGCGATTGTTTACCAAATTTCAGCGTAAACAAATTGGCACGCCCAGTGGGATCGGTCAATTGTGTGTTTTTGCTTTAAATTATTGTTAAAATTTTATTCAGTGCTGTTGGTTTATTGCACTCTTAATTGTTTTGATCTTGTATGCATTTAAGAAGTGGGAAATCTGTTCCACACTTAACAGAATTTAAAACTCGTACAAGGATGGCTAGACCACCCCCAAGTAACCGAAACAATGACCTTCCAAATATGGAGGGGCAACCAACGCAGACATCTGTCAGTAATGCCAATATAAATTCTGGCATAGGAGCAATTCCTGACCAAACTGTTGGCACGATAAGTTCGACCGCTTCGACGGTTATGAATCAGACAGGGGTAACTTCTCCCATGACCAACATGACGTTGGCAAGTTCGACCACGTCAGCGTCTGCTTTTGCCCCATGGAATAACCCCAGTTTAGGGAATCCCAGTGGAAGTCCCTTTCGACCGCCTCAAAACCCTCTATATGGCATGCCTACATCTTTGATGGCAGGGCTGCAAAACTCTCAACCAAATGTAGAGAATCTTAATACGTTCTCTCCATCAGGGTCTGTAGCGGGCAATCAAGGTAGGGTAATTCCTCAACATTTAACCAATACATCCGTTTTGTCACTCAGACAACAAATGGATGAAAGTAACCATGATATGGTTAACATGTTAACACAACAAATAGGAACTGTCATTAACCCTTTAATTCAAAATACAAATGACAGTTACCAAATGTTAACAAATCAAATAAGTCGAATTGCTGACTTTTTTGGGGCACCACCCATACAGCAACCACCAATTCGACAAATCCAAATACAGGCGCCTGTCCAAGAGATACAGATGCCTAACAATCCAGGGATGCAAATGGCTCAAGCACCACAACCAGTGGCACGCATAGAGCCACCAGCCCAACAGGTTGAACCAAACCCTGGTATAGTATTGGTAAATAGAAACCAAAATGCTGATGAAGTAATAAGGAATATTCAACAAAACCGGTTCGATAGGCAAAATAACTTGGCCCAAATGGTCGAAACAATTTTAGTACAGAATGGTTTGAACTTGGGCTTACACAGGCCCAATTTTGTGTCTCCATTATCTGAGTATGTGTTACAGACAGAATTACCAAGGGGTGTGAAAATCCCTAAGTTTACTAAGTTTGCAGGAGAAACAAATGAGTCCACTGTCGAACACATTGCTAGATATTTGGTCGAGGCAGGGGACTTGGCTAATAATGAAAATTTAAGAATGAAATATTTCCCCAATGCCTTAACTAAAAATGCTTTTACATGGTTTACAACCCTTCCTCCTCATTCCATACATAATTGGAACCAATTGGAAAGGATTTTCCATGAGCAATTCTATATGGGACAGTCTAAGATAAGCCTTAAAGAGTTAGCCAGCGTTCGACGTAAGGCACCTGAATCAATTAATGATTATTTGAACAGATTCAGACTCTTAAAGGCAAGGTGTTTCACCCAAGTCCCTGAACATGAATTAGTCGAAATGGCTGCTGGTGGCTTAGACTATTCGATTAGAAAGAAATTAGATACCCAGTATTTAAGGGATATGGCTCAATTGGTTGATAGAGTTCGACAACTCGAACGATTGAAGGCTGAAAAGGCTAGAAATTCTAAGTTCCACAAAAAGGAAAAGGTTGCATATGTCGAAACCAATGACAGTGACCAGGAGTTCGATATTATTTATGAGGATATCGAAGACAATGAGGTTGATGTAGCAGAATTAAAACCTGGACCTCCTTATGTTTGTAAATTCCTTAAACCTTCCAATGGAAAAAACCCTGTGGAACCTAAAAATGATAAATTTGTGTCTAAAACTTATACATTTGATATAACTAAATGTGATGAAATATTTGATTTATTAGTCACAGATGGCCAAATTGTTGTTCCTAAGGGCTTGAAAGTACCCCCAATCGAACAACAGAGGAAAAGGGGTTATTGTAAATTTCATAATTTCCTTGGCCATAAAACCTCACGTTGTGTTCTTTTCAGGGATTTGGTTCAAAAGGCTCTTAACGAAGGGAGGCTCAAATTTGGTGAGAAACCAAAGGTTGCCCAGGCAAATGCTGAAACATCCAAAGCTGCTGAAACTCTCTATGCAGAGCCCCAAGAAATAATGATGGTCGAAGCAATGGAGTTGTCTCAGGTGCAAGTTCAGGGCATATCTGAAGAGGATTACAACGAACAAATGAAGGTTGTGTATCCTCAGGCTGAGGAGGATCTAATTGATTTCTTGAACAGATGCAAACTCGAAAGCAAGAGTGTGATGCTTTGCCCTCGCTGCAGTGCTGTATGTGATAGGGAGGCTACTGAGAGCCTAAAAAAATACCAAGTTGTTAACAAGGGGGCAAAGCAGAACCAACGTTTTGATAAAGGCGAAAGGGTTATGGTGCAGTCGAATAGTAATCAGAAGTATGATCGAAGGAATACTTTCGTTCCTCCTGGATCAGTTCCGGTCGAAAAATGGATGCACCAGGGACTCATAAGGTTCAACAAAGGGGCCATGGAAGTAGGTGGTTCGAGTGGAACGAAGCAAATTGGCCCGCAGGAGGCTAATAGGTACTCTTATAGGAACAATTACAAAGGAAAGAATCCTATGACGAGGACCCAATGGCGCAGGTTCCAGCGTCAGAAGAAATTGACCCAACGGAATCTGCAGACGGGCCAGTATAAAGAAGTGTCTAGGAGGCCAGTAAAAGAGAGACTCATGCCTCCAGTGGATGAAGATAAGATGGAGGATGAGGATCTTCTGGATTCTGAACCAGACTTTGATGTTATCTGCGTGGTATCTATCTTGCCATCTGAATATGATGTCCAGTCTGAGGTTACTGAGATCGAAAGTGAGTTCGATCATTTTGATATGGCTGACCCAAAGCCAGTGTGCTACTATGTTATGAACAATGGCTGTGTGGAAGAACAATTAGCCTATTTCGAAAAGCCAGATTTTCAGATGAAAAGTCATCTCAAACCTCTTTTCATCAGGGCAAAAGTTGAGAATGTTGGAATCAACAAAGTGCTCATAGATGAAGGAGCGGCTGTTAACTTAATGCCTCGATCTATGCTCTACAAGATCGGGAAACATGACACTGATCTATCTGCCCACAACATTGTGCTTTCGAATTATGAAGGTAAAACTGGTTATTCTTTGGGAGCCATTCAAGTAGATGTTGCTGTAGGCAGTATAGTTCGACCAACTTTATTCCTGGTGATACAGTCCAAGGCTAATTTTAACTTGCTATTAGGAAGGGAATGGATCCATGGAGTTGGGGCTGTGCCATCTACTCTCCACCAGAAACTCATTATCTGGAGGGAGGATGGGATTGTTGAAAATATAGAGGCAGATCAAAGCTTCTATAAGTCAGAGGTTGATAATGTTACTCCACAAACCTTTGACAAAAATTTGGCTAACATAGCACCTTGTGGTGACAAGGAGACTGTTTTCGAGCCAAGTGACAATGTTATCCACTCTGTCAAACTCCATCCTACCCATGGGTTTATATGGGAGAGGGAGGAAATTGATGCTGTTTCCTCTGAAGATGGAGTCATTCCACCAACTGGGTGGAATATATATGAAGATTAATATGCTTGAGGCCACTGCATGGGCCAGAATTACGACTTATATGGCCGAAAATAGACTAAATACGGCCTTCGAGGCTGAATCCCAACAAAATATGGCAGTTGAAGCCAAGATCGAAGATCATGAAAACAAAGAAACAAAGGATCGAAGACTGGACTGCATTTATGATGATGAGCCACTGGGTTTTGAGAAAAATCCCATAAGTGAGGTGCCAAAGATGCAGGCTCAAGATCCTTTGGAGGAGATCGACATTGGAGATGGCTCGATAAAAAGGCCAACCTATATCAGTGCCAATATCACCTCAAGTCTAAAAGAAAAGCTGGTGCCTCTTCTTAGAGAATTTAAAGACTGTTTTGCTTGGGATTACCACGAAATGCCTGGGTTAAGCAGAGAAATGGTCGAAATGAAATTACCTATTAAGGAGGGAAAAAGACCAGTAAAACAACTACCAAGAAGATTCGCACCAGAAATCATGTCCAAGATTAAGGAAGAGATCGAAAGGCTGCTGAGGTGTAAATTCATCAGATCTGCCAGGTATGTCGAATGGTTAGCAAATATAGTCCCTGTCATTAAAAAGAATGGAACTCTTAGAGTATGCATAGATTTTAGGGATTTAAATAATGCTACACCTAAAGATGAATATGCTATGCCAGTAGCGGAAATGTTGGTAGATTCAGCAGCTGGCTTCGAATTTTTAAGCATGTTAGATGGTTATTCTGGTTATAACCAAATATTTATTGCTGAAAGTGATGTGTCAAAAACAGCATTTCGATGCCCTGGTGCTTTAGGCACTTATGAATGGGTGGTTATGCCCTTTGGGTTGAAAAATGCTGGGGCCACTTATCAAAGGGCCATGAATTCCATGTTTCATGATTTTATTGACACATTTATGCAAGTTTATATTGATGATATAATCATCAAATCCTCCTCAGAAGATAGCCATTTGGATTACCTTAGGCAATCTTTCGAACGAATGAGGAAACATGGATTAAAAATGAATCCATTAAAGTGTGCTTTTTGTGTGCGTGCAGGAGATTTCCTTGGTTTTGTGGTGCATAAAAAAGGCATTGAGATAAATCAAAACAAGACAAAGGCTATTCTTGAGACGAAGCCTCCTTCGACCAAAAAACAGCTTCAGTCTTTGCTAGGAAAAATCAACTTCTTGAGGCGATTCATTTCGAATCTAAGTGGCAAAGCTCAAACTTTTTCGCCATTACTTCGACTCAAGAAAGATGAACCATTCAAATGGGATGAAGTGCATCAAAAGGCTTTCGATGAAATTAAAGAATATCTGATCAAGCCTCCTGTGTTAATGCCTCCTAGTCGAAACAAGACTATGAAGTTGTATATTGCTGCGTCTGACAAGACCATTGGTAGCATGTTGGCTCAGGAAGATGATGATGGCGTAGAGCATGCAATTTATTATCTTAGTCGTGTACTAAATGATGCAGAAACTAGATATACTGCCATAGAAAAACTTTGTCTTTGTTTGTATTTCTCTTGTGCAAAACTTAAGCAATATATAAAGCCTGTTGATGTTTATGTATATTCTCATTATGATATTATTAAGCACATGTTGTCAAAACCTATTTTACACAGTAGAATTGGAAAATGGGCTTTGGCATTAACAGAATATTCTTTAACGTACAAGCCTTTGAAATCTGTTAAGGGTCAAATTGTGGCAGATTTTATTGTAGATCACTCAGTGATCGAAATGCCGCAAGACTATGTCGATACAGAGCCTTGGATTTTGTATTTCGATGGTTCGAAACACAAACGTGGAACTGGAATTGGAGTTTTAATAATATCTCCCAATAAAGTTCCAACTAAATTCAAATATAAAATCAAAGGGCTTTGTTCTAATAATGAGGCTGAGTATGAGGCTCTAATTACAGGCCTTGAAATTTTAATTAGCTTGGGGGCAAGAAATGTTAACATAAGGGGTGATTCAGAACTAGTGTTGAGACAATTAACACAAGAATACAAATGTATTAATGAACACTTAGCAAAATATTTTGTTATGGCAAGTTCTCTTCTGAATCATTTCGATTACATTAACATTGAGCATATACCTCGACAAGAAAACCAAGAAGCAAATGATTTAGCCCAAATAGCTTCAGGGTACAAAATGTCGAAGGAAAAGTTAACTGAGTTGATCGAAATAAAAGATAAACTGGTATTACCAGAGCCATTAAGCACTAAATTGCCAATGCCAAAACTTGTGGGGGCAAGTACACCACAAAATAATGAAGATGAAAGCATGGATGATCTCCAGGGAAAAATTCAAATTTTGGCCATTGACAATATGTTAGATAATGATTGGAGAAAGTCCATTGTTGAATATTTGGAAAATCCAATAGGTAATGTGGCTCGAAAGATCAAATATAGGGCTTTAAATTACGTGATTGTGGGAAATGATTTGTTTAAAAAGACTGCAGAAGGAGTGTTGCTAAAATGTCTAAGTGAATCAGAAGCATACTTGGCAGTTTCCCATGTTCACAGTGGGGCCTGTGGATCACATCAAGCAGGCCATAAAATGAAATGGCTTTTATTTCGACAAGGTTTGTATTGGCCTTCGATGTTAAAAGACTGCATAGAATTTGCTAAAGGCTGTCAGGAATGCCAAAAGCATGCAGGGATACAGCATGTACCTGCTAGTGAGTTACACTCCATAATCAAACCTTGGCCTTTCAGAGGATGGGCTTTGGACCTAATTGGTGAAATCAAGCCTGCTTCTTCTAAGAACCAGCGTTATATTATAGTTGGTATCGATTACTTTACAAAATGGATCGAAGCAGTCCCTTTGCCAAATGTTGATCAGGAAGCAGTAATTAGTTTCATTCAAAATTATATTATTTATAGGTATGGTATTCCCGAAACAATTACCACTGATCAAGGTTCAGTTTTTACTGGACGAAAAATGCAAGAATTTGCCCAAAAAATTGGCTTTCGATTATTAACCTCAACACCATATTACGCACAAGCAAATGGTCAAGTCGAAGCAGCCAATAAGATTGTAATTAACTTGATTAAAAAACACATTGCCCAAAAGCCAAGAAATTGGAATAAAATGTTAGATCAAGTTCTATGGGCATGTAGAAATTCTCCTAAGGAATCAACTAATACTACCCCATTTCGATTGACTTATGGGCATGATGCTGTACTTCCGGTCGAAATACATTTGCAATCAGCCAGGGTGCAAAAACAAATGGACATTCCAATCGACCATTATTGGAAAATGATGTCAGATGAGTTGGTTGATTTAGATGAGGAAAGATTAAGAGCATTAGAAGTTTTGACTAAACAAAAAGAAAGAGTTGCTAAAGCTTATAATAAGAAAGTGAAGTCAAAAACTTTTAATATTGGAGATTTAGTTTGGAAGGTTATCCTGCCCATGGATAGTAAGGATCGAGCCTTGGGCAAATGGTCCCCAAATTGGGAAGGACCGTTTAAAATAATTCAGATTTATTCGAATGGTGCTTATGAGGTGGAGGAGCTAACCCCTCAGAAACGTACTTTGAGTATAAATGGTAAATATTTGAAAAAATATAAACCAACACTGCTCGAAGTTAAAATAAGCATAGAATAAGAGAAATACTGGAAACATAAAAATGGCGATAACAGTAAATTGCCACAAAAGGGCATTTGTCAATATTACATCAAAAAGTAGAATCGAAATACAGAATTCGAAATAAAGAAATCACAAGTTCTACTAATTCATGACCAAATCCCCATACAGCTTTTTCAAGGTGGCCATCTCTTTAGTTAAGACCTGGTTAGCACTCTCCATAACCTTTGCCTCATCTGCTACAGCCTGAGATGCGCTAAAGGCCTTCAGGCCTTCCCTCCCTTTTTCATCAACCAGTTTCTGAATCGAGTTAGCAGCCTTCTCCTGGAGTTCCTTGCGTTTGGCTTGCTCTGTCACAATTTTCTGCCTTAGATCATCGACCTGAAACAGCAGATCCTTAATAGTTGCCTCCCAGAAGGAGATGTTATCATCACAGTCTTTGATCTCAGAAGATCCTTCTTTCGCCTCTTTGGTGAGACGTTCGACTTCATGTTGAGCAGCTCGGGCTTTCTCGAGCAGAAGGATATGTGCCTGTTTCTGGGCATCTAGTCTTGTGCCATTCTCGCGTTTTTTCTGCACAGTACTTGCAAATTGGTCAATGATGGCCTCGATTTGGATAACTTTGCCTAGAGTCTCATCAGAGGTAAGGGGGTTGTGAAATTTCTTCAAAAAGTTCAGGTGCCCAAAGGCAGCAGAGGGGTTCTCTTCAATGGATTTAAGCACATCTTTCCGTGCGTATTCCGTTGATAACTTCAAGAGCAGAGAATCTTGGCGTACTGAAGAGTTTATTTCAGCATCAGATGAGGACGAAGCACCAGGAATCTTGTCACTTGAGGTGTTGGCTTGACTTGTGTTCAGCAGGAGTCGAAGGGCTGCAGCAGGGTCTTCATTTTGCATTTGAATGAATGTATCCTCTGCGATCCCTATACTAGCGGAAAGTTTAGATGTCGAAGACACCGGGTAAATGTCCGAGCCTCCAGCTTCAGCCTCTTTTATGGCGTCTTCATCGAAAAAGTTTTCTTCAGATGAACTTTTCTGACTCGATTCATGAGGAGTGGTATTATCTGACTGGTTCGGCTCATGATGGTCATCAATCTCTGCCCAACCATGAGGACGACTGGATCCAATGCCTTGACCTTCACCCCATTCCTCAACATTCACTGCATCCGCCTCAGGTGCGGGAGATGTTCGCGCACATGAGGGTATTTCTTCTGCAGAAACATTTTGTTGCACCTGATTCGAATTGTCATGGAAAAAGGTTAACAAATAGTTTCGTATAAGCCATGATTAAAATCACATTAAGAAGGATACCTCGACGGTAGGTTGTTCTTGTGGTGAGTTCGGTTGCTCGACAGGGTTGCCCATCTCAGCAATAGAAGGAGCAGCTTTTACCTCAGTGCCGTCAATATCGGTCGAAGGTGGTTGGACGTCAACGGGTTGATGGGCACCTTGTTCTTTTGAAGACTTGGTCTTTTTCTTTTTCTTCTTGGCTGGCTCACCACCCTCGACAGCCACAGAAGGTTCAGGCTCGACCTGCTTCACTTTCTTTTTCTTCTTAGGCATTTGAGCCTGGGAATTGCCTGCCTCTGTTTGTTCAGCAAACTTGGTCGAAGTCGTAGGTAACTTTCTTTTTCTTATAAGAGGTCTCTCCTCTTCTTCCTGCATTACGAGGGTAAAGAAATGTCAGAATATAGACTTGAGGGAAAACTATAATATTGACATTAGAAATAAAACTTGCATCTTTCTCTTCGTCTAATTCGACGCCCGCATGCTTCGAGCGTTTTGAAGTCGTGGTAGTCTCAGTGCTATCATCTTTCTTTTGACTCTGAAAAAATAAAAGAAATATGAGGCAAGACGTTAAGATTAAAAGATAAGTTCGGAAGAGTTACCTTCTCTTCTTGTTTCCCTTCTTGGATTTTCACCCCAGTGGGTTTCTTGGGTCTCATGTCAGCTCGAGACGTTTCAGCACTCCTCTTCGTCATAGGTGCTTTGCCTGAAAGTAATAATTTTAGAAAAGACAAAAATACATTTCAATTTAGAAAGTCAAAAGTAAGTTCATACCTCGAGCTTGAAGGCTTGAGCGAATATTCTCGACCGTTGGTTGCACAAAGCCACTCTCAAGCCTGGAGATCATGTTAGTAGTGTCTCCAACCGAACGGGTCGAGTAATATCTTTCCCACCAGGTAACAAACCCCATGGTGCAGAAGTGGGAGTGGTTGAACTCAAAAGGATGCAGGTTATAGTTTTCATCAAGAGAAATCTTCAAAAACTTCTTGAAGGTCTTTTCCGAAAGATTGGCCCCTCTTATGACGTCTTGAGGATCTTCGAACAAGCTTTTAGGACGAATTTGCGAGAGGCCGAATTGTCTTGAAACCAAATTAGGCTGGTATCCAACCAGGCCTAAATAGTTCGATTGAACACCTGTACGACAAGACAGGATCTGTGGATTCAAGTAAAATGACCATATTTCGTTCACCTCTTCTTCATTGTCCGGATCGACAGTAGGGAAATAGTCAGTGAACCAGGCCGGGCCAACCTCTCGACTAATGAATGGAGCATGTTGGGGAAGAAACTTGTCAAAGCTCAGGAAAATCCTCATATACTTTAGGAACAATTTTTGTGAGCTTGGATCCAAGGTCTTGGGCGTTAGTCGAAGTGCTCTCTGGCCTTCAATCGAGCGATTTGCAACTTCTTCAGCATAATCTTGTGGGATTATTAATCCCATTTCCTGTTCAAAAGTGGCATTAAGCCACAACTGGAGGAGCCACATAGGCCCAGACACTAAGAAGGAAGACCCATCCTTCGATTTCTTCAGATCATCGCATGCCTCACCAAGTGATTCGTATAGCACTGCTAACAAGAGGCGTCCAAATCCAAAGTTCTGACCTTCATGAATTTGTAATGCCATTGGAATAAATCTTTTGGCTACTTGCAAGGATTTTGTGCAAAAGACATAGTGAGATAGCCACAGGGTTAAGAAGGCTACGTGCTCTTCATCAGAGACTTCCTCTTCGACCGGTCCTTTGTGTTCAGCTATATATTTGGAAAAGGTGTTCTCCTTATAAACTAGCTTGATATTATCACTAGAATTAGTGGGGTCATAAGTTTCTCCGCTAGGCCTAAGGCCTGTGAGGGCGGCTACATCTAAGAGAGTGGGGGTCATCATACCACACTTAAACTGAAAGGTGTTGGTAGAAGACTCAAAAAAGTGCATAGCTGCTATCAGCATTTCTGGTCGATATTCAGGACCAGATCGAGAGAATTGTATCAAATCAAAGATGCCATATGTCTTCCAGAAATCCTCATACGCTTGTTCGACTCGATCAAGCCAAGGCAGGTAATCCCTATGGGCTATTGACGGGGCGGATCGAAAGAGTTTGTTGGGTTTGCTTAAACAATTAAAGTTGTAAGGCTCACTATCAAAAATCCTAGGTTCGCAAGTTTGGTAGCAGGGAAATACCTTACTCATTTTACTCGAAAGTGATGCTTGGTCTGGCAGGGGTCCACCAAAAGCGTAAACCGTTCTTTCCACTGCAAAAGGGATCATCACCTCTGATTCCCAGGTTTCTGTCTGTTCTGCGTCACCATGTGGTTCTGGAACCACCTTTTCTCCATCATTCCTGACTGTAAAGTGTTGCCACTTCCCAGCAAACGGAACTGCTTGTCCTTGCGACATCGTAAGAAATCTGAAAAGGGATGATTCTTGCGAAGGGTTTGTTAACTGGTAGAATCAGTGAGTAAAAGCTTGGATTCGCGAGGAACAGTGGCAAAGTTCAGAGATACGGTGGGGTTGATAATGAAAGGAGTAACAAGTTGATATGAATATCTGAAAATAAGAAGGTTTCGCCGGAGATACGAATTAGAAGAAGAAGGGTTTCGGAAGCAAAGAAGAAGAAGGGTTTCAGAAGCAAGGAAGCTGAAGGGGGTTTTTCTGGGGTTCTCTGCGCTATTTATGGAGTTTTACTTTAAAAAGAAAAAAAATATAATAATAATCAATTGTCAAAATCAATCAGATCAAATTCCCCTTTCGACTTCCCAGCGTGACACGTGTCCCACTCTGCCTAGAAAAGTGGAATTAATGATGGGTAGTGGGAGATCGAGGCGACGGTTACACAGTGAACGTGCGATCATGACGCCATTTCAGGAAAACTGGTAGAAAGAGAGAAAAAATGTCAACTTCTCATCTTCCTTCGATCTCGAATCGAAGCAGACATTTTTTGGGGGCAATTTGTTAGCCCATATTTTTTATGAGCTAAAATATGTTCTAAATACGTATTAGATGTCGTCTTGAATTTTGAAGCGTATTAAAGAGCAAGAATCTTGTCAGAGTCTGTTGAATCGAAAAGAAAGAAGGTGCTATTAGAAAGGATTCACAGGTTCAAGGAAGTATTTACAAAATACAAGGCTAAGACAAGAAAGAGGGTTTCGAACCATTGGGCGAATCGAGCTGGCGTATGGTCGAATCGAAGTCAAGGCAACAAGATTTCTGGATTTGGTGCAATTTCTGACAAAACTTCACAAAATTAGTTCGACTTCGAGCAATGTGGGTAACCGTTCTAAGGAGCAGTTATGTGCATGCAAGGTGTACGTAGCAGGACACTTGGCATTAGGATAGTGTTCGACCGTTAGGGCAGTTTATTTTCGAATGTCTATATATAGCAGTTTTTAGTCAGATTTCGAGGTCGCAAATCATTTCTAAAAATCCTTATACACTCAAAGTACCCAGCGCAGAGAGAAACGAGTACGCAAGGAGAATGTATGATTGTGAACCATTTTTAGTTTCTGTAAACTTTACATTTCAAGTGCAATGCAATTTACGTTTCACTTTATAATTCCTGTCTTTTAAATGGTTCATTCGATCGAATGAACTCACTGATCCTTTAAATTCTGCAATTTACCTTTCCCTTGTCAATTTACTTCCAGCATTTCGTTTCTTTCAAAGAACTTTACTTTCTGCAAATCTCAAACCAATGAATGTTTGTTGCAAGGATGAACATTAAAGGTTTTACATTTAAATGCAAACACACAAATGGCATGCTCCTGAGATTCACTAGTCGATCTCGCAAGCAACTCGATTAGACTAGCGATTGTTTACCAAATTTCAGCGTAAACAGGTTGATTATGACTCCCATAAATAACTTATATTCAAAATTCAAATACATGCTTAATTTTCCAACATTTTATAGGAATTAAATCATCTTGTAATTTATTAGATATTTTCTAATTTTAAACAAATGCATGCTAGAATTTTCTAATTTATTATAGGTATTTCCTAAATAATTGCCTAAACTTTTTGTATTGATAATTTATGTTGTTTCTTGGAAAAATGATGTAGTATATAAGACAATGACATTTTGTAATCTTGAAATTGACATTCTAGATACAAAAAAATGCTATAGATTGAATGGTAAAAGGTTGTTGATTGAGCATAAAAGAATTTTATTATCCTGATTTAAAAACTTAGTTTTACACAATGTAATGTGTCTTATGTAATAAAATGACTAGCAGATGGAGAAGACAAAATACATGTAATAAGGGATGATCATCATCAAGAGATATGGAAAAATATATCCACGTCGAATTTTAATATAAGTAAATATATTTTCTTATCTATTTGTATTTTACATTTTAATGATGTTTATTATTTATCCCGCTTGGTGATTACCATACACGTTGAAACATTATTTTGTAGAAGAAAAAAAACGTGTACTGTAATCACTAAGCCTCACCCATCTCGCTCTGGATTTTTGAAATTAAAGAGCATACTTTGTTTTTGTCTCAATAAATTCCAGAAATCCTACTGCAACATCTTCCTGTTATCTACCACATTCGTCTAAATAAGAAGCTTGTCGAGCTCATCCATTTCTCTAACCTTGCTGTTAATTCTGACCATCCAAGTCGTGGAAAGTTACTTTGCCCCAACTCTTTAATTATCACCGTTTTTAAACCTTTCAATTTTTTCTTTACTCTGAAAAGTTTCCACCCTCAATAAAACAACGAGTTTGAAACATGTTATCTGATTTGCAGTTTGAAACATGTTATTTTGAGCGGAATAGGTCCTCCTCCATGCATAAACAGTGTCTTGGATTTCTTGAAGGAGAAGCAAATGTCATAATTCGAACAAGGCGTTTCGTCTCCTTTCTCGGCCAGGGGTGCTTTGCCAAAAATAAGGATTTTCATTTATTTGTAAGTATTTTTTTTTTTTGCCAAGTGAGGTTAGTTATGCAATATTTAATTTTAAGTTGTCACCATTGGTGCTTCTGTTGGTTTTCTGTACTGAATTGTAGCTTAAAGATATCCTAATATTGGTTGGATTAGAAGTGGATTACAAACTAAAGAAATAATAAGGATAAAATTGACTGACAAATTGAATAAAAAAATATAAGAAGTTCGATAAAGGTAATATATATATATATATATATATATATATATATATATATATATATATATATATATATATATATATATATATATATATATATATTCTTTTGTTTGTTTGGGTGCATATAAGAGAGAGTAGACAGAAGGAAATTGTATGAGAAAAATAAAAACAATAAAAAATTAAAAAAAAATCATTATTATTTATTCTTAACATCATAAATTTATTTTTTTAAAATTATTTTATAAAAAAATATTTATTTTTTAGAGGACTTCATTTTCGTTTCATTTCATTTCAATTTGAGAGAAAAAATGAGTCTTTTATTTTCCTGTTGACGAAACTGAAAAATAAATAATATTTATTTGTACTTTTAAAAAGCAGTGAAAACTTATTATTTTGTATTTATCTTATTTTCGTTCCTTCTATTTCTTTATTTCTCATTTTCTCTAAAATAATATTTTAGACGAGAGGGAACAATGCCAAGGGCTTGTTGAATCCTAAAACATTTCCTTATCATTTGGTTTAAAAAATTGTTAGATCGACCTTCAACAATTTAATAAAGCATGTTCTTACACACAATCAGACATATTCGTAGTTGCTGAGGAGCTGTAGCAAATTAAGTCATATGCTACTTGGACTCAAAACATGCTATTGAAAATATTCAAGAGGAAAACAATGAGTTTCATCACTATGATCAACCATATCAGGGACCTGGTGAGTAGCTGACTTTTTTTTTTTAATTACCAAAATGGATATTTTTGCACAACTATTTACTAAAGTGGGTGCTTTAGAAAATTATTTACCTGCTAGGGATGATTTTTGTCACATACAATATAGGACGCATTACTCTGAATGACGTCTTATGTTTTTTGTTTGTTTTGTAACAGAAGTGTCATCTTGATCTTGATTGAGTATTCCTTCTTTTTAGGTGTTCTGCACTACAGGACGTGTCACCCTCTGTGTTTCCCACAGGAGGTATCTGATGTGAACCTGAGTAGGAGCGGATCGTTTGATACAAGCTACGGAGGTTTGGATGACGCCACTTCCGGTGAAGAAAGATAAGTCAGGGTAGACGTTACAAGGATTACCTTGATAAGTCTGAGATTGGTTCAACAAGGAACTCAGATAGAAACTCTCACCAAATTTTATCAAATGCCAAAAGTTCCTTTATTGAAAACAAAAACAAATACTTATAGTGTATCTGAACAAAAAGATAAAAATAGACATGAGCCTTCTAAACAGTTTGGGCCAAAATTACAATAAAAATAAATTATCACTAAAAACTTATTTAACTTGGGCCTTCAAGTTAGTTTGGGCCTTCAGCAACAATTAGTAGTCTTGGTAGTGCCTCTGCCTTTAGGCCTTCATCTTTCAACACTTGGGCCTTCAATCATCATCAATGGCAGCTATACAAATGACCAGCCTTGTCTCTATGACGTGTTGGGCTTGTTTAAGTCTGCCTCTGGTCATGGGCCCTTCAAGTGCTTCATGGTCCTTGCCTTTGGTTATGTCCTCGTCACTCCCTCCTTCTTGAAAAGGATTTGTCCTCAAATCCAAGGCCCCTCCATCTGCATCAAAAAGAGATAGATCAGACACATTGAAAGTGGCACTTACATTATACTCACTAGGCAAGTCAATCTTGTAGGCATTGTCGTTGTTCTTCTCCAACACTTGGAATGGTCCATCTCCTCTAGGTTGAAGCTTGGACTTCCTGTGTTCTGGGAACCTCTCCTTCCTCAGGTGTACCCAAACCCAATCACCTGGTTCAAGCACGACTTTCTTTTTGCTTTTGTTGGCTTGCCTTGCATAGCTCGAATTTTTCTTTTCAATTTGAGCCTTCACTTGCTCATGCAACTTCTTCACATACTCAGCTTTAGCCTGTGCATCCTTATGCTTAAACATAGCAATGTTAGGCATAGGCAACAAATCAAGAGGAGTCAAAGGATTAAATCCATACACTATCTCAAATGGTGAACAATTAGTTGTGCTATGGACAGCCCGATTATAAGCAAACTCAACATGAGGCAAACAGGCTTCCTAAGATTTAAGATTTTTCTTTAAAACAGTCCTAAGCAGTGTGCCTAAAGTCCTATTGACTACCTCAGTCTGACCATCAGTTTGTGGGTGACAAGTAGTAGAAAACAACAATTTAGTACCAATCTTACCCCACAAGGTCCTCCAAAAGTGACTAAGGAATTTTGCATCCCTATCACTGACAATGCTCCTCGGTAATCCACGAAGCCGCACTATTTCTTTGAAAAACAAATCAGCCACATGACAAGCGTCATCCACTTTCTTGCAAGGGATGAAGTGTGCCATCTTAGAAAACCTGGGGATTGGGTGCCTATATGTGATGGTGATGTTGTTTATGGCTCTATAATCAGAACACATCCTCCATGAGCTGTCCTTCTTGGGTACTAGAATGACAGGTACAGCGCACAGACTCATACTATCTCTCACCCAACCTTTGCTCAGGAGTTCAGACACTTGCCTTTCAATCTCCTTAGTTTCTTGTGGGTTGCTCCTATAAGCTGGCCGATTGGGCAAGGACGCTCCTGGAATGAGATCAATGTGATGCTCAATTCCCCTCAATGGTGGCAAACCATCCGGTACACTTGTTGGAAACACATCATCAAAATCCTGCAGAAGAGACTGAATACTAGAAGGCAATTTAAATTCATCAATTGGGTTACATGCAACATCTGACGTTGAGAAAACAATAAATAGAGGGGTTGTCTCGCACAAAGCACCCTCCTTACCTCCCTTTTTGTTGCTAAATAAAACTATTTGCCCTCAAGTGTTTCACTCTTTTTGTTTTCTCTCTTTTCCCTCTCAAGTGTTTCACTCTTTTTCTTTCCTCTCTTTTCCTTCTCAAGTGTCTCACTCTTTTTCCTCTCAAGTGTCTCACTCTTTTTCTTTTATCTCATTTTTATCTGATCCTCACAAACCTCTTGAGGAGATAACAGTTTGAGAATAATCTTCTTGTCAGCTTGCTTGAAAGAGATTTTGTTGGTGAAGCCATCATGCACTGCCTTGGTATCATACTGCCACGGTCTTCCTAACAGCACATGGGTTGCTTCCATTGGGACCACATCACACAGCACCTTGTCATTATATCTCCCAATGGTGAGACACACCTCAACCTGTTGAGTCACTTTTACCTCTTCATCTTCACTAAGCCACTGAAGTTTGTATGGTCTAGGATGGGGCTTAGTTTCCAAATTCAGTTTGGTCACTAATGTGGAACTTGCAACATTGGTACAACTTCCTCCATCAACAATTAAAGAGCACAGCTTACCATTAATTAAACACCTGGTGTGGAAAATATTTTCTCTTTGATTGTCATCTAGTGGCTGCATTTGATTTCCCAACAGCCTTCTCACCATCAACATATCACCCTGCATAGCTTCCTCCTCATACTCTTCTTCTTCCACTTCTTCTTCACTAATTTCAGACTCACTAGTGATTTCTCCATCAGCCTTCATGATCATGGTCCTCCTGGTTGGACATTTAGAAGCAATATGTCCTTTGCTTAAGCACTTGAAACATTTTATGTTTCTGGTTCCAATATTGGATGAGGAAGTGAAGGTGTTATGTTTGCTTCCACCTACACTGGACGCTGCTAACTTTCCATGCGGGGATGTGGCTGCAGGTCGGAACGAATTACCTCCCTCCTTCTTGGATCTGTTGACCCAGTTTTGGTTGTAAGTATTGGGTGAGTTCCTCCTTGTTGCACTTTTTCTTTTAATTTGCTGTTCAACCCGGAGCGCCCTATGTAACAAGTCATCCAACGCCACATACTCCTGCAATTCAACAACATCTCTGATTTCAGGGTTTAGACCATTCAGGAAACGAGCCATTGTGTCTTCGGAGTCCTCTTCGATGTTGACCCTCACTAACGCCATTTCCATCTCTTTATAATATTCTTCCATGGTTAAATTCCCTTGGGACAGCCCTTGGAGTTTCTGTCGCATGGTTCTGTTATAGCTAGTGGGCACATACCTTTTTCTCATCACCCTTTTCATCTCAGTCCATGTATCAACCTCTCGCCGTTCCTCTCTCAACATTTCTCTCTAGTATTTATGCCACCAAACAAGGGCATAGTCGGAGAATTCAACTGCTGCTAGCTTGACTTTTTGCGCATCAGTGTAGTCATTGCAGGCAAATACGTGCTCAGTCTTCATTTCCCAGTCCAGGTAGGCATCTGGATCACTTCTACCTTTGAAGGGAGGAACATTGAGCTTTACTCCCTCAACCCGGTTCTGCCTCGGTCCGTCATTACCACCATTGTTACCTCTATTCCCATCTATATTTCGTCTAGCATTCTGATTGGCTTGGTTCTCCAAAGCTTCTAGTCGTCCATAGACCTCCTCATTGGTACGGTCCAGCAAACGTTGCATCTGTGCGTTCATCGCATCCAGTAACAGACGTTGAGCTCCGTCCAACTGATGATACTCGTCACCACCACCACCTGCTCCAGCCATAATTCAACAGGAAAAAAAAAGTGTGCAATAAAAATTATTAAGGTTTCAGGACCTCACAACACTCTACTCACATGTTTAACTCTTAGATGATAGTACACTCGTCTTTGATCAATAAGTTTTTGTGTAATGTATTCCCTCTTGCCTTTTACCACTCGTGTTTCCTCTTAAGTTCCTGGATGGACCAAATTAGACACACAAGGTAATATAAAATAAAAGGAAAGACAATATAATGATCACAAACAAATTTGATTTGGGATAACAACTTGGACTTGATTTGGATAATAATATATTAGATTGGATTGGATTTGGATAACAGATGAGCTTTAATTTGGGTAACATATATGATAACAAATAAGATATTAGGTAGGATAACAGATAAGATATTAGGTAGGATAACAGATAAGATATTACATAGGATAACAGATAAAATATTAGATAGGACAACATATATGACAATAGATAGGACAAGTAAACTTCAAATGCTCATAACTTTTGCTACGGTTGTCCGTTTGAGGCCCACTATATGTCAAAACGCTCAGAATTCAGAGGAGAATCCTTGGGCAAATTTTGGCCCCGCAATTTTCCCAAAAAATGCCTCTAACTGCCTTAAATTTGTGTTCAAAGATCAAACACCCAAATCTCTTCCAAACTTTTTTTTGGCAACTGTTTCCTTTTTTTTCTTCCTTTTTTCTTTCTTTCTTTCTTTCTTTCTCTCTCTTTTTTTTTCGTTCTTTTTTTTTCCAGACGTCCAACTATTAGAATTCGTTCAATAGGAAATCATCATTAGGCAAACTTGACCATTTAGCAATTTGGTAATTAGGCAATTTTTACCCCAAACAGAATTCGAATAGGCTGAAACAAAAGTTATGAACAGAAGACAAAATACAATATGACAGGCACAAGAACAAGAAACAAGAAACAAGAACTCAAACAGATTCTTTTTTTTTTACACAAAGTCTGAAAGACACAAGACACAAGAAACAAGAACAAGAACAAAAAAAAAACGTGACAAGAACAAACAAGAACAAGAACGAAACAAAGACACAAACAAGAACGCAACAAGACGCAAACAAGAATGCAACAAGACGCAAACAAGAGCGAAACAAGGACAAATTACCAAAAAAAGAAAAAAAAAGGATAGGATAGAACTTGTATCAAGAGCCGAAGCTCTGATACCAGATGATGTGAACCTGAGTAGGAGTGGATCGTTTGATACAGGCTACGGAGGTTTGGATGACGCCACTTCCGGTGAAGGAAGATAAGTCAGGGTAGACGCCACAAGGATTACCTTGATAAGTCTGAGATTGGTTCAACAAGGAACTCTCACCAAATTTTATCAAATGCCAAAAGTTCCTTTATTGAAAACAAAAACAAATACTTATAGTGTATCTGAACAAAAAGATAAAAATAGACATGGGCCTTCTAAACAGTTTGGGCCAAAATTACAATAAAAATAAATTATAACTAAAAACTTATTTAACTTGGGCCTTCAACAATAATTAGTAGCCTTGGTAGTGCCTCTACCTCTAGGCCTTCATCTTTCTCCACTTGGGCCTTCTATCATCATCAATGGCAGCTATACAAATGACCAGCCTTGTCTCTATGACGTGTTGGGCTTGTTTAAGTCTGCCTCTGGTCATGGGCCCTTCAAGTGCTTCATGGTCCTTGCCCTTGGTTATGTCCTCATCAGTATCGCCTTCTTTTTAGATATTCTGTACGGGATGTGTCACCCTGTGCATTTCCAACAGGAGGCATCACCCTGATATGCTCCATCCTCTTATGTAAAACGCGTAGTATTTAGCGTCAACCAAGTCGACACTAAAAAAGAAAATGCTAAATACCTATTTAATCAACACCATCAAATTTTATTTTATAAATATGAGTAAATACTCACTTTTGTCCTTAAATTTATTAGGCGTTGACAATTAAGCCCTTGAAAGATGAAAAATTAAAATTTTATCTTTGAATTTGCAAAAAGTACAACAAATTAGTCTTATTGTTAGTTTTTTCCGTTAACTCAAATGGTTGTACATATGTGACACTTTCGATGATGATATGACAACTTACGGTTGTCATGTGTTATACAGGTGATTGTCATGTGTTACCTGCATGTCTATCACATGTCAAAAAATTGAATTTTTATTTGGTATCTTAACCTAACAATTTGATGTCATTTTTGTCCCTAAACTTAATCACTTAGTAACATTTGATCCTTGAACTTAATTAGGTACTGTCATTTTAGTCCCTAAATGCACTTTTGAATTTTTAATTAAGTGTCACACTACATATAAATTATTAGCATAGTGATAATAAATGTCATTTGTTTATAGTTATTAGAATTATTTATGATGATGAAAATTGAATGAAAAGTAATTGTCATTAATGAAATGAGAACTATTATATTTTATATTTGAAATCATTATTAATTTATTTATTAAGTTAAATTTCTATCAAATAATATTATAACAATGACAAACAACAATATAGCTAATTTGAAAATAAATAAACATATAAAATTAAATTATTTTTTCATAAGAATCAAATTAAAAATATGTATTATGTAAATACATAGATACTAACAAGTAATTTATTTTTAAAAGTCAGCATATTTATTTATTAAGGAGGAAATTAAAAAATAAAGAGATACAACATGGATCATTTTATTTGACCAAAATTTAAAGACAAAATTAGATATTTTTATTTTTCACCTTTTATTGTATTTTTTTATTTTGTACGCTCCAACATGATTAATATAATGAATGAATTATATTTTATACTCAATTTTGTAGGTCTCATATATTGTATACTTCAACATGACAGATGACAAATACTTATTCTATTGAGAATATAACGAGTGAATTATATTTTATGCTCAATTTTGTAAGTGGTATATTTTTAACTTATAATGAGTCATGTCATTTAATACTTAATCGTTAAACAATTATGTGAAAACTACAAAATATTACAAAAGAAAATGGTTCTAACTCTTTTATTTTTCATGTCTTCTTATACTCAATCGTTATGATGCCTATGCTAATAATTTCATACAACATGAGACATAATTGAAGATTTAAAAGTACTTTTAGGGATCAAAATGACAGTACATATTAAGCTCATCGACCAAAATATCAATAAGTGATTAAATTCAAAGACTAAAATGACAATAAGTTACTAAGTTTAGAGACTAAATAAAAAGCCAACTTTTTGACACGTAGCAACCGTCATCTATCATGTCATCACCAGAAATGCCACATATGCATAACCATTTGACTTAATGGAGAAATTTAATAGTAGGATTAATTTGTTGCATTTTTTACAAATTTGAAAACAAAATTTTAATTTTTCATCTTTCAAGTATCTAAGTGTCAACGCCTAACAAATTCAATTATAAAAGTAAATATTTATCCTAAAAAATGGATGGTTTCACATCACATAACTACACGTTCAAACATCATAGTATTGAGTAGTTTACAACAAAAGCTTTTAGCATATTGAGAATGAGATTTTCTCTCACTTCTTACTCAAATTGTCCACAAACATGATAAGTTATCTTTTTTTATTATTGCTATTTACATTTTTCACTTCATCTTCTTCCTCTAGAAGAACACTTCCATGACTCCATCTCAATCTTATCGAATACCCATCATTTTCTCATAACGTCTTCACTTTCTTGGTCATGAATCACAAGGATGGAGTCATAAATTTCAGACAAAGGATACATTTTTTCTCTTTATTTTTCTTCATTATTCTTCTCCAATAATTTTTCGACTGGTCATTTTTTTTCTTTGCTTTTCTTCTTTGATATGTGTCTGTCACACCATCTGAAAGAGTTGTACTATTGATATATATTAATTGAAGTTGACCCCCATATACCCACCTACATATAACCGATCGACCCACACCTGCCTTAACCGATTGGTCAAACAAACGGATTCAGTCTATATTATTAGCAACTCGATTTGTTTCGATTCTAGATTTTTCAGCCCGAACCCAATCGATGCTCACCCTTGTGTGAGCACATGGAAATTTTCTACTCAACGCATTGTTGAAAAACTATTTCTGAGTTTTCCAGCATGATGGTTGGATCTTGGAACACCTACCTACTGTAAAACACATAAAACTAAAGAGAAAAGGTCATTAAACGGGTATTTAACATTGTTTTTTTCTTTTTTAGAGTCAGTTTGGACGACGTTGAATACCTGTTTTACAAACTTGGATGAAATGTACTAGAATGACGTCTCTTTTTGGCTACACACAAGATAATGTCTCCTATATTGACAAAACATCTAAAAAGAAGGAGTTAATCAAAGTGACACTTCCTACTATAGGAAAAACAAAAAAATACAAGGCATCATTCAGAGTGGCGCATCTTATATCCTACGTGGCAAAAATCTAGTAAATAATTTTGTAAAACACTTACTTTGATAAATAATTGTGTGAAAATACTCATTTTGGTAAAAATGTTTGAATAGCTTTTCAATTAGACACACCTTTAGAGAAGGTAACCAACGGCTGACTTCATAACTAAAGTAGGAGCCAAGTCTAATGATATCAACATCCTTACCAATCAACCTCCCAAGGATTGGAGTTGAGTAGTATTTTGTTTGCTGATATGTTTGAGGTGCCTTTCTTTTCTTTCATATCTTACAACATAAAAAAGCATTCATAGTAAAACCAAAAAGATCCTAGAACCAATAAAAAACAAAATCTTTTGTCTTTACTAATCATTGTTTCCCGTTTACTAGTTCTTATTTTCTCTATTATCAAACTTCAAGAATTTATTATTTGCTATTGTATGTACTACTCGGACTCGACAAACCTTTGTACTTAGTGGCTGGTCAAATAGGCTACTCAGATTCAGAGAATCTAAGTGGATTTAATTAAGGTAAGAGGGAAGTTCTATCTTCTACGAGAAAGATAGAGATATATCCTAAAACCAGATGCTATATATTATTATAGGAAATATATGATTTTATTTGACCTTTCCTCTATTTTACATTATCTTAAATGGAAAATTAAGATCTTATAATTCAATTTTACCTCTATAAAAAGGAGTCATCAAGGTTTAGGTAAACTAATTCTTAATCCAACTTATATTCTGATATTTGTATACTTGAGATTTGACAATATATCCCACCTATCGATTGAAGAATTACATAGTATAGTTAGCCCATGGTACTTTGCCACTTGGGGAGTAGACATACTTAGACTTTTTCTCCTCTACAAAAGGACATGTGAAGTTTATCCTAGTTGGTATTGATCACTTCACAAAGTGGATTGAGGTCAAACTCGTAAAAACCATCTTAGCAAATGTCTGAAAGTTCATTTGGAAAAACATTATATGCCAGTTTGGGATTCCCAACACTTTGATTTCCGACAATGGAAAATAGTTAATTGACAAAGGGGTTGAGGAGTTCCTTGAAAACCTAGGAATTAAACATAGAGCAACTTCAATGGAACATTCACAAAGCAATGGGCAAACTGAAGCAGCTAATAAGGTCATACTCGAAGAAGTGAAGAAATGAGTTGGAAAAGCCAAAGGTAACTAGGCCAAAGAGCTTCCCGCTATCCTTTAGGCTTATTGTTGCTCTCCATAGTCACCACAGGCGAGACCCTTTTTTGACTCTCATATGGGTCAAATGTCATGATACCAGTAGAAGTTAGAGAACCATCTCTCTGAAACATAAACTTTGTAGAGGAAGGGCTGAGAAAAGATACAACGGTTGGGTTAAGCCAAGAAACTTCTAGGCAAGTGACTTGGTACTAAGAAAATGGGAGAAGCCCGAAAATATACCAAAGAAAGGAAGCTTGCTACAAACTAAGAAAGCCTTTTCAGAGTTACTAAATCACTTGGAAATGGAGCCTACCAACTAAAGCATTTATCTGGCAAGGTGATTCCAAGAACTTGGAATGTCACTCATCTCAAATTCTATTACAGTTGAGCTTGTAAGTGGTGATGTACTTTTTTTCCTGCTCTAACATTTTTCCCATGAGGTTTTTTTGTTATAGAGGTTTTAATGAGACACACCCGAATTTTTCATTGAATAAAAGCATAATTTTCATCAATATTATGGGCTTTATAGATCCGAGAAGAATAACTCATCTCTCTAACTAAAGACCCAAACCAAGGCATAGATAAGACAGAATAAAGATTTGGCTTGCTAATAGACTGGCAAGCACAGTCGGCTAAAGATAGACTGCGTATAACTTAAACTATTTGGCTAAAAGAAGATAAAAAAAGCTAGGTTACTCGGCTAAGGATAGACCACAAATAACTTAAGCTATTTGGCTAAAAGAACAAAATATCTAGGTTACTCAACTATGGATAAACAGAAGATAACTAAGTCAATTGGCTAAAATTAGACCAAGAAAGGAAAAAATTACTCGGCTAGAATAAACTGAATTATTTCATCTAAAAATAGACTAAAGAAACTAAGTTATTTGGCTGAAAATTAGACTAAAATACTTGGCTAAAACTAGACTAAGTTAGTTAGCTAAAAAATGAGATTGAAACTAATTGAGAGATTCGGCTAAAAAAATGTGTATTACCGAGTAGTTTCTAATTAAGAATTAGAGAATGAACAAAAGTGAATGCAACACTCGGAATAAAATAAAAAGCATTGATATATATATATATATATATATATATTAATCAGAGGACCTATTCTATAGGTCGAGTCCGGGCCCTTAAAAAACTAGATAAATAAAAGATAAGTAACACTTGGGCCAAACCAATTGACCCTTCATCCTCATGCATGTTGGCTTCATTAACCAAATCCCCTTGACGATTGACTTACTTGTCGACATCAAAAAGGGAAAGGTCAACATTCTTTAGAAAAAAAAACTTGACCTGATGGGGTGTCTTCTTAAAACTGGCTTCATGAGTTCTTAGGATGTCGGACTCAACCTCATCAAGATCACTCTTTAACTTCACCTCAGCCTTCGCAGCACCCACCTTGAAGAGAGAAAACTCCTTGTTGAGGCCCTAAATCTCTTCCTAGAGAGTCTTAGCAAAACTCTCGGCAGAGAATAACTTGGTCTTTAATGCCTCCTCCCGGGTCTTAGTCTCATTTAACATTGTCTTTGAATCTTCAAGAGACTTCTAGGAATTCTTGGCAGATTGCAGTAGGGTCTCATTGGCTTTGGTAGCTTTGGCCAAGGCTAGCTCAACTTTCGCACAGTCAGCTTGAGCCTTTTTGAACACAATATCAACTTTCTCAAACTCTTTAGCTAAAAAATCAGTAATACCTCAAGTTCTTGTTGCGAAGCAAGCATTGGAGTCCATCGACACATGAGGGCCATCCTACCTTAGCATGTCGCGATCTGAATGGCTAAGAATGGAAGACTAGATAAGGCCACCAGGATTGAAATCCTTCCCCTAAAGAGAAGTAATCTCTTCCTTTATAGAAAGAAAGGTGAGGTGACTCTCAATGGAAGAACGAGAAACAAGTGGCATCGACTCCACTCTTGGCCTTTTTGAAGGCCCCTCATCTTTAGGACCCATATTGGCCTTCTTGGCAGCACTCCGGATGATGTGAAGGGGAGGAGGAACCCAATCATTGACGCGATCCTATTGCTTTCCCTTGGTTTTGTCGGCCTGAACCTTTTTAGCCTTGCTTTTGAAACCTTCTCGGCTTGGGCCTTCTTGATGGATTGATAAACTTGGCCATAATTCCTGAAAAAAGAAAAGTAGGGTTAAAACTCGGCAAAGAAACCAAAGAAAAAATAACAAAAAGATACTCACGATCCCAATCGTGGTTGGATTTTTGGAGAAAGGCATGTCTACCAAGGTCTTACAATGTAAAGCCCTGGGGAACTTATGAAGTATGGCCTCTTCTTGGTCGGAGGGAGACATGTATACCACAAGTTTTGTGATATACTTGTTGGGGGAAGAAGTCAAATAAAAAGGAAAAGAAGTCACCCCTTGTTGAGTAAAATAATTCCGCCTAACTTGGGCTCTGGGAAGAACTTGGAATAAATGACCCTAAATTTTTTAATAAGAAGTTGTATAAAGGTTGGTAACAGTTCGTCCGGGAATGCTGGTAAGAGAAACCCAACCCCTCTTTTTGTTTATTTTCACATTATAGTGAAGAAGGAATTTGGAAGTGATACAAGTAATAAAGAATTAGTCACATAAAACCCTAAAAGCGTGCATGGCTGCCTAAGCATTCAAATGCAACTGGGTAGGGGCGAGGTTAAGTTCTCGAAGAAAATTTATTTCAAACTTATTAAAAGGGATAGTAAAATGCGGGTTCGAGAAAAGAGTAAAATACATATAAATAAAGTAAGCCTCGGCCGGATAAGGGCGCATAAAGACACATTCAATGGCAATACAAGATTCAATGACCATCACATCCGATCCATCGATGTGAAAAAACTCAATGGACTCAAGGAAATCAGTAACAAACTCATAAGCCGAGAAACTACTTTCATAGAATATGACTTCCTTGTGAACCCAGGAGTAGCCCAGAAGGGTTATAGGAGGGAACTCCTTTCTGACCTTACTAGGTTTTCTAGAAGGAAGATGAGGAATAAACAAGATGACAAACTAAGACTTGGATAACAGTAGCCTCTGAGTCTAAGTCAATAACATTATGAGGAGGAACATGCAGAAGGGACTCGGCCTCATCTTCCCTTGGGAGGAAGTGAACTTTAGTGTTTGGATGAGGCCCTCCCTTATAACGCCCTGAAATTTTGCTAACTATAAATCGATGTTTAAATCTATTTATCGTGTTATTTGATTATATGATTGACTTGGATGAGTTGAGGTATGGTGTGAATTAGTCATGTGTGATTTTCTTGATGTGAATGTTGAGTTATGTGGAGTTTTATTGACCTAAGTTGAAATTATGAGATTTCAAATTGTACCTAAACCCATTTCGGTAAAATCACGATCCTGAATTCATTAACCATTGGATCATCTTCAAATTTGGACTGTAGGTTCCTAACCCTTGTCCCCAAGGTTTGACCGTTGGGGTCTGCTAGATAACAATTCCTGATCTCTCGCTTAGTGTGAGAAGCGCGCTAAGCACAATTCTAGCCCGAGAGGGAATTGCGTTGAGCACGAATTGTCACACTGATACTCACCAAGAAAGGCCCCCCAACAAAGGTGTTATGGTATATTTCAATCATTCCAAGGTTCAAGTGTATGTTTGCTATTGTAGATGACGCAAAAGACCTTACATGGCATGTAGATGGGAGAAATTGCAATGGAATGCTCCGGCATCCGGCTGATTCCTCTCATTGGAAGAAGATTAATAGTCTGTATCGAGAATTTGGCAAAGAGGCAAGAAATCTTAGGCTTGAACTTGCAAGTGATGGAATGAATCCATATGGCACTTTAAGCACTCAGCACAGTTTGTGGCCTGTTTTGCTAGTAATTTACAACTTGTCTCCTTGGTTATACATGAAGCGAAAATACATGATGTTGTCTATGATGATATCGGGTCCAAGACAATCAGGAAATGAAATTGATGTTTATATAAGTCCCTTGATTGAAGACTTGAGAAATTTATGGGATGAGGGGGTTGCTGTGTTTGATGGGTATCAAAATGAGACATTCAAGTTGCGTGCAATGCTATTTTGTACCATTAATGACTTTCCAACATACGGGAATTTTAGTGGATACAGTGTTAAGGGTCATCATGCATGCCTTATCTATGAAGAAGACACAAGTTACGTACAACTGAAACATGGAAGAAAAACAATATACATTCAACATTGATATTTTCTGAAAGTTTATCACCCTTATTGCGATTCAAAAAAGCTTTTAATGGAAGTCAATAGCATGATAGTTCGCAGATACTATTAACTGGTCAATAGTTTCTTGATCGGGTTGACGACATCAATATTGTATTTGGAAAGACCCAAAAGAAAGAAAAAAAGTAAAACTTTCATATGTAAGAAGAGGTCGATATTGTTTGATCTTACATACTGGTCTAATCTAGATGTCAGACATTGTATTGATGTTATGCATGTCGTGAAAAATGTATGTGATAGCATCATCGACACGCTTCTTAACATTCAAGGAAAGACAAAGGATGGTTTGAATACTCGCCAAGATCTAGTTGAGATGGGTATATGAGAGCAGTTACATCCAAGGTCTGATGGTAAGAAAATATAATTGCCTCTAGCTTGTCATACTTTGTCCAGAAATGAAATGGTAAGTTTTTGTTAGTGTCTGCACCGTCTCAAAGTGCCACAGGGATACTATTCAAATATTAAGAGCCTTGTGCAATTGAAGGATCTAAAGTTAGTTGGCTTAAAGTCTCATGATTGCCACGTCTTGATGCAACAATTGTTAATTGTGGCAATACGAGACATTTTTCTTAAGAAAGTCAAGCATGCCATAACTCACCTGTGTTTTTTCTTCAATGCCATAAGTAGCAAAGTCATTGATTCTCTCAAGTTAGATGAGCTGGAAAATGAGGTTGTTATTATCTTGTGTCAGTTGTAGATGTATTTTCCTCCTTTGTTTTTCGACATCATGGTTCACTTAATTGTTCATCTGGTGAGGGAAATTAAATGTTGTGGTCCTGTTTATTTGCGATGGATGTACCTAGTTGAACGATACATGAAGATCTTAAAAGGATACACAAAGAATCTACACTGTCTTGAAGCATCTATTGTTGAAAGGTACATTGCGGAAGAAGCTATTGAGTTTTGTTCCGAGTACATGGAAAAGAAAATACCTATTGGGGTTCCGAAGTCTTGGCATAACGAGAGAGTGAGAGGTAAGGGTTCAAGGGGACTATCTGTTATCACTCCAAGTCTAGAAGAATTGCAACAAGCTCATTTGTATATACTGAATAACAGTAATGAAGTTATGTCGTACATAGTTCGTCACGAAGCTTTAGTCAAGGAAAGTAACCCAAAAATATCGAAGAATAGGGTCTTGAAAGAGCATAACAAGACTTTTGTAAATGGGTTTAAAAATACAATCTTTGGTGACGATAAAGCTTCTAAAATGTTAAGAAAGTTAGTAAATGGACCTAAAAGAAATGTTATAACTTGGCAAGGATACGATATCAATAAGTATTCGTTGTACACGAAATCACAAGACGACAAGAGTACGATGCAAAACAGTGGTGTAAGTCTAAGGGCTGAATCTCAACACTTACTGTACATGATTACAAACTCCGTGTAGTTTCCATGCCTTACTTTGGGGTCATTGAAGAAATCTAGGAGGTTAATTATGTATAATTCAGTGTCTGTCTTTTCAAGTGTAAGTGGGTTGATAGTAATACGGGTGTGCGAATCGATGATTTTGGATTTAATTTGGTAGATCTGAAGAAGCTTGCTTATCAAAATGAGCCTTTCATCATGGCAGAACAAGTTAAATAGGTATTTTATGTTCAAGATCCTTATAATGAAAGATTGTTAGTGGTTCTACACGGAAAAACAAGTGGTCTTAATATTGAAGATGATCATTCAACCCTTGATAGTTGTCTCACTCCTTTCTCCACACAAATACAGGCTAACATCAACAGAGAAAAAGAAGTTGACGACGTTCTTGCAAATTGTAATGATCATGATGAAGGAGAATTAATTAACATCGTATAATGTAATTTATTTTATATTTACTTCAATTGTTAACTTCATTTCCACAACTTAATATAGTTTTCATACGTTGTTTAATTAATGTTGTTGTTTTTTGACAGGCACATGGCTACACCACCTTCTTCACTGTTTGCATCAAAGAAGACTAGAAAAGCAACACGACTCAGATCGTTGGCTACTAGACCAGCTAGGTGGAGAGACCAATGGTTCAAGTTGATCCTGTCACTGGGAAAGCTGATGGTCCCCATAGAAAGTAATTAAGAACCTATTTAGGGGTTGTCGCTCGTGATAAGGTGGATGTTACATATGATAATTGGAAACAATTCCCTATCGCTCAAAAGGATCTCACCTGGGAGGATATTCAAGTATTTTGATTAAATGTTGAATGTTGTTGTCATATGATCTACTAAAAATTTAGATTTGTAATTGACTAACTAGAAAATGTATTTATTGTATTGAGGGCTGAATTTGATATTCCTGAATCATCTGATTTGAGGACAAAGAAAAAAAATAATTCAGACCGTTGGAGAAAGGTAGAGGCAATTTAAGTCAAATTTGATCTCCAAATGGGCCTTGGCACATGGCAAGGATGGCGAGGATGACAAAGTCTGTAAGAAGTACGTAATAAGAAAAGAGAAATGGACCTAGTTTTGTCAGAGCCGTAGATACCCTTCATGGGAGGTTAGTTGATTTTCATTGTTTTTTAAACTTGATATTTACGTATTATTGTCAATTGTATTAAGTTATTGTCATGTGTTATTATCACGGGAGGTTCGAAAGAAGATGCAAACCATTCAGAAACAAAACACTGCCTCTCACGTGTTGTCTCGTGGGGGTTATGATTTTCTAGAAAAAAAGTTGATGGAAGCAAAAGAAATGATTGGAGGAAGCATCCCAATCTGGGAGCACTGACATAATCATTGATCCTTTATCTCACATTAGACGACATGAGAAGTGGAAGATGGCTCACACAAAGAAAACCGACCAAATGACGTCTGAGGTAGCAAAGGAAATCGCAGACAGGATTGTAAGTCACTTTCATTTGTTAGTGGTCATTTTTTATAATAATTGTTAGATGAGTAAACCAATTTTGTTTCTTTTGTTTACTATAGGATTCCTTGGAGGAGCAGGCCTCACAGGAAAGCTTTTTCATCTATGGATGTCAGGATGTACTGACTGCTGCCATTGGGCGACCAAAGCACCCAGGTCGTGTTCATGCTGTTGAAGCCGGTGTCACCATCAAAAACTACTTTGGACCAGCTTCAAGGGGCTCCCACACCTCTTCGTCCATGGTTGTTGAAGACCTTGAGCAGCTGACACAAAAGATCAAAGACCAACTGGAGGATTAGATCACACAAAAAGTGACTTAACAATTAATGATGTCCTTCAGCCAGATGTAGTCACAAATGCAATCATAGGGACTCGCACTACCTCCTGAGGTTGAGGTTGGTCCTTGTGCTGCTCATGTTAGCACAAAGAAAAGTTGAGTCGATCCCTCGAGACACGACCCAGAAACGGGAGACTCGGACAAATGTGGCTTGTATGTCGATGACAATCCTCCCCGACTGGTTGCTGTTGGGAGAGTTTATGAGGGGTCCACAACTATCCACAACATTCCTTTGGGCAATAATTAAGTGAAGGTAGGTGTTGAGGAAGTCTGAGATGCTGATGCTCACACTCCTGTACCCACTCAAAAGGTTCAGTTAGTGGGGCAGACACTTAACGCATTCCTTGCTTGGCCGACACATCTTGTAAAGCCTTTTTCAAAACAAGTATTTCATTGTGTTTTTTTTATAATTATTAATAAAGGATTTGTTACAAATCAAGTTTTGGCAGTCATTCGCTTAATGTTTATTAACTATGTAGGATAAACAAGTAGCTGAGGGACCGATGAAACCTATACATATGTTGAATCCTGATGAAGATCCCCTCTACTTGATGACATTGATCATCCTGTAGCTTTTCCTCAAGCCATTGCAGGCGTCGTGGGATACTAGCTTGTTTGGGGTGTATAATGATAATTTTACATTGTACATAAAGCATGAAGATCTTTCTGAAATAGCTCATGGTGGTCAATGTCTGAGCATCTCTATTATACAGTTGTGGATTCTGTAAGCCACTTTACATTATTGTATATTACCTAACTAATTGTTTTATACTCATGCATAATTTACTATATTTTAAGAACAATAGGCATATGACTAAGACAACTATGCGAGTGGGGAATGTCGATGTGTATGGATTTCTCGAGCCACAGTCTATACAAAGATTTAGACAATCGCAATTTGAATTAGAAGATTATATTAAGAAATGGATGCAGAATTCACAAAGAGATATGTACCTAGGAGCCTACTTGAATGGGTAAGTTAAACTGAACAAATCAATATAAATCATGTATGTTTTATAATAACTTCATGTTCTTCGATGCAGTGCACATTGGCAAATGGTCGTCATTTTGCTTAAGGACAATGTTCTCATTTGGTTTTGTTCCTTGCACAATAGGCCTGACAACTACTTGAAATGAATTATTAACAGGTCAATTGTATTTTGTGATGCATTCACTTTATGATTACAATTTGACATCAATATTTTTATTGTATAATACACATGCATGTTTCTCTTAATCAGTACTTTGAAGGGATTCAACGACAGTCAAGGAAGTAAATCCAAGGTTGCTGCTAGATGGATCATAGTTAAAGTAAGTCATTTAAATAATGTTTCATGTCTTCAAAATTAATTTTTATTACGCTTTGGTTAACTTTGAATACCTAAATATCGTATTCAATTTAGTGTAATAAGCAAAAAGGAAGCATTGAGTGCAGGTACTACGTAATGCACTGGATGTCAACAATAATCCTAGGAGGTTTCAAGGATAACTGGGAAATGGTACCTGTTTACTTCAAAACTAATTCAATTTCTTATAATTGTTATTATTTACACTTATTTATTAACTTATGTTTTATTATATCATGCAGTATTTTACTAATCAAAGACCATTGGATCAAGAGAGAATGAAGGTCATTCACATTCAGTGGGGAAGGTATTATTTGAAAGTTAAAAATCAAACACTAGGACTTTAAGTAATTATAGAATTGTAGAATAATTATTGTGTTAATTTAGATTAGGTTACAAAATTTATTATGTATTGACTTTCATTTTCCTTATAATTCATTATAAATATTCAATTATATATTATGGACAAAATTTAAAATGCTTGATAAAAATGTATGGTCTGCTTTCGCTTTTCAATTTACAGGTAAATTGGGTTAATTACAAAAACAAACAGGATATTAAAAAATACAAAAAACATAATCGGTTATTTAGAAAAATCAATGTCGTCAATAAAAAACAACATCGGTTATTTGGAAAATCGATGTTGTCAGTAAAAATCAATATTAGTTCTTTGGAAAACCAATGTTGTTGAAAACCGATGTGGTTTTCTACGTATTTTTTTTTATTTTTTTATAATACTACATCGGTTTTTTTACAAAACTGATGTTGTGTAATTTACTTAACATTGGTTTTGTAAAACTGATGTTAACGTTGATACTTTTAATGTCGGTAGTTTCAACATCAGTTAATAAACGATGTTGAAAGTCCTTAATAACTGATGTTAAAAGCTTATTTTCTAGTAGTGAAGCTCTCTTATGAAAGTCATTAAGTGTCATAACCTTATTATGCTTGGTACTTTTATGGTTGGTGTTAGTCGTTTTATACGACTAACTTTTATGTAGAAAACATTTTCCAAAACTTGTATAGTTTCCCAATTATTGGTTATTTTGTAGTGATTTTTGTAAATAAATCTTGTTTTAAGGTTAAAGTTGTCTCTAGAATATGTCCATTGGATTTAATGATGAAATATGTGCAATTTCAGGTGAAAATGAGGCTAAGTCATGAAGTGCTAAAAGTGACAGTTAAGCTTAGCTCATCAGTGGGCTAAGCGCGCATCCACCACTAAGCGCAACTTCATCACACTTAGCACAATAGAAGAATCTAGTAGGGCATCATCATCAAGGCTGCGCGCTAAGCGCGAGATAAATGCGCTAAGCGCAACAGTTGTCTTCAGCCAGGCTCAGCACACGACTGACGCTAAGCTCAAATCCACTTACTCGCCCTAAGCGCGAGGGTGGCACTAAGCACAACGTCACGAATTCAGAGCCTATTTAAAGCTTGTTTTGTGCATAATTAGGGTACAATGCCCAGGGCACAAAATTCCACAGCACACCATAGTGCCTATTTCGGGAAAAGAGCTCTGGAGGTAGCAAGAGGAGCAGCTTTTGCAGAGATACCTAGGTTTTGTAAGCTTATTATTGTTAGGGTTTCTTCTGTAATGGCTAGCTAAACACCCTTGTTGGGGATTTCTACTGAACAGCTAATGTAATTATTTTCATATCTAATTGATTGTGTTTCTTGTGTTCAATGCTTCTTTCAGTGCCTAAATTTTGTATGCTCTTGGTCTGATCAGCCATTTGTGTGCCTAGTTAGGTGATTTTAGCATTGGAAAATGTATTGTTGCCTTAGAACTTGAATGAAGCAGAATTGAAACTTAGTCTTACAAGAGGGATCTGTAGATTAAGTTTTGGTTTTAAGTATGCTGTTACAATAATGTTGTTTGGTCTAAGTCTAGTCCAACAAGAGGGATCTGAGGACAAAGCTTAGGCTAAATTAGTCTAAACTTTCGTAAGCTATTTATGCTGAGTCTAGTCCAACAAGAGGGATCTGAGGATGAAACTTAGTTTAAGTTAGTCTAAACCTAGGAGGGTTGCCTAAATTGAGCCTAGTCCAACAAGAGGGATCTGAGGACGAAGCTTGGATTGATTCAATCCAACGAGGGATCAAGGTTTAGTAATTTAGGCTACAACATAGAACACAAAAGCATGATTGATTAGAGAAATATCTTTATATACATCATCTGGTCTGTTAGAAAGACCCAACATATTTACCTACTGCTGTCAATTTTACTTACTTGCATTTTTACAGTTTTTAACCTAGACTTAGTTTAATCTTGTTCTAAATCATCAATTATCAATGTTTCTTTCAACAATGCCTTATTTCTGAATTTGACCCTGTCTTAGACTAGTTCCCTGAGTTCAATACTCGGATTCATCCGTTTTAATTTTAAATACTTGACGATTCGGTGCGCTTTCCGGCAAATCGGATTTCCCTTGAACATATGTGTACAAAGAAAAAGTGGACCAAAAAGTAGCTGCAGGGGAAATCCAAAAAAGTATTTATGGCGCCGTTGTCGGGGAACTAGATTTAAGAAGAGTTTAGTTCAGTTTTACGACATTGCTTTATATTTTTCTCTTTAATTCATTGATTCTTTTTTTTCATACTTTAGTTACCATACGTTCATTGTTCTTTTGAATTGGATAATTGCTGTTCTGTTTTCTTGTATGCAAAGAAGATCTTTTGCAGGTGATTTGATTCCCATTGATTTGGAGATTAACGCCACCTGTAGAAGGCATAATTCAGAGAGAATCAGAAAATTTTTGTAGGATTTAGAAGCAGCAGCAACTCCCGAAGAAGAACCTCGATCTTCCGAGGCATCTTTTAGTTTTCCTATTGCAGGGCATTCTCATATAGAACCTGTTGAAGATACAATCATGGCTGAAGAGCCAAGAAGATTAACCCTAGAGGATTATTCAAGTTCTAATGTGCCACAATTTTTCACCAGCATTGCACAATCAGAAGTTCAAGCACAAACCATTACATATCCACCATCATTAATTCAGCTAATTCAGAATAATTTGTTTCATGGTTTACCAAATGAAGACCCATATGCACACCTAGCCACTTATATTGAAATATGCAATACTATTAGGCTAGCTGGTGTGCCTGAAGATGCAATCCGATTGAGCTTGTTTTCATTCTCACTATCTGAAGAAGCTAAGAGGTGGCTTCATTCATTCAAAGGCAATAGTCTTAAGACATGGGATTAAGTTGTGGAGAAATTTCTAAAGAAATATTTTCCTGAGTCTAAGACTACGGAAGGCAAAGCCGCCATCTCTTCTTTTCACCAATTTCTAGATGAATCTCTGAGTGAAGCCTTAGAAAGATTCTGTGGTTTATTGAGAAAGACCGCCACTCATGGATTCTCAAAATCGATACAACTCAATATTTTTATAGATGGGTTAAGACCACAGTCGAAGCAGCTGTTGGACACCTCTGCAAGGGGAAAAATCAAGTTGAAGACCCTTGAATAGATGGGTTAAGACCGCAGTCCAAGCAGTTGTTGGACGCCTCTGCAGGGGGAAAAATCAAGTTGAAGACCCCTGAAGAAGCCATGGATCTCATTGAAAATATGGCTGCAAATGACATTGCTATTCTGAGAGATAAAGCCTACATTCCTACTAAAAAGAGCTTATTGGAGCTAACCTCACAAGATGCATTGTTGGCACAAAACAAGTTGTTATCTAAGCAACTTGAGGCATTGACTGAAACACTAAGTAAGTTGTCAACTCAAATTCATTCTGCGCATACTTCACATTCTTCTGTTTTGCAGGTTTCAGGATGTACAATTTATGGTGGAGCTCATGAATCTAGATGTTGTATCCCTAATGAAGAACAAGTCACACATGAAGTCAATTACATGGGGAACCAGCCTAGAAACAATTTTAATGCAGGTGGATTTTCCAGATTCCAGCATGGACAACAATACAACCAACAACAGGGATAATAGAGGAACCATCCTGGGAATCAATTCAATAGAGACCAGGGGGATCATCCATAAGGCCGCAACAACAAGGGCCTAGTCCCTATGATCGCACCATGAAGCTGGAAGAGACTCTAGCTCAATTTATGCAGGTTTTTATGTCTAACCAGAAGAGCACAGAGTCTGCCATAAAGAATCTGGAGGTCCAAGTGGGACAACTCGCAAAATAGTTGGCGGATAGGTCGTCAAGCAGCTTTAGTGCTAACACTGAGAAAAATCCAAAGGAAGAATGTAAAGTTGTCATGACAAGGAGTAGAATGGTAACCCATGTGGATGAAAGAAAAGCTGAGAAGAAGATGGAGGAACATAAACAACAGCTAGAAGCTGAGCCGACACTTAAACCGGTTGATGATTTAGTTGAACTTGAAGAAAATTTTTGAGGAAGCAGAAGGTGATGAAGAAGGAGAGATACCAATAAGAGACTATCAAGAGAGAATAAAGAAGAAGGAAGAAAAAGAAAAAGAAAAAGAAGAAGAAACAAAAGAAAAAGAAGAAAAAGAAAAAAAGTTGAAAAAGGAAAAACAAAAAGAGAAGGTTGTTGAGATTGAAAAGAAGAAGCGCAAGAGTGAGGCTAACTCAAAAAAGAAGAAAGAGGCTACTCCTATTGAATGTAAGAAGGTACCTTATCCATTGGTACCCTCCCGGAAAGATAAAGAGCGACATTTGGCCAGATTTCCTGATATATTCAAGAAACTGTAAATTACTTTGCCATTTGGAGAAACACTTCAGCAAATGCCCCTCTATGCCAAAATTTTGAAGGATATGTTTACCAAGAAGAACCGGTACATCCATAGTGACAGAATTATTGTGGAAGGTAACTGTAGTGCTATGATTCAACGCATTCTTCCACCCAAGCACAAAGATCCTGGAGTTGTCACGATACCGTGTTCTATTAGTGAGGTTGTTGTAGGCAAAACTCTCATAGACTTGGGAGCTAGTATCAATTTAATGCCTCTTTCCATGTGCCGGCGACTTGGAGAGATAGAGATAATTCCTACACGCATGACCCTCCAATTAGTTGACCGCTCCATTACAAGTCCATACGGATTCATTGAAGATGTTTTGGTGAAGGTTAAACACCTTATATTTCCAGCTGATTTCATGGTTATGGATATAGAGGAAGATCCTGACATTCCCATAATATTGGGCTGCCCTTTTATGTCCATGACCAACTACATAGTAGATATGGGGAAAGGCAAACTAGAATTGAGCATGGAGGGTTAGAAAGCCTCGTTCGACTTATTTGAAGCAATAAATCATCCAAATGATATGAAAGCTCGCTTTGATCTGGACAAGGTAGAACAAGAAATAGAAACAGCAGCTACAACCATGGCATTACATTCTCCTTTGGAAAAAGCATTGATTAATCATGTAGAATATCTCACTAAAGAGGAGGAACATGAAGTGCAGACTTGTATTAAAGAATTGGAAAGTGCAGGAGAAATTTCTGAGGGACATTCTGCATTTGAGGAATTGAAGAACAGTGGGCAAATAGAAAAACCAAAAGCAAAATTGAAGACCTTACCTGCACATTTGAAGTATGTGTTTTTGGAGAACAATGACTCAAAACCAGTGATTATTAGTAGCTTATTGAAGAAAATAGAAGAAGATCAGCTGGTGCAGATTTTGAAGAGACACAAAGCTGCCATTGGATGGCACATATCTGACTTGAAAGGAATTAGTCCATCTTATTGCGTGCCCAAAATCAATATGGAAGCTAAGTACAAACCAGTGAGACAGCCTCAAAGAAGACTTAATCCAATCATGAAAGAAGAGGTGCATAAGGAGGTGCTTAAGTTGCTGGAAGCAAGCCTTATTTATCCCATTTCGGATAATGCATGGGTTAGCCCTGTGCAGGTTATCCTCAAGAAATGAGGTATGATAGTCATTAAGAATGATAAAGATGAGTTAATATCCACAAGGACTGTCACCGGGTGGAGAATGTGCATTGACTATCGGAAGCTGAATGATGCCACCCGGAAGGACCATTATCCACTCCCTTTCATGGACTAGATGCTTGAAAGACTTGCAGGGCAATCTTATTATTGTTTTCTGGATGGATATTCTTGTTATAATCAGATTGTTGTAGATCCCAAAGATCAAGAGAAGACAGCTTTCACCTACCCTTTTGGTGTATTCGCATATCAGTGCATGCCTTTTGGTCTATGCAATGCCCCAGCTACATTTCAGAGGTGTATGATGGCTATTTTTTCTGATATGGTGGAAAAATGCATTGAAGTTTTCATGGACGATTTCTCTATTTTTGGGCCATCTTTTGAAGGGTGCTTATCAAATATTGAAAGAGTATTAAAGAGATGTGAAGAGTCCAATCTAGTTCTCAATTGGGAGAAATGCCATTTCATGGTTCAAGAAGGAATAGTGTTGGGGCATAAGATTTCAGTAAGGGGAACAGAGGTGGACAAGGCAAAGATTGATGTGATTGAGAAACTTCCTCCTCCCATGAATGTCAAGGGAGTAAGAAGCTTCTTAGGACATGTAGGGTTCTACAAGAGATTCATAAAAGATTTCTCAAAGGTCGCCAAACCACTTAGCAATCTGTTGAATAAAGATGTTGCTTTTGTGTTTAATGAAGAGTGTATGGATGCATTTAATGATTTTAAAACCAGATTAGTGTATGCTCCAGTAATTATAGCACCAGATTGAGGACAAGAATTTGAGCTGATGTGTGATGCAAATGATTACGCCGTAGGTGTAGGGCTTGGACAAAGGAAAGGAAAAAAATTTCATGCTATATACTACGACGGCAAGGTTCTAAATGATGCACAGGTGAACTATGATACCATAGAAAAAGAAATGTTGGCAATTGTTTATGCACTTGAAAAGTTCAGATCTTATTTGGTAGGATCAAGAGTTATCATCTACACTGATCATGCAACTATTAAATATTTCCTCAACAAGGCTGATTCCAAACCAAAGTTGATAAGATGGATCTTGATGTTACAAGAATTTGATTTGGTGATTTAGGATAAAAAGGGATCGAAAAATGTTGTAGCAGACCATTTGTCTAGACCGGTGAATGAAGAAGTCACATCGAAAAAAGCTGAAGTTAGAGATGAATTCTCTGATGAATCTTTATTCGTAGTGAGTGAGAGACCTTGGTTTGCCGATATGGCCAACTTCAAAGCTACATGAATCATACCAAAAGACTTAAATTGGCAGTAGAGGAAGAAATTTCTACATGATGCTCGATTCTATATTTGGGATGATCCACACTTGTTCAAGATAGGAGCTGACAATCTTCTAAGAAGATGTGTGACCCAAGAAGAAGCCAATCGTATACTATGGTATTGCCACAACTCTCCATGTGGTGGCCATTATGGTGGAGATAAGACGGTGGCCAAGGTTTTGCAATCCGGATTCTTTTGGCCCACACTCTTTAAAGATGCTCACCAGCATGTGCTACATTGTGATCAATGTCAAAGGATGGGAGGTATATCAAGAAGAAATGAAATGCCTTTACAAAATATCATGGAGGTTGAGGTATTTGATTGTTGGGGGATTGATTTTGTAGGTCCCTTCCCTTCGTCTTTTGGAAATGAATATATACTGGTGGCTGTTGACTATGTTTCTAATTGGGTTGAAGTAATGGCTACCCCGCATAATAATGCTAAGACTGTGATGAAATTTCTGAAGAAGAATATTTTCTCAAGATTTAGGGTGCCTAGAATTCTGATTAGTGATGGAGGTACACACTTCTGCAATAATAAGTTACAAAAGGTTCTGAAACAATATAATGTGACACACAAAGTAACATCACCTTATCACCCTTAGACCAATGGGCAAGCAGAAGTATCAAACAGGGAGTTGAAATTTTTTTTGGAGGAGACTATAGCTTCTACAAGAAAGGACTGGTCCATCAAATTAGATGATGCTTTATGGGCATACGGAACAACATTCAAGACTCCGATAGGATTATCCCCATTTCAGATGGTGTATGACAAGTCTTGTCCTTTACCAGTGGAGATGGAATATAAAGCATACTGGGCCTTGAAATTTTTGAACTTTGATGAAGTCGCATCCAGAGAACAAAGGAGGATGCATCTCTTGGAGTTGGAAGAGATGATATTGACTGCTTATGAATCTTCCAAGCTGTATAAAGAAAAGGTTAAAAAGTATCATGACAAAATGTTGCTCAAGAAGGACTTTCAGCCAGGACAACAGGTGTTGCTTTTCAACTCAAGACTTAAATTGTTCCCTAGAAAGCTTAAATCAAAGTGGTTTGGACCATTTACTATCAAGAAAGTTAGACCATATGGAGCAGTGGAGCTTTGGGATCCTCAATCAAAAGATCCTGACAGGACATGGATAGTGAACAGAAAAAGGTTGAAACAATACCGTGGTGGAGCTATGGAAAGATTGAACAATGTTCTTCGCTTGGATCCTGGATAACAAGACGATGTGTCAAGCTAGTGACATTAAAAGAGCACTTGTTGGGAGGCAACCTAGCTTTTCTTTCCCTTTTCTATTTTCATTCTTACCTCTTGCATGTAGTTAGGATATCTTGCTTGTGATTGTGATTAATTTCAGCTTGTTTATTAATGAACAAGGAGTTGTGAGCTTGTGTGAAGAGATAGACAGGAAAAGACTTAGAAATTTTTTGCAATTGTCTATCCGTTAAGCGCAGACCCTGCGCTAAGCGCTCAGTCTTCACGCGCTAAGCTGAGCTTGCTCACGCTAAGCGCACAGACCCCTGATTGGTTGGCTGAATAGTTCAGCTAAGCGCACATCACTGCGCTAAGCCCCACATCTTCACAGTAATTGAACTTTAACCTGTGGGCTTAGCGTGGATTGTTGGATCGAGTGGCCTCAAAATAATTAAGAAGGGGGGGTTGAATTAATTATTCCTAAACCTTTACTAATTAAAAATTACTCTTCTAAGGCTTTTACTAAGTTTTTAAGACAATAAGGAGTAGAAGAGAAACTTAACCAAAAGTAAAAGCAGAAAATAAAATGCACAGCGGAAAGTAAAAGAGTAGGGAAGAAGGAGACAAACACACAAGAATTTTTATACTGGTTCGGCAACAACCTGTGCCTACATCCAGTCCCCAAGCGACCTGCGGTCCTTGAGATTTCATTTCAACCTTGTAAAAATCCTTTTACAAGCAAAGATCCACAAGGGATGTACCCTCCCTTGTTCTTTTTGAACAACCTAGTGGATGTACCCTCCACTAGAACTGATCCACAAGAGATGTACCCTCTCTTGTTCTTAGTCAACAACCCAAGCAGATGTACCCTCTACTTGTACCACAAAGGATGTACCCTCCAATGTGTTAAGACAAAGATCTCAGGCAGTTAAACCTTTAATACTTTGTGAATGGGGATACAAAAGAATTCTCAGGTGGTTAGTCCTTTGAAAACTTTTGTATAAGGGAAAGGGAAGAATCAAAAGAATTCTCAGACTGTGTCGTTTTGAATTCTTTGACAAGGGAGAAGGGAGAAACAAAAGAATTCAGGCGGTTAGTCCTTCGTTCTTTTGGAAAAGGGAGAAGAGAGACACAAAAAGAATTCAAGCGGTTAGTCCTTGGCGAATTCTTTTTGGCAAAGGGAGAAGGGAATGAAAAAGATGAATAGCACAGTTTTCAAGGTTTGGAAAACCAGAACACTTTGGAAAGCTTTTGGCAAAAGGAAGAAGAAGTTCAAAGAGACTCAGAAATCAATTGGCAAAAGTTTGTTGTCTAAAGAATGAATTGGAAAAATACCTTGAAAAGCAAATCAAAACCTTGCTTTTATAGACTTTTCATGTCTAGTCAAGAGGACCATTTTGAAGAGTTATAACTTTTAGAAAAACTTAAAACCAATTTGAAAAAGTCAAAACCCATTTGAAGAGTTACACCTTTTGATTTGTTCAGAAACTATCACCGGTAATCGATTACCAAATCAGTGTAATCGATTACACAAAGCCTTTTTATGAAAGAATGTGACTCTTCACACTTGAATTTGAATTTCAACGTTCAAGCACACTGGTACTCGATTACCAAAACATTGTAATCGATTACAACATTTTGAAATTAATTGGAACGTTGTAAATTCAGTAGAAATCTTTTTGAAAACCATTTTGCTACTGGTAATTGATTACAATAATCTAGTAATCGATTACCAGAGAGTAAAAACTCTTTGGTAAAAGGTTTTGAGAAAAATTCATGTGCTACTCAGTTTTTGAAAAAACTTTTTAATATTTGTCTTGATTAAGTCTTCTACTGATTCTTGAATCTTGAGTCTTGAATCTTGATCTTAATTCTTGATTCTTGAAACTTGATTCTTGAATCTTGAAACTTAAAACTTGATTCTTGAATCTTTGCTTGAAACTTTGCTTAACTCTTGATTCTTTGGCATCATCAAAATAACCTTGAAAGGCATTACTTCCACAATCTCCCCCTTTTTGATGATGACAACCCTGAAATCAAGAAACACATACACATTCTTTTTCCTAGTCGATCACTCACTTAATTCTCCATATTCTCCCCCTTTGTTTTTGAGTTTAAGCTTTACTTGAAATTAAGTTATTTAATTATGTGAGTTCTTGATTTAATACCTATTTTCTCTCCCCCTTTGACATCAACAAAAAGCCAAAGTGCGTAACAAATATAAAACATGCATAAATGACTAATCATACAAGAGAATAGAAAACAATTAAACAAGATAATTTAACCATTCATCAAACTTAGAAAGGTAAGAAATATAAAAACCATACATAAATGTCATACAAAAGAATAGAAAACAATTAAACAAGATAACTTAACCATTCATCAATCTTAGAAAGATAATACTTCATAGAATGTCATATAATCCAGAAAGTCATTCATAATATTCAAATAAAACATATATGAATAATTAAAAAAAATAAAACACAATATCAAATGTAAGTACATACCACTAGTTATTTATTATTAAAGTAATTAAGTTTAAAACACATAATCATAAACAACCAAGAGCAAGACAATATAATCATCATGTTTAGTCATACTAAGCAAGTATTAAAACAAATACTAAGTATTCAAATGTCATAAAAACATAACAAAATACAAGGCTTAAAAACAAAATATAATAATTAAACAAGAAAAGAGAGAAGCTTATAGAAATCAAACAAGATAATAAATTATCCTCGCATTATAATAGAAGCATATGTGCATAAATAATAAATAAGTCATTAGTCATCAAAACATAAATCATTTGTCTAAGTCACTTGCATCTAGAAGTCCTAATTCTCTTCTAATAGTGTAGAAAGAGTCTTTGGTTAGTGGTTTTGTGAAGATGTCTGCAAGTTGGTTTTTAGTATCTACAAATTTTTAAAACACAGTCACATTTTTCCTAAGACTAAGTGCTAATTGACTACCAACACTTATCAAGATGAGTTTTTATTAACATGGAAGGTTCTATCATATCAAAATAATTTTATTTGAAATACAATATAATAATTTTGAAAAGAATAAAAAAATATTTTGAACAATCAATCAAGTAATTCAAACATATCAAACAAGAATTATACAAGGATTGATGGATATAGATCAGAGGCATTATCAAACATTGAGATTTGTTAAAGATAATTTAAAAACTTAGAAATTTCAAAGAACTCAATTAATCATGTAATCATTATTTTCTCTAAAACCTACATGCTCAATATCTTTATCATGCTCATGCATGATAACACATTTTTTAGAATAAAAAAGATACTTTATATATGAAAATTCTTATATAAAAATAAATAAATATAATATAATGGATTTTGAAAAAATTTATGAATGAACCTTAAGCAAGTAATTCTTATGTCATATTAAAAAAATATGCAAGAATCATACAAGAGATATAAATTTTTGCACAGGAGCAGGACATTTAAATTTTTGCATCTTGAACATTTTAGTTTATTTTCAATTATTTTATGATTGTTGTTCAGTCATTTTAATTTCAGTTTTTATATTTCAGTTCTTTAAATTTCAGCACTTTGAGTTGTTTGCTTGTACCAAAAAGCTTGTTTGAACAGTGAATTGATTGAAAATGATATGCAGTGGATTATTTTGCATGAAATAAGTGTTTGAGAATGATTTGAATGAGCAATTGTATGATTTGAATGGATTGGAATGATTAGATAATTTTTTTGATCAAGCTTGTAGCCATTAGAAGAGAATGAGCATGTGATTAGAAGTATGACTGAAAATGTTAGTCAGTTTGTTAGATTGATTGTGAAGGAATGCATTAATTGTATCCCAGTGAGAGTGTGATCATTAAATTTTGAGAGAAATGACTATCATTTAGTACTAATTTTTGCGTGAATCTCTGAAGTATAGACTGAATGTATGAAATTAAGGATGATGAAGGCCATGTTTGATTGTGATAGCCATTTAGCCAAAAAACTTACCATGTGCTTGAATGAATTATCCCTTGTACCCAATTTGAGTTGAATGATTATTGATTGATTGAACCCTGAGCCTATACAGTGTTATCCCCTGCTGCCTTGACTTAGGTTGTAGGAGAGCATCATCCATAGGAAGCGTGGTTCAAAGCAAATTTGTCCCAAATTTGGGGGAGTAATTATCAAGGTAAATTTGTTCCAAATTTGGGGGAGGCACTGGGTAAGAATGGAAATGGTCAAAGTAAACAACATACACACACTATTTTTGTACATACACATAATGTCTCTATATATATTGTGTTAAAAAAAAAACTATAAGTACAAATGAAATTAATAAGTGTGTATGCTGCAAAATAATGAAATGAAGCTGAGTGCCTAACTAAAAGGCAAGTATGGGATGTGAATGAATGAAAAAGTGAAGGTTTATCTATGGATGAATGCTCTCCTAGAAAAACCATGATTTGTTGGAAGCCTAACCCCATTACAAGCCTAGAAAGTCCTTCGGATTCAATTTTGTGTGTTAATTGTTGTATGACATGAGATGAAATGCAAAGGTTGGGACTTGTGTTAGTTGTTTATGATGGTATGATCCTAAAAACTTTAGCTTCAGTGAAACAATGACTGTGAGGTTTGGTTGATGATCCTTCCTTGATTTCTGCCATCCTTACTAGCTTATTTCAGATGTGACTCTAATGTGCTTGTTTCAATCTTTGAAAAGCTGTATGTTTGTGAAAATCAATTGATTGAAGCAGTCCATGATATTCAGTTCATATGGTCGAATTTCTCAACGAAGCAAACACCATTCAGTCCATGATATACAGTTGAGCTTAGCTCATCAGTGGGCTAAGCACGCATCCACCGCTAAGCGCAGATTCATCGTGCTTTGCGTGATAGAAGAATCTGGTAGGGCATCATCATCAAGGTCGTGCGCTAAGCGTGAGATCAATGCGCTAAGCGCAACAGTTGTCTTCAGCCAGGCTCAGCGCACGACTGGCGCTAAACTCAAATCCACTTACTCGCACTAAGCGCGAGGGTGGCGCTAAGAGCAACGTCGTGAATTCAAAGCCTATTTTGTGCAAAATTAGGGTACAATGCCTAGGGCACAAAATTCCACAGCACACCACAGTGCCTATTTCGGGAAAAGAGCTCTGGAGGCAGCAAGAGGAGCAACTTTTGCAGAGATACCTAGGTTTTGTAAGCTTATTATTGTTAGGGTTTCTTCTGTAATGGCTGGCTAAACACCCTTGTTGGGGATTTCTACTGAACAACTGATGTAATTATTTCCATATCTAATTGATTGTGTTTCTTGTGTTCAATGCTTCTTTCAGTGCTTAAATTTTGTATGCTCTTGGTCTGATCAGCCATTTGTGTGCCTAGTTAGGTGATTTTAGCATTGGAAAATGTATTGTTGCCTTAGAACTTGAATGAAGCAGAATTGAAACTTAGTCTTACAAGAGGGATCTGCAGATTAAGTTTTGGTTTTAAGTATGCTGTTACAATAATGTTGTTTGGTCTAAGTCTAGTCCAACAAGAGGGATCTGAGGATAAAGCTTAGGCTAAATTAGTCTAAACTTTCGTAAGCTATTTAAGCTGAGTCTAGTCCAACAAGAGGGATCTGAGGACGAAGCTTGGATTGATTCAGTCCAACTAGGGATCGAGGTTTAGTAATTTAGGCTACAACATAGAACACAAAAGCATGATTGATTAGAGAAATATCTTTATACACATCAGCATTGAATATTTTTTCATCACAAGACTCATCCTAAATTCTAATATATTAGTGATCTAGAGTGCATGCTATATGAGTACAACTTATATAACAAACCTAAGGCGATTTTTGAGCAGCTGATCTCAGATCCTCCATAGCTCCCTCCCAATCTTCTGTTAAGAGTTTAGCTTCTCCACTCTACAACAAATAACACCAAGATAAGATAAGTAGTAAGTGCAACCTATACTACAGTATATTTTACTACAATTTTGTATTTGTCCCATTGCACTCAACAAAGCAATCAAAAAAAGAAGAGACAAATTGCTAGCAGACTATTGCCTAAAAAATATAGCTAAAAGTCAAAACAAGCACAAATGCACAATGATTTTCAATATTATAGTGAACCTGAACAAGAGCTTCCACAAGCTCCTCATCAATCTTAAAAGCTTCACTACAACTGTCCAAGGCATCTTTTCCTCTGCCAAGCTTGACTAGCACTTTACATAAGCCAAGATGAAGATGTACATTGTGTGCAAGATGTATAGGGTCAACAGCAAGTGCAGCTTTGAATTCCTCCACTGCCATGCGTAGTTTACCCTTACTAGCATTATCTTTAGCCTTTCACATAGAAACCAAAAGACAACCAACCATTTCAACACCCAAAAGAAAGAAGGAAAATAGAATTTAGATGTAATGTAAAAATAAATTTCCACAATAGATCCAGGCTTACACTTTTACTCTTTTTGAGTAGATTTTTCAATCCAAAATATGCCTTTTTTAGTTCACTATGCTCTGGATCTAGGCGGAGACCTTTATGAAAATGCCTGAATATATATGTTCGCATATAAGTTAGATTTTATATATATATATATATATATATATATATATATATATATATATATATATATATATATATATATATATATATATATATATATATATATATATATATAAAGTATTTGAATATCATTTCCACAAGATAAACCTCGTGGCAACATCATGATCAGCTAAATAGTAATGTGCACGACCACGTAACAAAAATGCCTCTAAATTATTTTCATCTTCCTTAAGAAGAAAACCAGACTCGGCAATAGCATTCTCATACTCTTTATCAGCAATTAACACTTTCACTTTAAGAAGCTTAGCCTGCAAAAAATAATGAATATAGAGTTAACATGTTGGTTCCACAAACCAAATGCTAGCCTAAACCCAATGCTTAGGCATTCACTTTAAGACTACACAGTGTAACATGATAGACACAAAACAGAAAAGATATTTATGGAACTATAAGGGCATAAAAGAGTTACCTTATTGCAAGTTGAAGAAAAAACAAGAACAACTTTATCAATGTATTCCAAAGATTTTGAGAAGTTGCCCGAATCATAGAAGGACTGAGTTGTTTCCAAAGCACTTTGAGCCTGCAGTAGTTGAGAGAGCTTATTTTCTGTAGCTGAATCTCCAGGTTTTAACTCCAGAGAAAATGTACAAGCGCACAATTAACTCAAGCAATTACAAACTTTATCATAATCACTAGTCAAATTATACAGATAGTATTCAATTGAGAAAATAGAGAATCATAATCAGCACAAATAACAAATAAGACATATGATTATCGAAGCAAACTTCAAGTACCATTATGGAGCGGCAAGGGGAATTTGGTCCAACACTAAGGTCGCGCAAAAATCTCCTTCACAAAATGAACAATATCTTTCGTGGTTCCAAGCACCGCGTCGTCATTGTTGCTCCGTTGTTGATCAGGCTCCAACTGCAACAACTGAGAAGCGAACTTGGAGATTTCGGTGATGGCTTTGTTCGAGGAAATGTGCCAGAGAGAGTTCTTGAAGCTTCCACCGATCTCCACGAGATCGTTCCGGATTCCGGTCAGAGCTTGCGAGGAGGAGGAATCACCGGCGGAGGCAGAGGAAGAAGAAGAAGAAGAAGAAGAAGAAGAAGAAGAAGAAGAAGAGGAAGATGACGGCGGCGGAGCGAGGAAGTTGGCGACACCGCAAAAAATATGCAATATGTCGTCCTTGACGCCGTGGCGATCGGCAGTGGCTTGTGGCAACAAAGACGAGTGGATTGGTGGTTGGACTTGAAGAGCCAAGACATTTTTTTTTTAATTTCAAAGACTTGGCGGCGTGGGCGTGGAGCAAGGTGGGGAGGAGGTGAGGGTTGAGAGGGAGAGGAGTGTATGGAAGCTTTTAGGGAACGGAGGAGCAAAGAAAGAGAATAAAAAGGTGAGCAAAATTGAAAGATGGTTTTCAATGACCGTCGTTGTATAACTTTTATTATTTATAAAATTGTCACCGTATGATATTTTAAGACGGTTTCGTATAACCGTCTCAAAATGTGTCGTAAAAAATAATTTTTTTTAATAGTGTCTTTAGAGATGAATGATATTTCTTAAAATGATTTTGACGTGAATTTATTAAATTCATAAGATGTTACCATTAGTCTTGGCAATGACATTTTTTTCTTTCAATATTTTTAAAATTTGTAAGAATCAAAATTAGTAAAAAAAAAATATATTAAAAAAATAAAATAAAATGAAACTATATTTAAACTTTAGTATAAACTATTAAAAAAATTCAAGAATGATTTTTTTTTAAGTAGCAATATATAGAGATGTATGACATTTCTTTAAATTATTTTGACGTGTCATAATTAAATGCATAAGATGTTATCACTAGTCCCCTGCATGGTAATGACGATACATTTTCAATATTTTAAAAATTTGCAAGGATTAAAATTTTGTAAAAAATAATAATAAAAGTAATAAAATAAAATGAAACTATATTTAAGCCTCATTATTAATTATTAAAAGAATTTAAGTGTGATTATTTATTTATTTTAAAATATTGTCTATCTTCCGTTTGACATGTATTACGTTTGTTAAAATGATTTTGATATTACATAATTACGTGCATAGCATGTCACCACTACATGGTAACGAAGATTATTTTCAACATTTTTAAAATTTGCAAAATGAAGATTATTTTCAACATTTTAAAAATTTGCAAGGATCAAAGTTAGTAAAAATTATAATAATTAAAAGACTAAAATCAAATGAAAGTATGTTAATTTAAACCTTATTGTAAACTATTAAAACAATCTAAGAATGATTATAAAACTGTTACTTAATAATTTATCATAAAAACATTAAAAAAGCATAAATTTAATTTTTCTAGTGTTAAATTTTTTTACTAGCATAATAAAAATTTAAATCTAGTTACTTCAAAGAATAAAGTGTAATAATATATATATATATATATATATATATATATATATATATATATATATATATATATATATATATATATATATACCAAAAAATGTTTACACAAAATCCAAAGCATGATTGCTCTGCGACCTTTGAATGAGCTCTTGCTGGTGTTTCCAAACTAGTACTTAGAGACCTTCGAGATAATTTCTTAATCCACGTAACTGAAATTCTTAACTTTTGATTGTTTAATAAACTTGTGAGACTTGACACGTTAAGTACAAATTTGACACGAAAAATGAAGCGGGATAACAGAATTCTAACAGAAGATATTTTGAGAGAAAAGTAAAACTTTAGAAATGAGAAAAGAAAGATATTGTTAGCAGCTAAACTGAAGGTTACAATTTAGAATTTATAGAATGAATAATTAGTTATGGTAGTTGTCAACCGTTCTTATTAACTAACTAAATTAGTACAATAGAATTAACTTATAATACTCTAATACCCCCGTGGAAATGGAAGGTAGTTGAGACTTGAAAGAAGTCTCAACTATATTGAGTTTTCCTCTTAGAAAACTAAATTTGTTTGGAGAAAAAGGCTTGGTTAAAGCATTTGCCCATTGATCTAGAGTAGGGATTTGAATTGTGATATACAATCAACTTTTTGGTCAAATCTTTCTCTCGATTGAAGAATACATCAATTTTCATATGTTTTGTTCTTGCATGAAGAACTGGATTATGAGGAATGACAACTGCGCTCTAATTATCACAGAAAGACAATAGGAGTGCTAAAAGGAACTTTTAACTCACTCAATAGGATCTGAATCCGAGATATTTTTGCAACAGTCTGAGCAAGATTTCTATACTCTGCCTTTATGCTATATCTGGCAACAAGTTGATACTTGCAAGACCACCATGAAATCAAATTAGTACCAAATTAAAGTAAGTAGCAACACCAAAAGTTCCTATCATCTATATCAAATGCCAAGTCTGCATCACAAAGGGCCCGAATGGAGTAAGGATTACCTAAAACAACAGGCTTTAGATGAAGATCATGAAGAATTGTCCCTTTCAAATACCTCAAAATTCGGTTTACAACAGTCTAGTGAGTATCCAAGGGGTTTGACATAAATTGACAAACCTTGTTGATAGCAAAACTTATCTTTTGGCGAGTTATAGTTAAGTATTGCAAAGCACCCACTACTAACCTGTACATAGTAGGATAAAAAACAGATCTGAACTTGTTTTAGTGAGTATACAACTTGAGGCCATAGGTGAAGAAATTGACTAAGCTTCTGTCATATTAGTTTTCTGTAACAGATCTGAAATGTACTTACTTTGAGTAAGAAGAATGGACTTGTCAGAAAGAGTCTTAACTTCAATGCTAAGAAAATAGTCTAACAAACCAAGTTGTTTAAGAGAAAACTTGGAGTTCAGCTGAGATGTTAGATGGTGAATCAGTTGAATAGAACTTCTAGTAAGGATGATATCGTCCACATAAACAAAAAGATACATAGTGGGAAATGCAACCTTATAAATGAATAGAAAGGGATCACACTTACTAGCCACAAATCCAAACTGAATTAAAGTAGATTGTAGCCTCTCAAACCATTGTCTTGGGGCTTGCTTGAGCCCATACAAAGCCTTATTCGGTTTGCATACCATAGATGAATTAGATCGTTGGAAACCAAGGGGTTGAGACATGTAAATAGTCTTATTAAGCAAACCATTCATAAACACATTATTGGCATCTAGCTAATCAAGATTCCACTTATTAGTGATGGCTAATGTCAAAATAAGTCGAATAGTAACAAGTTTCACTACTGGAGAAAAAGTTTTTGAAAAATCAAAACCTTGAACTTGATTAAACCCTTTTGCAACCAATCTAACCTTAAACTTATTGATGGAACCATCTATATTTTCTTTGACCCTAAAAACCCATTTGCAACCAATTGCTTTTCTGTTTGGTGGAAGAGGCACTAAATCCTAAGAGTGATTCTTCATCAATGCTTCATATTCTAGTTGCATGGCTAAAAGCCAATTTAGATCAGACAAGGCGTGTTTCACATTCTCTGGTTCACAATGAGTTAGAGGAAATGGAGGATTAATTCTTGGTAGGTGAATACTAGATTTGGATCTAGTTTGCATAGGGGGAGTATTGGATGGTCTAGGTGAAGAAGAAGAGGTGTTTGAAGATGAAGACTTTGTGATATTAGTGTTTAATGATGAAGGGATAAAAGTATTTAATGATGTAGAGGGTAAGGTAACATTTTCAACAATTGCTTGAGTTGTCTATGCAGTATTGGAAGACTGAACAGGAACAACATAAGATTCTGACTGATTAAGCGAAATAAGAGATAGAATAAGCTGAGAGGGATAAGAAGTAGGCTGATGTAGATGAAGAAATTGGTGTATGTTATGATGATTCAAGGATATTTAATGATTGGTATGGATGGAAAATGAAAATTAGTGGAAGATGAAGGGGGCTCACTAAGAGAAGATGTGGACTCAAATAAGGCAACATAAGGATATTTAGATTCATTAAACAAGACATTTTTAGAAATAAAGATTCTACCAGAAGGAGAAAGACATTTGTATCCTTTATGGGAAGTAGAATACCCCAAGAAAGACACTCATGAGATCTAAAATCCAATTTTTGATTGTTGTTAGGTCAAAGCAAAGGGAAACAAGAACAACCAAAGGTTTTTAAGAAACTATAATTAGGAAATTGCTTGAAAATAATATGATAAGGTACTGAAAAATTTAGTGAGGCAGCGGCAAGTTTGTTTATAAGATAAACAACAATTGTAAAGGCAAAATCCCAAAACTTTACCAATAAAGAAACATGATATAACAAGGTGAGACCAAGTTCCACAACATGTCTATGTTTTCTTTCAAAAACCCCATTTTGATGATGGGTGTGAGGACAAATAAGTCAGTGATTAATACCACAGTCAACCAAAAAAGGTGCTAATGGTATAAATTTAGCTCCCCAATCAGTTTAGAGGTTTTTAATTTTAGTATTGAACTGCAATTTTACCATTGCTTTAAATTTCTTAAAAACAATGAAGATTTCAGCTTTGCTTTTAAGAAGATATATCCAAGTAAACCTAGAAAAGGCATCAACAAAGGTAATGTAATATAGGAATCCATTAGTAGAAGCAACATGAGATGGTCCCCTACGATCACTATGTACTAACTCCAAAGGAAAAGAATAAAAAAAAATTAGAGGAAGAAGAGGGAAGTCTATGAGACTTTCCAGCAGCACAAGAAGAGCAAAAATCAATCCAAGTTTTATTAGAAAAGAGTATTTTACAATGTTGTAAGACAATTTGTAAAACATGATGATTTGAATGACCAACTCTGTCATGCCAAAGATTGCCAGCCTTATTACATGGATATACAATGAACTTTTCAGTTTTATTACATGAATTTATAGAGGAATTGACAAAACTAGACAAACAATAAGAAGCAACACCATTTGAAGAAGGTTGAGACTGAATGTTGAGAAACTGTAGAGGCCATCAAGACCAACATTGTCATGAAGTAAGACTTCATTGTTAACCTGAGATTTCACAACATAATGATAATCATGAAATTCAAAGAAAACTCCATTGTTCCTAGTAAATTGACTAACATAAATGAGATTTTTAGTAATGCTAGACACATGTAATAGATGATTAAGGAACAAAGACACTATGGAATTATAAGGAGAAGTGAAGAAGGAAGAACTAGAGAAGTGAATTTTAAGACCTTGACCATTTCCAATGAAGATCTAACTAAGACCTTCAGAAGGCTTTATTTGCTTAATATTTTTAGATTCTCTAGTGACATGAAACGATGCACTAGAATCAGGAATCCAATTAGCAGAATTGGATTGAGGTTGAGCATTGGTTAACATAACACTAGGGTTGGATTGATGATTGTTAGTACTGGCAGATTTGTAGTTATTACTAGTCTAAACATTGTCAAGGCGAGAATCACCCAAATTATGACTAGAGTTATTGCTATTTTGTGCATAGTTAATGTTGTAGCTATTCTAAGATTGATTGGAGTGTGTTTGAGAATAATTCTTATTTGTAGGATCCTGAAGAACCAAAGTTGAGCTTGGTTGATAATACTAATCAAACTGATAGATACAAACTGAAGCAGCATGGCCATACTTCAAGCACACTTGACACTAGGAGTTAACATAACAACCACCACCATGGCCTCAGTCGCCACTGCAACGGCCACCACCACCACCATCACGATTGAAACCACCAACACGACCTGAACTTCAGCAAAAATTAGAAAAACTCTCAGGATATGTCTTGTTTGGCATCATGTAACCATCAGAGCCATGCGAGGAGAAGGATTTTTTGTTTGCTTGTGTGTAGTTAATCGAAGGAGAATCAGAGAGTGTTTGTTTGTTTGTTGAACTTGTTCAGTCATGCTTCATGAGCTAAAAGAAGAGCTTTAACTTGCTCGATTGGTAGAGATTCGAACTTGCTCTCTATTATTGAAATCACTGAATGATAATCCGTTGGAAAACCTTCAAGAATCGAGTCAATGTGTTCTTGAAGCATGATTGGACTTCCAACGGAAATGAGAGAATCAGAAATCGCTTTGATCTGCACCAGAAATTCTTTCATCAATTTTCCTTCGAGTGTTGTAGCTCGCAACTCAGTGCATAATTGGCGCATTATGGCTCATGTTTGTTTGTGAAAGTAATTGTGAATCCTCTCCCATACTTCATAAGAGTGAGCGCATCCTAAAACACAAGACAAGATCGACATTGAAAATGTTGATTGAAGTCATGTAAGAAGAACCTAATCTTGTTGTTCCTAAGCCTCATACATAGGATTTTCAATTTTAGTTGTGTGATCCTGTTCATAGAGAAATCACGATGGAATATGAGGATTTGCAACAAATCTCTGAAGACGATGAGATTTGATAACAGGTTTGATTTGTTGGTGCCATAGAAGAAAGGTTGAATCATCAAGTTTATGAGGAATTGAATTAGGAAAAGAAGAAGTGATAAACGAGTTGTTTGGAGCATCCATTATCGATCTTCTTATCAAACTCTAGATACCATAACAGAATTTTAATAGAAGATATTTTGAGAGAAAATTAAAACTTCATAAATGAGAAGAAAGATATTATTAGCCACTGAACTCAAGGTTACAATTTAGAATTTATAGAGTGAATAGTTAGTTATGACAACTGTCAACAATTGTCATTAACTAATTAACAAACTAAGTTGATACACTAGAACTAGCATAAGTGAAGCAATTGAATAACTTCAACTCTTACAATACTCTATACATGACATTATTTATAGTGATGGATTTAGACCTTTGAGGGAGGAGATGAAAATTAAACAAATTTGTATACATTAACCAATTAGTAAAAGTTATTGAAAAAAAAACAATTATTAGTAAATTGTATATATATTAAACTAGAATAAGGCATAAAATTATCATTATTAAACAAATTAGAATAAATTTAATAACAATATTTTTATTTTCAAGATCGATTGAAATTGTATTTTATTATATAAGAATAAATTAGTAAGAAAATATTAGGACTTTTATATGGAGGAGTGAATTATATAGATAATTTCTATGGATTTACTACTAAAATGATATGATGTGTATCAAATTTTAAAATTTTGTATACCAATATCATGTTGCTTTGAGTTAAACAAAGGCTCAAATCTCCTAATAGCATAATATCAAAATTTTGGATTCAAACCTTGTGGGTGAAAAATCAAGAAAGACTCACTATAAAAGTGATTGATCTGGTTGCCCACAAATTAATTATTGGCTAAATTGGTAGATACTAATTAAGCACCTATAACATCATAACAAAAAAAAGTTAAAATTTTGAATTATAAAATTATAAATATAATGAAATAAATGTTTTTGACTATAGATCCAAGGTAAAATTTTTTAAAATAAAGGGTTCACCCTTACCCCCTTGATTTTGGATATATGTTGGGAAATATTGTTTTGGAGAAAAATATTTAAATGTATTTAGTCTATGGTAATATAAAAATTATTCATTTGTTCCCACATGTCGTTACCACATGAAGTTTGGGCTCATTGTGATTTCTTTCTTTTCCTTTAATAATTTACCCCCTTTCCTTTTGTCTGTTTTTCCACTTGTAAAGTACAAGCCCAATGCTAGTTTTTTAAAAGCTTTCTTAAGGGGTAAAAAGAGTAATTATTTGTTGTAGTAGTAATAATTAGTAGTAGAAAGATAGAAAAAGAAAATAAGAACTCTAGGTAATTTATGATATAGTAGAAGACTGTATAGACGTTTGTTTTACATCATGTTCTTTTATTTTAGAACCCTACTGTCATTTAAGTGATGACACGTTCGTTAAATATTTGATAACGCGATTTGCGACATGTAACACCCTAAAATATTACTAATTATAAATCGATGTTTAATTGTATTTATTGTGTTATTTGACTATATGGTTGACTTAAATGAGTTGAGGTATGGCTTGAATTAGTCATGTGTAAATTTCTTGATGTGGATGTTGAGTTATGTGGAGTTTTGTGGAGCTAAGTTGAAATGATGAGATTTCAAATTTTACCTAAACATATTTCAGTAAAATCCTCACTCCGGATTCGTTAACCGTTGGATCATCTTCAAATATTGTCTTAGGATTCCTAAGAAAATTATCCACATCCTGACCGTTGGGATTTGCAGTATAACATCTTGAGTGTGAGATATGATTTTTTTACCGAAGCATAAAAATTGGAGCTGGATCAGCTCGCCCAGCAGCATAAAACAGCCATCTTCTTCCTCCTTCTCTTCCCCTAAACCCTCCTCCAACACTCCCAAAATCCTCCTCCACCACCACTGACCACCGGTGACCTCCATGAGCCGCTTTTGCTTGCCGCCAGATCACCGCACGGAGAAGAACAATTTGATTGGAGCGGAATCTTCAAAACTCAACTCGAGGATTCGGTAGAGGACAAAGCCTCCAATCCTTCCTTCGCGGTTTCTTCGAGGTAACCGTGATTCTAAGCCTTCTCCTTGTTAGTTTGAGTCTATCTTTGCATCTCTTCTGACTTGGGAACCATTATTGGATGTTTTTACACTTCCTTTGAAAAACCCTTGAAAATGAGATATTGTAAAAGTTATCTTTCTATAACATTGATGTTATTTTTGTTACCTTCATTGAACCTCAGTCACATTGGCGTGATCAGAATTTTAAAATCATGTCTCCTTTTAGTAGAATCCGAAACACCCCTCAGCCCTTTATGTTTTGACAGGGGTATTTGACCCCGAATGTTGTCATTAACCTTGTTTTTGAAATCTATATTAAATTTCCTTCAATTTGATATATAGAACCTTGCATTTGGACTGAAAAATGTGAACAAGAGAGTTCTCTGGCCGATGCAAAAAGGAACTAACGTAGAGCTCACGATAGGCGCGGTGAGTTTATTATTGCTTACAATTTTTAATACCATAGTTGGGGTTAGGGAACCTAACTATGGGGATGTATGTTTGTCCCTGTTGCATGCTAGTTTACAAGAAAAACTATGTTTTTAACTAATGGGATGTGATATATTTTTTATTGATGTGCATGCTAGTTTTCAAGAAAAATTGTGTTTTTAACTAATGGGATGTGATAGGTTTGTTATTGATGATAGAAATTGTCAATGATGTTGTTGTTGTATTGATTGGAATTTTTGGGAAAAGTCTTAAATATAGAGGAGACTCTGTCCAAAATTTTATATTTGTTCTTCTATTTACTTCTTTATTAAATTTTAAATAGGCATAAGAGTTTGTTTGAATACTATAGTTTTCCTTTTTGATTTAGAATTTTCCTTAAAAAAAGTATGAGTCTTGAGGTATTATAGATTTTTGTTGTATGAGGTTTATGTTGCCTGAAGACATGGGCTTGTGAATCTCGGGCATGAATTTATGTGTATGTATGTGGAATGTGATTGCTTGTGATGTTGATGGTGATATTGAGATGAAATGTTGATGATGTTGAAAATGCACTGTGATGATGTTATGTTGTGTATGTACATGGGGGTGCAGTGACCTTGTTGGATATCCCTGGTGGGGGAAATAGAGTGATTAAAGAGTTTTAAGCATCTTCGGAGGGAGATGGCTTAGAATCTTTAATTATCCACAGTCAATGCATTGATGGTGTCCATGTTTCATACGTTGTATGTTGTGTATGTACATGGGAGGTGTAGTGACCTTGTTGGATATCCCTAGTGGGGGAAACATAGTGGTTAAAGAGTTTTAAGCATCTCTGGAGGGGGATGTCTTAGAATATTTAATTATCCACGGTCAGTGCATTGATGGTGCTCATGTTTCATACTTCATATTGCATGGAAATAGTACAAATTTTGTCAGTAAGTACTCGTAGTTTTTCATGAGGAAAAATACGTGTACTAGGAAGCATATCACTCGGTTTGGAAATCCCTTGAGACTCAGGCTGATCACTGTAGGGGGGAGGAGGGAAGTTGTCTGTGCACGACAGAGTGACCTCGACACTTACTACCTAGTTTTTCTAAGTGAGAGTGTCGTGTGGACACGCTTAGGCTATTTCCTTGGGGATGATACCACATTGCATTTGAGAGTTGAAGTCAGGTGCATGCATCATATCGAGCATGATTAATTGGAACTATGGACGGATGATGACTATTTGTTGAGTGTGTGTTGGACTAATGAATGTTTGTGTAAGCTTATGATATTTGTTAATGTTTTCTTACTAATTGTGGTTATTTGATTTTTTTTTGTATTAATTTCTTTTATAATAAACTCACCCCTCGCAAATTTCTACCGTGTGGTTGATACCTGTTATGATCACGAACCTTTGTTCGTGGGAGTAGAATGACAGCAGTAGAGTACGAGAAGTGGGATTCTTTTGTGGAGCCGTCGAACCGACGTGATGACGTTGAGATTATTTTGGAAGAGAGTTGTGTTTTGTTAATCAACTCTTCCATAACTGGTTCCATAATTCTTTTTGTTGAATTGAAGATGTAAATCACAAATTTAATTATATGTATCAACAAATTTACTTTTCATTATGTGAATGATGTGTACTAAGTTACTATTCATATATATATATATATATATATATATATATATATATATATATATATATATATATATATATATATATATATATATATATATATATATTCACTTAAGTAATGGCGCGTTGTTTGGTGAATGTATATCGAGAAAAAATTACTTTCATTTTTCATAAGCAAATTAATGGAGTTTTCATTTAAAAATTGAAATTTCTCACGGTTTAGAGTTGTGATATCGTAGCAACGAGGTGGGTCGTTACACGACGACTCAAAAATCGTCAATATTTGTTTTAAAATCAAATTAAAAATGAATATTTTCCCTCTCCTATTCCACCCTACTTTTTCGCCTCTCTCTCTTTCGCCCTCTTCTCTTTCTTCCTCTTGGGTGGAAATTCAAAAAACCACCCCAAAACTACAATGATCTGTGATACGTGAAGTCGTTGATCTCAATCTGTGAAACCTGCTGCAGCAACCGGTCAAATCCCAATCCCAGTAAGAACTTTGACATGGTGGATGGTAGTGGGTGGAGCCCCTCATCGTTGAAGCCATCGTAGTATAACTTAAAGCTGCTCTCCTCGTCCTCCCTCACTCCCCGAAGCACGATCGTCAGGTTGAACGTCAACGACTATGGAGTCATGCGTTGTTATGGTTCGAAGGAAGCTGGGTCTGAGCGAAAGATGAAGAGAGTGTTCTGGTGGCTATCTTCTTTCACATGCCTTCTCAACTCATGCCCTCCCACATGCCCCCATCATGCTCAACCGAGTCCTCACCTTCCTCGCGAAGGCGAAGTGCTTCCCCGTCACAATTTTCCTTTGCGCCAGAACGGAGTCTGACGTTGCCCCTTGCCACATCACCCTCACCATCCTCATTAACTACTTCTGTCACGTTGGCAAGGTCGCTCTTGCCTTCTCCTTCTTCGGGAAGCTTCTCAAGCGCGACCTCCCCTACCGTGTTGTCACACTTAACACCCTCATCAAAAGCCTCTACCTCAACAACGTCATTTCCATCGTGCTCAAATTTCACGATGAAATGGTTGCAAATGGCTTTGAATTCAACGAAATCACTTGGTGTAGGAGATGGTTTGAAGGGTGTTTTTGTTGATGTTTATGTGTTTACTGTTATCAAATATTTAAGACAAAAATCAAAAACATATTTAAGCCTTGAATTATTTACTATAATTTTATACTTCTTAAGACAATGAAGACGCACGAAAATAATAATGCTAATTGTGGAATAAATTTTATTTTGTTTTTTTTTTCATTTGAAGTGAAATAATGTCTTGAGTGTGTATAATACAAAGGTGGCTAAAAATAATTTAACAAATTAGTTACAAACAATAAAAATTATAAAAATATATCAATTAAATGTGTTTTTTATTCCTATAAAATACTCGAAGTTTGTTTTCAGTCCTTATACAAAAATTTGTCTATTTTTTTCTTGTAAAATTTAAATATGTAACTTTTTAGTCTAAAATTAGATTTAAATGAATTTAACCTCACATTAGATTTGGACGAATTTAAACTTAAGTGACATTTTTTTTCTTTCAATTTAAATATTAAAATACAATTTCTACATATTAACAATCATCACATATTTTAAAAAATTCAATAATATAATTTGTGACAGTTAGAAACCATCACAGGTTAAAGCAAAACAAAATACAACCATACCTCAACCAAACAGCCACCACCTCCAACCCCTAACCCCCAATTCCGAAATCCCCAACCCCCAAATCCAAAATCCCTAACCCCCAAAACAATTATAAACAAATTCAGAAAAAGTTCAAAATTAATAACAAAGAACATCAAAACCCTCAAAATCAAGATCAAGGAATAAAAAATCGCAAAACACAATCAAAACCAAACAGCCACTGCATTCCTCTGTCATTCGTCGCAATGGAGCAACAAGGGCGTCAATGCTTCGTTATTCTCTGAAGTCACAACAACAAACGAGGTTCTTGGTGTTGTTCTCTCCTCAAAACTAGATCTTGATGTTGGAAGCGCGTGCATATCTCAAAAGATCATCAGAGATGTGTTTTCTACTAGTGTCGTCGAATGTGGACCACAATCTGGATTCCCTTCGCATGATACAGAGTGAAACTGTTGTAGGGAGTAACATGTTAGACCAGGCAAAGAAATCACTGTCGGCTCGGTTGTAGAAGCCGGCGTTGATGGCGTTGCTGCCACCAAGAACGTGGCCACACGTGTTGGGGATTCCCTCCTCGGAAATGAAAGTTTGGGCGGGAGAGTCTCTGGTTTCGGTGTTCAAGAGGTTGGCCAAGAAGCCTTCTTGGTTGATCAAAGTTGGGGTCGTTGTGACCAACACTTTGACGTTCCAGCAAAAGCACCCGAAACGACTTCAAGATTAGAGAGAGAAAGAGAAAACGAGTAGGTTTGGATTTCATCAGTCCAATTTTTTTTTTTTTTTACAAACACCATATATTTGAAATCTATTTTGGATTCAAAAAGTAACATTATAATATTGTAGAAACGAAATACAGATATTTTTTTTTTATAAAAACTAAAACCAAATTTTGGATATTTTACATAGATGAAAAGAAACATATTTTAGCTTAAAAAATAATAAGTGACCCAAAACATATTTGCAAGATCAATTTAGGAGACTAAAATAGAGGTAATATAAGTTTACGTTAATGAAGTGTTCTTTTAGGATTTTGATTGATAATATTATTCAATAATATATATATATATATATATATATATATATATATATATATTTATTGTATATATGTTTTCACATCAAATATATATAAATGTTAAGTGATATTTTCTCTCATATTTTTTAAAATTATTTTTGTTATTTGAAATTTATTAGTAATCATTAATTTTGATGGATCTTCATCCAAATCAAAGGAGAGAGATTCATTAGATGATAAACATTACCCCAAAATTGGGATTTTGATTCACTTATTGAAATCATGACTTAAATATATTTTTAGTCTTTTAAATTTAGATAATTACTTTTTTTAGTTTTTCAAATAAGAATTTATTTTTATTAGTTTCTCAAATTTTTGAAAAATTATTTTTAATCCTTCTATTTTTTGTGTTAATGGTGTCATAATTTGTGATAATTTATCATTATAAAAAATTATTTTTAATTTAATTTCTTTAAAAATGATTTGTGATAATTTAAGCCAGAAATAATATGTAAAATAATTACAATAATTCTACATTTATCTTTTTATTTTTCTTCTTTAAAATTAATGGAATAGGTATAAAATGGTCAACAAATCATATGAGTCAAGTATTTTGGTTGTTTAGAATTATCAAAAATCATTTAAAAAAAATAAATTTTGATGGTTAAAAAATTGTTATAAATTATGAAATTATGAACACATTGAACAAAAAAAGATTAAAAATAATTTTTCAAAAAACTGGAGACTAATGAAAACGAATTATATTTTAAGAACTAAAAAAATAATTACTTAAATTTAGAAGACTAAAAATATATTTAAGTAAAAAATAATTGGAAAATCTTCCCTTAACAAAATGCACACCATTGAATGAGATGAGTGGCTGAGATCTGTTGTATTAAGCTCGCCGTTTCTAAAAACTCTCGTACATGACTATTTCTTCTTGTTTTCTTTTTTTGTTATACATGCTTTTCGTTTCCAATACTCACCGTTTCTAAAAACGAGTTTCAACCCTTTTTTCTTGTCCCTTTCCCAAGTGCTCTGGTCGGTAATCGTTACGGTGGCTGCCGCTCCGGCAGAAGCATTTCACGGCCTTCCCCGAGAAGCTGTAAGAAGTTTGAGGACTTCCTTAACACCGTGCCGGGTGACGGCTAATGGCAGTGGAAAACATGATTTGTGGACTTTGTTGTCGATGCTTTTGGTCCTTATTTGGTTAATTATTTAAACTAGTCCCTTCTGTTTTTTTTTTATTTTTATTTTTATTTAAACGTGATGTGTGATGCCACTTCTGCTTATGAAATCATTTTCTCTGGGATGGATCATTTTTAATAATGTTTGAGATATAAGAAATATGTACTGACTTTCGTCTCTTTTGGCTTTTACTCAAGTTTTGAAGCAATCGCCAAAGCACATATATTTTTCTCAGTTTCGTAAATTTTTATTCCCAGATACAGAGATGCTGAAGTTGGTTTCGGCTTGTCTTTTATGATCTAATTTTGCTTCACTCCTTAATCTTCAGGTCTTTATTATTGGGGTCATTGGGTGAACTTAATGACTCATTATCTTAGCCCTCGGAGCGATTCTCTGATGTCACAGAGAATGAATTTACGGGATTTAAAGGATCGAAGGATTGGAGTCATTCTTATATAATCCAATGGCATATGTTTTGTTAACTCCACATAGGCCTGGGGCATTTGGTAAGATAGTTTTTTTCATGTCTTTCGAAAATTAATAAAATTTATTTGATTGATCATTCAATTTAAGATAAATCTTTCAAGAATCAAAGAGTTATATAATAATTTAATAAAAAACAAAATGATATTTTTAGTATAGTAAAACAAAAATTACTCAAACAAACAAGATTTTCTCCTACTTTCATTAAAAAGTTTTTGAGAAAAATTGATTAAAAAATGTTTTATGAAAAAATCATTTACGAGGAATGTTATTTTTTGAATCAAAGAGTTATGGAAGTTTGAGAATTAATATAATCTTGTTCATTAACTAATAAAAATTCTTCGCTATCTTCATTTTCATTAATTAGTACATTGTTAACTTATTCATTAACTAATACTTCTTTTTTATTTTCATTTTCATCAATTTTTACATTCTTAACTTGTTCATTCAACGAGCAATTACCTATATTTTTATATATATTTTCATCTGTTTTGATACATCTATATAGAGCCCCTTTTTGTGATTCAATTAAAGCATTTGTTGAAAATAATTCAAGTTCCACATCGGCTAAAAGTAATCCTACATTAGAATATATAAGTGAGGGGCAACCCTCACCCCTTGAGCTAATTTTTGAGGTTGAGTTAAGCCTATCACATTATTCATTCTAAGATGTGTTGGAAATAATTCAAGTCCCACATCAGCTAAAAGTAATCTCACATTAGAGCATATAAGTGAACCTCATCCCTTGAGTTAGCTTTTGGGGTTGAATTAAGTATCTCATTATTTGTTGGGCAACTTCACTTAATGCCAATTGATTTTAAGATGAAATCTAACAACATCAACTCTTTTTTAAAAAAAAAAAATTGAATAACCAGATTCAAATTTTTGAGTTGGCATTTTGAAATAAAGCAACTAATGTATAAAAAATAAATAAAAATTATAAATCAAGATTGTGAAAAAAATGTTAGAACAATAAAACCTAATTGCCAACTTGCAAATTGATTGCTTTATATACTTCTTTGAGTTGAGATACTTCACCGCAATGTTCTTCGAACTACAAAACTAATAAATGTAACACAAGAATATTTTAGAATTTCAAGAAATTATATAAAAATAATACCAGAATTGAATTATAAAAAAATATAAAAATTACTATTGTATTTCAATATGCAAAAAAAAAAAAAAAAGCATAAAAGATTCAAATAACTTAACCAAATGGATAGAAGAATTATTAAAATAACATATGTAATACCTTACAAGTTAATTGAAACAGGAGCACAAAGCCAAGTCACAAATCAATAGCAAAACAAGAAATATTGAAGGAAAAAATAATAAGCGTACTTAATCAAATGAGAATAAAGGAAGAAATAATTTGCACAAACAGAGAACCACATAGAGTATAAATGAGAATGAGAGTGATATTTCAACTAATTTGGGAGAGAATAGAGAATTTTCATGAAAATTGATATATTCAGATCGAGATACCTTTGATATAGTCAATCAAGAGACAAACTAATTAATGAAAATCAGTGAATAATTAATTTTAAGTGGAAACTAAACAATGAAATTATGATTCTTACCCAAAATTAAAACTATATTTCTTTTGCATTATTTTTATGGGTATTATAAGAAAATATGGGTCTTATAATTATTTTGGAGGCCTAAAGCAAGGGCTTTAATTGTTTTATCCTTGGGCCGACTCTGCTCGGAGCATAAAAGTAATGAGAAAAGTAAAGAAGAGAATACATGATCTTAAAGAGAATGAGAATTGTGTACATTCTTTCCAATAGGAGTATCCTATTTATAGACACAAAAGATAATTGAGAAAGTTACAAACCATAAATATAAATAATGAAAGATTATAAATTTGTTAACTTGACTTATGCTTTTAGGGGGCATTTGGTAGAGGAGAAGTTTCTTCATGTTTCCTGAGAATGAACAAAATTTATTTGGTTGGATATTAAAATTTTAAGATAAGTCTCCTAAGAATCAAAGTGTTTCACAATATTTTTACCATATTAAATAATTTAATAAAGAGTAAGATGATATTTTTAGTGTAGTAAAAGAAAAATTGCTCGGAAAAATAAGATTCTCACCTCTTTCCATGGACATGGAAAAGTTTTCATGGAAAATTGATTAAAAAACATTCCAAAAAACATCATTTTAGAGGAATGTTATTTAAAAAAAATAGTACCGAACATAGAAAATTATGTTTCTCAACCTATGATTTTCGAAAAATCAAAATATTTTTTCCTTTACCAAACGTCCCCTTAAGGAAACGTTGAGTATATATAAGAAAGAAAAATAAATAACCATGTTCAATCTTTTATCCTGAATAATTAGTATTCTTATAAATTCCAACAACTCATTTCATCCCACAAGTGTGAGCTTGGTTAATTGAAAACTTTTCAAATATTTTTAATGTGAAAGGATCCTGATCCCCAAATATGTTAATTTTTAACAAATTTTAGTTAATGATTGAGAATGTGGCTGACATCTCTTAAATTTATATTAGCTAGAGATTAATTTAAATATGCACCTCAATATATCTTTAATTACTTTAAATCAGTTTTACTTTACTAAAATTTAAAATAAGATTACTTAACTTTTAAGCCGTCAAAAGAATTGAAAACATTCCCAATATTCTATTACTATACATTCCATGTTATTTATATTATCTTTACTTTATATTGCTTTTATTTATGTGGAAATTTAGAATTTCAAAATAATACGTATATTTTTTTAGTTATATCATTGTAAAAGAAGAAATAATAGTACTAAAATATCAAAATCATAAACGAGAAAGATAAGAAAATATTAAAAAACTAAAAATAATTTCAATATAAAAGAATTGATTAATTACTCTTATAAAATTAAATACTACAATCTTAAATAACAAATAAAAAGACACGAATAGAGTAATAATCAATTATAATTTAATTTAGCTTTTGTAGAAAAACTAGTGTGTTTTTATTTCTTGTTACAAAGGATAATTGAGAAAACAAAATAAACAACGTCAATGAGCAGAAGAGTTTCCATGCCCACTTGATCCCTGTCCAAAATAATCATCCCAACATCAGTTCTAGCTCTCATCTTTGCCAAATAATTCACACAAATAATTGCCTTCACACAATGTGTGGATAAGACAGTACACCCAGTTGCGTTGCGTGTATTTCTTAATCGCAATTCACAGCTATATGTTGTTCCCGTAATTGTGAATGGTGTTAGTTTATATATGTACTAGTCACTAACGCATGCATACACACGGGTCACTTCATTAACTAAACTTTAAAGGTTGATTTTCATGTGAATTTAAAATCCGTACATACGTATGGGTCATTTGATTAAGGGAACTTTAAATTAAAATTAAAATATATAGCAGTTAGTCAGTTAGAATCAACTAAGCAAATGCTTCTTTAACAACATGATCTCATTCTAATTCTTCCCTGGTGAATCCCATAGCTAGCAGCAAAGGTTGTTTAACACAATATAATGAATATCATCCCCTGCAAGGATAAAGAAGAATAATTTATCAAAATCGTGTCTGCAATATAATGAATATCATCACGAATGAAAAAATTATTATAGATGTAGATATACATCAACATCTTCATATTAGAAAATAGAATACTAAATTTAGTATTCAATATTAGGAAAAAAAAATTATATGCATATTACTATAAAAGAACATAACAAAGCAAAAATGATCAAAACATGATGAAAAATTTTGATTTCTTAATATCTACAAAAGATGAACCACTTTCCAAAGTGGATCCTTTTTTTAAAGGAACCCAAAGAAACCAAACATACAATAGCAAAGTAGAATGTTGAAGTATCACAGTTGTGGGTATAAGGTTTCTAAGTCTATTCTATACATGCATTGAAATGTCATGTATGTCTGTCATTTGTAATATATAAGACAAAGAAAATCATGATAAAAATGACAGAAAATGAAAGAAAACAGAGTTATCTTTTGCTGATATTGCACCTCAAGTTGCACATCCACTCAACAAAGCAACAATTTATTTTCTAATTAGAAAACAAACTAAGAAACTATAAAAGAACAAAGCCTACATAATAATAATAATAATAATAATAATAATAATAATAATAATAATAATAATAATAATAATAATAATAATAATAATAAGAGATAGGAAATAATGTTTGGTTTTGTTTCATTATTATTATTATAGGTCTTTTTTAAACATATAAAATTGATTCAATTTTGAAATAAAATAAAATAGAATGCCATATGTATTATGTAGAAGCAAGCTTCATGATGATGAATCAAGAATGATTCAAATAGTTTTGATGATGACAAAAAGCCCAAAAGAATGATCTCAAGAATGAGTCAACAAGTTCAAGATCAAGATTAAAGAAAAGACATCAAGAAGAATCAAGATTCAAGAGAAGATGAATTCAAGATTCAAGAGAAGAAACCAAAAAGCAACAAGTTAAGACTTCACAAGGGAAGTATTGAAAAAGATATTTCAAAAACCAAACATAGCACAATTTTATTTTACAAGAAAAGTTTTTCCAAATTTTTCTAAGTTACCAGAGTATTTACTCTCTAGTAATCAATTATCAATTACCTGTAATCGATAATCGATTACAATATATTGGTAATCGATTACCAGTGTATCTGAACGTTGAAATTCAAATTCAATTGTGAAGAGTCATATCTTTTCATAAAATGTTTTGTGTAATCGATTACATGGTTATGGTAATCGATTACCAGTGACAAGTTCTGAATAAAAAGTCAAGAGATGTAACTCTTCCAATGGTTTTCTCAAAAATTTTCTCAAGGTTATAACTCTTCAAATGGTTTTCTTGACCAGACATGAAGAGTCTATAAAAGCAAGACCTTGACTTGCATTTCAAAAACTCTTACAACTTTTAGAATTTCTTGAACAACTTTTGAGAAATGTTGAAACCTTTGCTTCTCATCTTTCTTCTTCTTCCTTTGTCAAAAAGCTTTCCAAGTTTTCTGTTTTCCAAATCTTGTTCTTTTCCAGAAAACAAAAGTGTGCTATATCTTTTCATTCTCTTCTCCCCTTGCCAAAAAGAATTCAACAAGGACTAATCGCCTGAATTCTTTTTGTGTCTCTCTTCTCCCTGTTCCAAAAGACAAAGAATTCAAAAAGACACAGTCTGAGAATTCTTTTGATTCTTCCCTTTTCCTTAAACAAAAGATTTCAAAGGACTAACCGCCTGAGATATCTTTTGTTTCCCCTATACAAAGTTTCAAAGGACTAACCGCCTGAGAACTTTGTCTTAACACATTGGAGGGTACATCCTTTGTGGTACAAGTAGAGGGTACATCTACTTGGGTTGTTGTAACTGAGAACAAGAGAGGATACATCTCTTGTGGATCAGTTCAAGTGGAGGGTACATCCACTTGGTTGTTCAAATAGAACAAAGGAGGGTACATCCCTTGTGAATCTTTGCTTGTAAAGGTTTTTACAAGGTTGAAAAGAAATATCAAGGACCGCAGGTTACTTGGGGACTGGATGTAGGCACGGGTTGTTGCCGAACCAGTATAAAATTCTTGTGTTTGTCTTCTTCTTCCCTACACTCTTTAATTTCCGCTGTGCACTTTAATTATTGCTTTTACTTTTGGTTAAGTTTATATTTTTGTTCTTTACTTTCTTAACATTATAGTAAAAGCCTAATTGAATCTAGTAACATTAAGAATGATAGTTTTTTAATTAGTCAAGGTACATTAATAATTAATTCAACCCCCCCTTCTTAATTATTCCGAGGCCACTTGATCCAACATATTGTGTATCTAGGGAGAATTCTTTTTGAACGAAAAATTGAGATATGATCCAATCCAATAAGATCTCCCCCTTTCAAAATCGGATGTGAAGGTTTCCTTTCATCCTTTGACCTTTTGTAAGTTCTCCCATGCATTAATCTTGGCTTCCTCCATTTTGGACATGGATATATAAAAATGCTGGAATTTCATAAACAATGTAAAGATTACGCAAAGATTTCTTTGGAATGAGCATGAGACAATAATCATGCAGTATACCTCTTCCAGAAAAGAAACATTCAGTCAAAAGAGGAGAAAAAACTATATATGTAAGACATGGATATAAAAATTGAAACTACTTTGCCAAAAAAGTGACCATGCTTAGAGAAAACTATTTTGAAAAAAATTAAAATACAAAAGGATGGCAGAATCCCATCATTACAAATTTATCATCATAAAAGTGCAGTACATCAGTGTATATCTAAAGCAAAACTTACTTGAAAGCTTACTCATAACTAAAGAACTGGACAGTAGAATTTAGGACAATTATTAGTACCATTCCCTTTAAACAACCCATGAAAACCTTAAGTTCTCCATATATATTTTAGACCTTGAATTGTTCCATTGTATTTAATTCTTTGTGGATCCTGAACCTGTGAATGGCAGAAGCACATCACATCACACATATGATATTGATACATCCAAGCACAAAAGAAGCAACAAAAAAGGTAGTCTGTCAGATAAATTATCAGTATAATATGTGACTTGTAAAAAGATAGACATCTATACAAAAATTTGTCCTAAATGTTTCTGGACTATTTCTAGATTTGCAGTTAGTAATGTAAGAAATACTTCGAGCAATTTGATTAAAATAACTAAATCAAGTTTTCCAAGGAAAAAAGTCAAAAATTCTAAGATTCAGAATTTAAAAAAAAACATATTTTTGTGATTTGAATATTTTTAATGATTAGGTTCAAGGTACACAAAAAGGTTAGTTGCCAGTTAGAAAATTTTAAGTTTGAATTTATGGCAGAGAATCAAAATAATTGGAGCTTAATTTATATGCTAACAAAGGGTGAACAAAGCGCAATTGTAAAGATACAGTAGTTGATCTTCTGGACAATATAAATTTAAATAACAAAAATATGTTGAATGTTCTACTGCCAAGAACAGTAACCAAAACATAATGCTCCCACATATCATTCTGCTCCCTTCTTCTCCAATTGTATGTCAGCAGTGGAAAGATTCTCAACAGCCTTGGCAAGTAGTTCAAGAAAATATATGTGTCAGATTGTAAATCGTTGCTTATATTTTCCGTATTAGCTGGGTTTTTTTTGTTCTCTCCCTTTGCATTTTCATTTGAGATGATCAAGTACCACAGCTCGTGGATAAATACCTTGTAAAGAGGAACTTTCAGGACAGCAACACCAACTCTGCAGACTGCAAGAGAGACTGCCAATATGGCATTTGCTGCAAGCTAAAACAACAAAAAGTTTGCATTAGAATAATATGAACCACATTAAAATGCAAATTTCCAAACATAAAGAAAATATTGATCGTAGAATAACAGTTCCGTCAGCTTTGTAAATCATAGATGCAAAATTACATGTTACTCTCCATAGCTACATTGTTCAAATACACAACCGTTAAAACCAAGAAATACTCATACAAATGTTTACAAAGCTGAGAGGAACACTTACTTCTCCAAATCTCGTGGTTGCCCTAACCTGCTTATGGTAAGAAATTTGAATCACGGGAATATCCTAGGCAACACCCTAGCATAGTCATGGTCACTTGACTTGAGTAGTAGTAATAATAATAATAATAATAATAATTGAAGTGAAAAATCAGACTTACTATGAAATTTCTTGTGCATGTGCCTGCCGAATCCCCAAAACAAAAAAGATAATTACGGGTTAATACGCAGCGAGTGTAAGAGAGCATGGAAAATTAAAATAAAATAAAATTGAAGTGAAAAATCAGGCTTACATGAAAAATTACAATAAAATAAAATTGAAGTGAAAAATCAGACTTACTCTGAAATTTCTTGTGCATGTACTTGCCAAATCCCAAAAACAAAAAAAGACCAGCTAGTGTGTCAGAGCATGAAAAATTCAAATAAAATAAAATTAAAGTGAAAAATGAGAGGAACACTTACTTCTTCAAATCCCGTGGTTGCCCTGACCTGCTCATGGTGACAAATTTGAATCACGCAAATATCCTAGGCAACACCCTAGCATAGTCATGGTCACTTGACTTGAATAATAATAATAATAATAATAATAATAATAATAATAATAATAATAATAATAATAATAATAATAATAATAATTGAAGTAAAAAATCAGACTTACTATAAAATTTCTTGTGCATGTGCCTGCCGAATCCCCAAAACAAAAAAGACAATTGCGGATCAATACGCAACGAGTGTAACAGAGCATAAAAAATTAAAATAAAATAAAATTGAAGTGAAAAATCAGGCTTACATGAAAAATTACAAAAATAAAATTGAAGTGAAAAAATGAAAGGAACACTTACTTCTTCAAATCCTGTTATTGTCCTGACCTGCTCATGGTGACAAATTTGAATCACGGAAATATCCTAGACAACACCCTAGCATAGTCATGGTCACTTGACTTGAGTAGTAGTAGTAATAATAATAATAATAATAATAATAATAATAATAATAATAATCATCATCATCATCATAATAATAATAATAATAATAATAATAATAATAATAATAATAATAATAATAATAATAATAATAAGAGAATCCAAATTTAGTTCATCAAGCAAGTAGCAGGAGACTCACTGTTGCTCTTAATTGTTGATCGTTATATTTAGGGTCAATGTTGAGGCGAAAATGGGCTTCTACTGTTTCTACAAAGTTGGTTTTAGCTATTTCTTTAACCAAAGATATTGCTGTCTTCAAGTCATACTCTTTCTTACGCTCCCTCAATTGTTGAATTTCCAAGGACCTCTTAGATCTCCTCTGTTGAGGCAATGAAAGAACAATCAGCCTTGAAATAAAGGGTAAAAGCATAACATCAAATATGAAAATTTCAACCACCTCAATTTTCGAAGAAGTAAAAAATTGGTTATCTTATAAAAATCATATCAAGACTGCTAGAAGACACTGATGATGCATATAAATGTAAAGGAGGAAAATCAAATGGTAAAATGTAATGAAAAACCAAGCATCTTATCTATTCAAGATACTTCACACCAAAATAGACCCCTAGGAAATGCACATGGATCATGTCAAGATAAAAATTAGTAGTGTCAATCTCACAAAGAATTGAGTAAATTATCAACTAATAACAAATGCAGAACACTAAGAAATTAAAAACAGAAAGGAATTTTTTTCTTATAAAAAAACGAAAGGCACTTTGCAGCATAATAAGTTCTATTGTGCAAAGCCATCAAATAGCTGGAACAATAATTAGCCATCTAAACCATGTCTAATATAAAAACTGCCAAAGGCACTTTGCAACACCAAAAACTGGAGAGAATTCACTTTCAAAATTCAAATAATACAACTCCCAATCCCATTTAAGGTAAACTAACGAAAGGATCATAAAATAGTTTTCCTTAAAGCCAAAAACCATTTAGAGCACCAAGAAAATGAACATAAAAAAATAGAGAAAATTTTGTATTAACATTTTGTAGCTTCCAATTATTACCAGTGGCTGTACTTAAAGGTCACTTGTAAGGCCATACATAGTTACTGAAGAAATAATAAAAGAGTTTGCTTGATGCGGGCATATTTTGATGCTTGCCAATTGAACTTTTATTAAGGAAAATAATCAACAATCTAAGAAACAGAAAAAAAAATAATGAGTTTAAGTTGTATGAAGTTTTTCTTCTACATTGCCTCCAAGCTAGAAACAAACAGTAAGATTTAGTGCCAAAATTAAAGTTATTGCTTCTTGAAACTAACCTTAAAATGTAGTCTCCAACATTCTTGATCAACTCATCATCCAAAATGTTCAAAACACTTGCAACCTGGTTCCAATAAGAATCTCTATGTTAAGCAATAGACACTGTTTTATACCATTAAAAAAAGCCCTCTGATATGAAAGATAATAGAAGTCATGATGACAACAAAACTGTCTCATTTAGCCAAGAGTTTTTTTTAAACACCCTGTAATTCTTAATTAGTAATATGCTATCTTAGCCATTAGCCATGTTAACTAAAATGAAATAACCATGTAAATAAGAATTATGCATGATGCTGATACATAAAGTAAAAATGTTTGATCATTCACATACACACATAAGCATGTGCGAAATAAAGACAGATACCAACTTACAGAAATGGCAATGTAGCAAGCTTGAACATCAATTTCTCCTTCATCATGCATCCTCAATAAAGTATTTGATGATGGAAAAGGAAAGAATGGGTTACCTCGTAACCATTTTCCATAAAAAAGAACCATTGGCACCAAATCCATTAAAAAAATAGAAAGGGGTTAAATCCAAAGCGATAAACAAAAAGGGCTTACACGATCAGTATGTATATCCTTTGTAACCTTCGATGGCTTCACGCATCTTTTTCCTGTGGAGGAAAACGATGACAAATTATTGAAAAAGATAGAAGGAAGGGAAAAAGAGTGGAAAAGAGACATGCACAACAGTCCCACCTTGAACTGTAGAAGCAACGAAAAAGGAAGAAGAGAGCCAAGCGAATAAAACCCGGAATGACCAACCCAAAAGCACAACCTCATACCAAGACCAAAATCAGCAGAGCACGTGGCAGCAGAAAATAAATCAAGCATGGACGTGTCAACAAAACCACAAACGGGAAAATTGGAACTGCAATATCAGAACCAACACAACAAAAAGCAGCAATCCACGTGCCAAAAAACCAAGCTCAAAGCTGGAGGAATATAAAATGACCAAAAAAACCAAAAAAATGGACAGATGTCAAGACCTCAGCCATGGGCATTTTAGTAATTTTGCCACACTCCAGTTTTAGAATATAGATATTGATGATTTGTTTGTTCTGCTTGTCCTTTTGTTATCTATATTTATATTCCATACATCAGTCCTTTTTAGTGTCAGTTTCTTTGCAGTCCACAGTCTTAATTAGTCACAATTTGTTTGTATAGTTAATTTATTTTTTTATAAATAACAATGCTATTATTCATTGATAGGCAAAAATATACATATGAAAGTACTATAAAAGTTGGGGTTCTAAAACGATATGATTAATAAAATTAAGATTGTGAAAATAAGAGCATACATTTTTATGGTGGGACACAGGACACTACTATGTGTATACACACAATGAGTTGATTGAGAGTGAACATGTTGATCAATTGGTCCACATGACTAAAATCTCTAATTCCCAAGCCTTTTTATTTTTAAGTTGGTAGTTAAAATAATTGTAACAAACTACTAAAAATAGTGTGTTGTCCATTTGTAAAAATCAGTATAAATAGCTCAACTACTCTTTAAATTAGGTATCGATTCTTTTTTTTTCAATTCTCTCTCTAGAAAAACTCTCTATAATCTGAAACTCATCTTGAGAAAGAAATTATGAGCATCCTGTGTATCAATTTTGTGATACTTTGCACAACAAACTGATGCGGTGAACATGGACTGATCATCCATGGCGTCTACAAAGTATGAAGTCGAGAAATTCATAGGTCAAAATGATTTTGGTCTTTGGCGATTAAAGATGAGGTCTCTTCTTATGCATCAAGGTCTCGAAGATGCTCTGAATGGTGAAACAAATCTTGATGTGAAGATGGAAGATAGAGGCAAGAAGATCTTGCTCGACAAAGCACATAACGCCATCATCTTGAGTCTAGGAGACAAAGTGCTTCGACAAGTCTCCAAAGAAAAGAATACAGTTGGAATTTGGTCAAAGCTCGAAGACTTGTACATGACCAAATCTCTGGTAAATCACCTCTACCTCAAACAAGCATTGTATTCATTTAAGATGCAAGAAAATAAAATGGTAGAAGAACAGTTAGATGTCTTAAATAAATTGATTTTTGATCTTGAAAACATTGATGTTACTATTGAGGATGAAGATCAGGCATTACTGTTATTGTGTACTCTACCTAAGACCTTTGCTCATTTCAAAGAAATACTTCTCTACGGAAGAGATTCTCTCACTCTTGTTGAAGTCCAATCAACCTTAAATTCTAAGGAGTTAAATGAAAGAAATGAACAAAGGCCTTCTCTACATGGGGAAGGACTCCTAGTTCGTGGAAGACAATACAAGAAGGATGATAAGACAGAAGGGAAAAGATCCAAGTCACAAACTCGATTTGGATCTAATGTACTAAACATTAGATGTTACCACTGTAAAAGAGAAGGCCATACTCGAAGATTCTGTCCTAATAGACAGAAAGGAAACAAGCAAGATCGATCTAAAGAACCTGGAAATGCTACTCTAGTTGAAGATGGTTATGATTCAGCTGAGGCTTTAATGGTGTCTCATAAGAACACTGAGACAAATAGATCTTGGACTCTGGGTGTTCATTTCATATGACTCCAAACAAGTCTTGGTTTGAGGATCTTGACAAACAAGTTGGTGGTTCAGTCCTCCATGGAAACAACAAGTCCTGTAAAAGATAATTGGAATTGGGTCTGTGAGGTTCAAGCTTCATGATGGTGCCAAAAGAGTCATCAAGAATGTAAGGCTTGTACTAGATTTGAAGAGAAATTTGATTTCTCTTAGTGAGTTTAACAAACATGGCTATGTGTTCAAAGGGGAGAATGAAGTTATGAAAGTTCTAAAAGGCTCATGATATTCATGAAAGGGGTGCAAAAGAATGGCATGTATTCACTTATTGGAGAAGTGGTAATGGGATCAGCTGCTACAACTTCTATCAAAAGGTTTTCAAAGACTGAACTATGGCACAGAAGATTGAGACATGTAAGTAGGAGGGGCTGATTAAACTGGGAAAACATAACCTGCTTTGTGGAGATAAGGTGGAGAAACTTGACTTTTGTGAACATTGTGTTTATAGCAAAGCTTGCAGGGTCAAGTTTGGTACTGGACAACAAAGAACTAAAGGTACTTTGGACTATATCCATGCTGATTTATGGGGTTCATCTCAAACTCCATCTTACTCAGGGCCCAGGTATTTTCTATCAATGGTAGATGACTATTCCAGGAAGTTGTGGATTTTCATTTTGGAAACTAAAGATGAGGTGCATGATTGTTTTAAAAACTGGAAAAAAATTGAAAGAAAACCAAACAGGAAAAAAGATTAAAAGATTCAAGACAGATAATGGACTTGAATTTTGTTCAGATTTTTTCACTGACTACTATAGGAAGGCTGTAATAGCAAGACACAAGATAGTAGTAAAAACACCTCAACAAAATGATTTGGCTGAGAGATTTAATAGAACCATTCTTGAGAGAGTGAGATGTATGTTGCTAGCAATCATGGATGCTTGTTACTTAATCAACATGTGCCCCTCGATAGCTATAAACATGAAGACACTAGAAGAGGTATGGTCAGGCCATCCTCCAAGTTATGATAGACTCAGGGTGTTTGGATGTGTTACTTATGCTCACATAAGGCAAGACAAATTGGAACCTAGAGCTATCAAGTGTATGTTTCTAGGATATCCTAAAGGTGTTAAGGGGTACAGATTGTGGTGTCTAGAGCCAGGATACAAAAGATGCATTATAAGTCATGATGTTGTTTTTAATGAGTCTGAAATGACTTATAAAACAAAGGCAAATGCAAAAGATAAGGTGGCCCATGCAAGCTCAGAATAGGATAACATTGAGGTGGAGCTCAATGAGGAAAACCAAATAGATCAATCTGAAACATGGCACAGAGAAGAATATGATATTCAACCTCAGATTGATGATGATGGGGAAGAAGGTAAGGAGGGTTATTTGTTGGCTTGAGATAGAACCAGAAGGTAAATAAAACCCCCTGAGAAGTATGGTTATGCAGATTTGATGGCATTCTTTCTTGTTGCAGCTAGTGAGGTCTTGAATGATGAACCTAATTGTTACAAAGGTGCAGTTGATTGCAAAGAGAAGGATAAATGGCTTATGTCCATGGATGAAGAGATGAAGTCTCTCCATGATAACCATACTTGGGACTTGGTAAAGAGACCTGCAGGGTCAAAGTTAGTCAGCTGTAAGTGGATTTTCAAGAGGAAACAAGGCATTCCTGGAGTTGAACAAGGAAGATTCGAAGCTAGGCTAGTAGTTCGAAGCTTCACTCACAGGGAGGGAATTGATTATAATGATGTATTCTCTCCAGCGGTGAAGCATAGGTCCATAAAAATTCGACTATCAATGGTTGCCAAGTTTGATCTAGAATTGGAGCAAATGGATGTTAAAACTGCCTTCTTGTATGGAGAACTGGAAGAAACCATTTACATGAGACAACCTAAGGGATTTATAATAGAAGGAAAGGAAGACTTTGTGTTTAAACTGAACAAGTATCTATATGGTTTAAAGAATTCTCCAAGGCAATGGAATAAAAGATTTAATGAATTCATAACTCGCATCCAGTTCAAGAGGAGCAAATTTGATAATTGTGTCTATTTCAGGTTTTCCTCGTATCATATTTTTTTCATTTTGTTGCTACATGTAGATGATATCCTAATAGCAAGCAATAACAAGGATAAAATAAACAAAGTTAAGGTAGACTTGAAAATAGAATTTGAAATGAAAGAATTGGGTAGAGCTAAAAGAATATTGGGTATGGAGATCAAGAGAGATAGAAACAAGAAGCTACTGTTTCTATCTTAAGAGATGTACCTAAAGAAAGTCCTAAATAGGTTTAGTATGTCAGATGTTAAACCTGTCACAACACCTTTGTCCCAACAATTCAAACTTAGTATGGATCAAGCTCCTAAAAGCTAAGAAGATAAGGAGTTCATGTTGGAAGTTCCTTATGCAAATGCAGTAGGTTCACTAATGTATGCCATGGTATGCACTCGACCTGACCTTGCATACTCAGTTAGTCTTGTAAGCAAATTTATGGAAAATCTTGGAAAGACACACCAGCAGGCTCTAAAATGGATCCTAAGGTACATAAAAGGGTCAATTGGGAAGAGTCTAATATATGGAGAAGCTGAGGGTTACCAAGAAATCACTACTGTAATAGAGGGGTTTGTAGATTTTGATTTTGGTGGTTGTTTGGACACCAGAAAATCCCTCACAGGCTATGTATTTACTGCATTTGGAACGGAAATTAGCTGGAAAGCTGGTCTTTAGAAGGTGGTTGCATTGTCCACTACTGAAGCAAAGTATATTGCTTTGACAGAAGCAATAAAAGAAGCATTGTGGTTAAGGGGAATAGCTCGAGAGCTGAAGCTGCAAGATCATGTTATCATTGTCCATTGTGATAACCAAAGTGTTATTCACCTTTCAAAGACCTAGATTTATCGCGAAAGGACAAAGCATGTAGATGTGAAGCTACACTTTGTGAGAGAGACTATTACTGAAGGAGCTGTGTTTGTGAAGAAAGCCTTCACTGAGCATAATCCCTCTGATATGATCACTAAAGTTCTGCGTAGTAGCAAGTTTTTCTACTGCTTGGACCTTATAAATTTGAAGCTAGTTTGATGTCAAAAAGAGCAGTCACTTTGATCCTTGTTTAGTTATGTAACCAAGGTGGAGATTTGTTGATCAGTTGGTCCACATAACTAAAACCTCTAATTCCTAAGCCTTTCTATTTTTAAGTTGGTAGTTAAAACAGTTGTAACAAACTACTAAAAATAGTGTGTTATCCATATGTAAAAATCAGTATAAATAGCTCAACTACTCTTTAGATTAGGCATCAATTCTTTTTTTTTTTTTGTCAATTCTCTCTCTAGAAAATCTCTTTGTAATCTGAAACTCATCTTGAGAAAAAAATTATGAGCATCCTGTGTATCAATTCTATGATACTTTGCACAACAGAACATGTGTGGATGTGTTTTCAATAACAATAGGTCAATAGCAGCCCATCATTTTTATCATCTTGCTATTTGACACATTATATTCAAAGGAACGTGACTACTTGAGAGTTGAGATCGAAAAAGAAAAATAAATAAACAAACATGAGTTGGAGTCAACACTATAATACAAAAAACATAATCAACGGTTACACTTAAAACTTAAATAAGGCATGAATATATCATTGCAAATTTAGAGTAAACGAGCTCCAACTCGTTCAAAGACTAGTTAAGCACTCATGTAATTCCATGGAAATATCTCGATTTTTGGGATCTTTAAAAATATTTTGAGAAAATTATGTGTATGTTAGGATTAAAGTTTAAAAAGAAAAGTTTGATCAAACCTAACTTTATGAATTTAGTATAGTTAAAAATAAGTTTAATGTACGCTCAACTTCAGTTTGGATGAAAATCATATTCAACTTAATTAGAAAAAATATTTCTCAAATAAATGGGTATAACTTTCAACAAAAGTTAAACCTCAGTTTAGATGCTCAAACATCAAACCAAACATTCCTTATATTGATTTTTTTTTATCAAATTTATATTGACATCTATGTTTTAGGTTTCATGTGACTGCACAACCTCATCCCCATGGATATGATGTAATGTTTTTCAAATAATTAAATAACTAGCGTAATATATTATAATTAGGAATGCTGAGTAATGTCTTTTCAAATAATCAAAATATTGGTAGAAAAAAAAATTATGCAATCTCACAAAAAATAAAAAAATACCAGTGTAATTTACTCAAGATTTTGCAGCATCTACGCTTGAGATTGTGACACCCTTTACCCCATACATATATGTACTAATAATAAAAGGAAAAGAAATTATAATTAATTAAAAGTTCTTAAAACACATTTAAATAAAAGCCTTTCAAAAGGATAAAAGACTCACATTCACTTTTCTAACACCATAATAGAACTTGTCCAATAAATAATAAAATCATCTTGGCTACAAAATAAGTCCGTTCAAGACTCCATGCAATTAATATAGACACCTATGCCCCTAATGTCACATCCTATCAGAGCATTATGTTCCAACGTCCTCTAGCATGAGGTTCTCCATAGCCTTCCACCTAACTATCTGCTCCCACGAACACAAGGTTTGAGATCATCACAGGATCCAAACACAAATAACACATGGGGAGTGAGTTATCACATTCCTAACTAGTAGAGAGAAACAAGACAACATGTAGATATATATATATATATATATATATATATATATATATATATATCATATAAATGAAATACAACTTACTTAGACATAGTTCACGTCATTTCACCACTTTGTCGTGCAACATCACGTCACAACACAACACGTCTCATTCATTTTCACAATATTCACTTACTCTAGGATCAAAACACAATATCACTAAATCAATCAATATCGATCAATACACAAGTGTTATGCAATAGATACACTAAGACTCAATCCTATATGCAATGTGGTACTATATCAGTGAAAAATCTCGTCGGACGCCTAGGAGTACATGACAAGACAAACCACACACTAGTAAGTCAGGTTTCTCTCACTAGGTAAAATTATAGGAAGACTAGTTAGGGTCACGCTGTTTTACAAGAATGCTCTAACCATGTAGGATCGGTATAGGCTTAAAGGAGCACTCAAACTGGGTGTATTTACCCCAAAGGCCTACACTCTGAAGAGTCCGTCAGGGCTTCTCCCTCCTAATTCAGGTCTAACCCAGAAAACATTTTAGCACACAGACTCTATTTATGAATTGTATAAAACACATGACTCCTCAATTGTTCTCAAAATAATTTTATCTCACCGTGCTTGTGATTAAACTCGTCGGGTCCTCTCAGTGGTTCTCATCACAATACTTGTCGCCCTTAAAGGGTCTTATAGTCGTGTAATTGTACAATTCATAGCTCACAACTCAATGCACACAACATCTCAGTGCACATATATATTACAAGTCAATACATACTCAGTTTATCACATACACTCGGTCTCAATCACAATGGTATAATCCCAATTTAACATGTTATCACACCTCATGAATCATATACACTTTACCTATGAACTATGCAATACACACGACTCTTCAATTGTTCTTAAAATAATTTTATCTCGTCATGCTTGTGATTAAACTCGTCGGGTCCGCACAATGGATCCTATCATAATACTCGTTGCGCAAAAACTCATCGCCCTTAAAGGGTCTTACAATTGTATGATTGCATAGTTCATAGCTCACAACTCAATACACACATCTCAATACACATGTATTTCTCCATTCATCACAGGTTGAATTTATCACATGCTCACAATTTGAAGCACAATTTCATAATCTCAATATAAAAATTTATGCAAAAGGTTTCTCACAACATGGGGAGTAAAACCCCTCAAATAATTTCACACAATTATATCAAAATCAATTAATCAAAATCATAGGTATAAAAAAATGAAAACACCAAGAGCACTCAATTTTATCAACCAATTCATATAAGGACATCAATGTTGTATTTATAATCATAAAGGAAAAACTATAATTCAATAAACATCCAAAAATAAACCCAGTTGATCCTCTAAGGATCCCTACACATGTTTATTCTAACCCCAGTTGTGATAAATTCATCCCTTACCTCTAAGCAGGCTCACGTGTGTATTATGACAGCGATAGTGGCATCTCTAGCGGTTTCCTGAGATTGCTCAAGTTTTTCCTCTGATTGCTCTGATAGGGTTCCTAAACGTTAGCGAGAAAGAGAAGGGATTGAAACCTTCATTCCACTGTCTACATGTGATGAGTAATTCTCCTACCACAGACATTAGTTTGCCAATCCCAACGGCAAAAATATGAAAAAGGGAATTTCGAACCTGCTGTCAAAATTTCACAAAGATCCAACGGCTAGCGAGACTAGGATCGTAGTTTTACTGAGACCATTTTTGAGTTTCTGCGGGAAAAGAAAAAGCTACAACTCGAAGGGTATTTCTCTCAGCTCCAATAGTTTTTCATAATTTCCAACGGTGAGAATGCTAAGAATTGAGTTGGGAACCTAGTTCTGAAATATAACAACGATCCAATGGTTAACGAGTCCGAAATTATCATTTTTCTAAGACAGGTTTGGGTTTATGCGGGAAAAAAGAGGGTTTTGGGAGAGGAAACGAGAAAACGAAATTGAGAGGAAGATGAGACGTAATCAGTATCTAACATGTCTCTATTTATAGCTAGGATACTCACAACCTATTATTTACTCTATTTATTTATTTTTATTATTTTATAAAAAGAAATTCTATTTTATTCCTTATCAAATGAATAAATCAAACTTTTTTTTTAATTTTCCTTCAAACCATTATTTTAATACAATTATTTCTCCTTATTTATTTAATTATAAAAAACTCACCATTTTCTAAAATTCTATTTTTTAACAAAAAATCCTTTTTATTTTATTTAAAAAAATGAGATATTACAAAGATAGTTGTGATTCTATACACATGGTTCAACAATGACAAAAACACAATAAGATGGGTGTTTTTCAAATTTACAATGAAAGCACCTCATTTGTGGTAAAAAGCATTGTGTTTGTTGCAACTTACAAATCTAGCCATAAAAATGATGGCATGCGAATGTAGAATGTCTCAGCAAATGAGGAAAAGAGCATTTAAATTTTGAATCCGACTCCAACAATAGGCATTCCTAGTTTGGAGGGATAATAGGTGAGAGAGAAAAGCATCCCTTCTCTGTGCTTTAAAACAATGCTATGGGTCTTCAATGCTATGGGCCTTCAATTTCACGTTAGTTTCAAGAGCAATTTACATAATTTTATATGTTATTGTTATGTTTAACATAAATATATATTTTAGTGGAATGCATTTTTTAGGTTAGCAAAAGAAAAAATAAATAAGAATGTACATATTTTTTAATAAAGTTTTTTATTTGTTTTTAATAAAAGAATAGAATTATCTCAAATATAGTTGCATATAAGTTAAAGTAATTTTTTTAAAAAAGTATAGAGTATTAGACACAAATGGAATCTATTACTAATTCATTAATTTTTTTTAAATCATATGAACAAAATATAGTAATAGATTAGTAAAATGATCTTTGTTAACTTTAGTTTTGAAAAAAAAGCTGTTTTGTTCGAAACTGGTCACAGTCGGAAGGCTGAGATTTTTTTTAATGGCAAAAGATTAAAGTTGTTCTCACTGTGATTTTAAAATGTTGAATGATATCATTTGGTAGAGGAAACAGAATCTGAAGTAACATGTTGATATCAATATCAAGTTGGAGAATAACCATACAAAATGTTGATTACATATTCATATTAGTTAGGTGTATCATGAGTAGATACGTATGATCAAACCAAAAAAATAAACACACACGCGCACACACATGTACACATATATATTCAGAATATAGTATCATTCATAGGAAAAACAAAATGTTGAAGACCTCCTCATCAGGTCCAAGTCGATCCGTTATAAATTTCATCAATTCCTGGTCATCAGACATTTCCATGACACTAGAATTATTAAACTTTGGTTGGACTCTAACTCTAAAGGCAAAAATATATCCTAACATCCGATCCAATGGTTTTGGAATCTCTTTGGGGTTATCTTCTCCCAGCACCATTAAAAATAGAGTAAATAGGCATTTTATTTCCTAAACTCTATAGTCCTTTTGCACATTAGGTCCTACCTTTTAATAATTAAAAAAATAATTCTTATCTTTACATAAGTTTTATAAAATAGTTTTTCCATTAAATTTTAATGTAACACCGTTAATGAAATGCATTGTTGGAAATTTTAGTGTCACGTGAACTATCCAATATCCAACATCACACTCAAGTATGACCATGGCAATTTTGGCAATTTTACAAAATAGTCCTTGGACTATGTATGTCTTCTCATACTTGACTTCAAGTTCTTCACCAGACGCAACAAAAAAGGCCCCGTTGAGGAGAATGTCACCCTCGGAGCGCCAGTTCCATCCCTTCCACTTGGACTGTTGCGTGTCGACTCTCTTAGTAACTTCCTTAGCGAAGGGATTTTCCGGTGCCATGTAACGGTTACCCTGGCTGTTAATGGTGGGCTCGCCGCTGCCACCAATGGCGTACATCTCCCACTCGGTGAAGTCGTTGTTGATGACGTGGATGTATCCCCTTCGACAGCGGGGCATGCGCTGGACGAGCTTCTCCCCGAAGTGGTTGAAGGCGATGGTGACCTGCATTCCAGAGTCAGGGAGGTAGTCGTCGCTGTGTCCGAGTAGCATGACCTCGTTGTGGTGGGAGAGCATGTTGTTGATGGTTATCCCTATGGACCCCATCACCGCGTCGATCAGACCGTCCTTGCACCGTGAAAGGGTGTAGTGGTCGATCCATATGTCCTTCGGCCCGAAGATGGAGATGCCATCTCTGTCTGATTCTGTCTGGAATCCGTAGTGCTCCGGGCTTGACTGACCGTTTGTGTCTAGAATCCATACTCTTAGCTTCCATAATTGGTGATGTACAAGTGCTCTGCACAAGAGTTTGCAAACTTGTGGTTTCTATGTGAAATTTCATGAAACAAAACTAATCTAGAAAGAATATTTTTCCAAAAGCTAAGTGGCTTTGAAATGCACTGTGCAATAGATTTCAGGTTGCATGTCTTTATATACTACTCAAGCCAAGAAGTGAGTGAAAACTGTCGATAGAATTTCAGAAATAAAATTGACTAACTTAAAAGTCAATCATTTCACACTCAACACACCGAAGGCTAACAAAATTGACAAATTTGGCAAAATTGAGGCAATAAAACTTACTTGAGCCTCACTTAATCTCTCGCTGCATTCATTGTTTTTCTTTGAGGAAGCCATAGAACCATTAGATTTATTGCTTGCAGAATTGTCTTCTGAGGCAGTTTTAAGTTTTTTCGGTGAAAATGTTGTATTTTGAGTAGGAGTGCTAATCTGAATAAATAATATACAGCAGAGAGGAAAGAAAAAAAGGAATAAGTAAATATATGCTAAAATAGCAAGCCAAGATAAAAGAAGGAAAAAATACAAAATTATCTCTTTATAAAAGACTGGGGAATATGACATATAGTGTGCCTTCTCCATACATGTTGCCACAAGTTCCTAAGCTCATTCTTGCGAATGGGTTTTATAAGAAAATTAATTGCCCCGTTTAACATGCATTTCAATGCCATGTTAACCGAATCATGAGAAGACATCACTGCACACCCATGAGAATAGAATGAGCTCATTAACCATTTCGATCTTACACTGAGACTAAGAAAACAAATACATAATACAAGTCAACATACTTATGACAAGAATTCTTTTACAAATGTCATGCTCCATGATTAAAGAAAAAAGAGCAAATCCAGATATTGCTGGTAGCTCCACTTCTGTTAATATGAGATCTAGCTCAGGTGCCTTCTTCTTCAACATTTCCCATGCCTTTAATCCATCCGGAACCGCAATAACTACATTGAGTAAAGAGAATACCATTAAGTAATAAACCATGAAAACAATAATGTCAATCCGAAATTGGATCATCCATAATGTTTTGCATTATCATATCCAAAAAAATTAAAAATCATTGTATGGTATTCCAATCTATGATACCAAATTACTACATATATTGTATCACTAAAACTTTTCTTCTCATCTCTTGGTATCTCTCCAAAATACGATGCTAATAAATCCATCATTTAAAAGGAAAGAGGAAAAATTAAAACAATTGGGATTTTTGGAACAAGTTACCAAATTTAATTTTATGTTATTAAAAAAACTAAAACTACAGTTCGGGTATTCAGGTTCATTGCCTTTTTGTTTAAAACAAAACAATGTGAAAATAGTGACGAATAAACATATAGATGAAAGAAAACAGAGATCCTCAATATGAAGACCAAATAGAAGACTGCATTCATGATAACTTTTTTTGGTTCATTATAAGTCATCGAAACTGCAAAAGCATGCTAATTTTTTAGAAAAGAAGGGAACAAAATCAGCAACACATTTAACTATGTACACTACAAAAGAAAGTAATGCATTAGTGATCAAATTTGGTGGTAAGAAGTGTTTTTTTTCCACAATAATAACAGAATCACACAAAAATTTAGTGACATTTTTTTTTCATAAATAACATAAATAATTTCCTCACTAATTTTTTTTTTCAATGGTAACCTTCGCTCAGATCCTCTCCAGTTTAATCGATCCCAACCTTTCATACATTTATAATTTAAATTTATCAAATATTCAAAATAAAGGATGGCTGAAATTTCGTCCAGTTTATTCAAAACTGGAGAGGATCTTTTTGGTGATAGATGACAAAATCCAACACGTTGAAAACTAAACAGAAGCATCCTTTGGATGATGCTAATTGCTACCACAATTATACACGTAAAGTAATTCCAGAGACCATAATCAAAACGGCAGAACACAAGTTAAATTTTCGCAAGTAAACGACAACTAATTAAGTAATACAATGCCACAGGATAAACGACATAAATAGCGAAATCATATAAAAAAATCTCGAGAATTAAAAAGAAGAAGAAGAAAAAAAAAATCGTGTAACTGCATTTGCAAAGAAGCGCGGCGATGATTTGGCACGTGGAATGATCAACTTCTACAAGCAGCACTCTGAGCACCATCCGCGGCAGAAACCTCTCCCATCTTCGTCATCGCGCAATTCAACTCATCCATTCTCGAACAACAATAACATCATGCTTCGTTCCATAGTGTATAGTATATTAATAATATATACCTATTACAATTGGAATGGTCATACTTTAGTGTCACGTTAGATAGTCCACCTGACACTAAAATTGTCAATAATGCATCTCACTAATAATGTTATATTAAAATTTAATGAAATGACTATTTTACAAAACTTATGCAAAGATAAGGATTATTTTTTTAATTACAAAAAGATAGGGATTAATGTGGGAACTAAAATGTCTATTTACTCTTTAAAAAAAATAATATAAGAGTTAACCAATAATTATTAAGTTTTGGAATTAAAGCCAACCATTATGCACATTAAAAAACAATGACAAAGAACCAAACATGTACCTTGATCATCCTAAGATCAACAAATTTTTCACACTCTCAATCCCAGAAGACACTTTTTGAATTAAACTTGTTGTGATAAACTTCAACCTCAACTTTGTTTTTTGTTGATTAAATTACAGAAGAAAATAAAGCAAATACTACCATATTTAGCATATTGCAAAGATATAATTGTTTCTGGAGTACGGTTTGTTTTTTGAGATCATAATATTACATCAACCATAGAGAAAAAATATAATAGCTATAAAAAGATATCAAAAAAGATACAACATAATATTTAAAAACATAAAATAAGATTCTCCATATATTTCGATGGTTTTTGCTACTCTGGCTTGAACAGTCTCCGTCATCCTATAATAAAAAAGGAAAGTTTACAAAAAATTATTTTTTTGTTTTGTGTTTATTGAAGGAGGCAAATTATTTACTACATGGTTCGCTTGCAAAAGCACATATCTAATATTGGGTCTGTCGAGAAGCACGAATTTAGATAAATTGTTTAAAAACAATATAAGATTATAATTGTTTGAAATAGTATCTAAGTTTTTATGGAATTGAAATAATTTTAATTACCCGTGTCTTATTGCAGGCCACTCATCTAGATTGGGGTTGAAATGAATCACTGTTGTATTCTCAATTGTTTCAAGAGTAGCATCACCTTTCATAATGAGAGGAAAATTAGTGATAGAAAAGGAAAAAAATGAATCATTAATTTAAAATAGAAATAAGGAAAAAATTAAAGTTTGGTATATGGGTTTTCTAACCATATAATAATAGAGAAGCTTAGCTTATTTTAGCAAATTGGATTGCAATTGTGGGTATTGGAGTTGTGTTATGAATCAACCAATTCAATGTTTCTTCAGCATAATTATCATGCAAGACAAATTTGAGTTTTCCCCTATGCATTTTTAATAGAATTAAAATTTGTAATATATTGCTCTTAATTTAAGATGACAAACTAAGGATAAGTAAAACCATACGTATGGTCAGAAATTTTGAAGATGAATTTTGTGATCTTGTTTGTGTTTTGCAAATCCCATTCGGGCCTAAACCTTGTTATAACAACACCAACTATATCTATGAAAAAGACAGTGTTAGTATACTGTAATAGATATAAAAAGTTTAGATGAATAATATATGACCTATCAGGAAGTTTGTCTTTTGCTTTAGATTGTAAACTTCATTGAAGTGGATTGGTGTTAGCCCAAAGTTAGTATATATAACATTTTTAGCTCCTCTAATATAGTTTTTTTTTTTAAAACAACAGAATATAACAATGACTAGTCATACGATTGATGCTAAAATTATCTAATAATTTAATATTAGCAAATGTGTAAAGTTTTTGAGGATTTATCTTATCCTTTAAAATTCAATCATAAATTTTCTCTTTCATTAGACCTTCAATTTTTGAACCCTACATATTGAAACAGAAATGTGCATAAACGTAATTAGTTTTATTGTATTGTCACTTCCATATTGGAAATGTTTAAAATGAGAAATTGCAAATACTAAAAATGAAAATATGGTTTATGTTAAAGCATACCTCTGAATCTATGTGATGAACTGAATAAAAGATACATGTTTTCCATTGATTATTTGACAGACTGTCAAATACCTAATAATCTGACATTTGATAAACCATTTTCCTTAATCTAGTTTGATATCTTTAATTTTGATTTATCTTGAAGTGTTTGAAGACATAACTGGATAGGAATGAGATGAGGCAGAATAATGATGAATGATATAGAATTGAGTATGCCTATGTTTCTTAAATAGAATGAATATAAAATTGTTTCTTATGACCAGTTTGATAGCACATGTCTATTAAGGGTCACTATTTTTTTTGTATTTTATACTTGTGTGCTTGTTTTTATTACTTTTATAACACCAATCGATTCTTAAAAGTACTATTACTTTTTCTGAAAAAGCAAAAGCATTTATTTTGTCAGCATTGTTGTGTCTATAGTCTAATTTGGAATGATTTTAATTACAAAAGTAAAGGATTTAAGCATACTTTGAAAACTAAGATTGCAAAAACCTATGTTGCAGTATTAAATAATTTGTTACCTTTGGATTAAGTTGTTTCCTTAGCAGAAAACACTACACGAAAGACATAAAATTATTATTGTATAATCTGTTTTGAACAATAGACACAAAAATCCAGGCATTGACAATGTATGAGTTGGGTAGCATCTTACTAATTGATTGATTAACTACCACATGGACCAGTTACCTATAACATTCATGGATTACAATGAGTATTAGAATATCAGTTAAACATGTTATATATTATAGGCTGAATTTATTTACACTAAATTTTTTCCAGAAAATAGTACCTCAGCATGTGGGAGTAAGTTTATTATGGTGTTTATCAAGTGCTTTTGGAGAAGTACTTAAATCAACATCACTATCCTTCCATAGAACATATAAGCATAGGTTAATAATAATAATTTAGGTCATAGCTAAAGTTATTAGCCATGAAAAAAAAAATCAATTTGAAGCTTCCATTCAATAGTAATTCATTCCTACCTTTAACCTATTAACTTTGTGCTATGGTTATCAATAAGGTATGTCCATCCACTGTCCCAGAAGAGAAATTTTTTCTTAGCTCCTTGTGGTAAACCATGACCTGAAGTAAATACCTGACAATGCAAAAATGGATTAATATTAACATGCACACAGAAACAATGACTTCAACGCACCTTCCTCGTTGGTTTCATCTGAACAACAACAACAGGCCAACCACAGAGAGTTTTAACCCAAGCTTAACACCCCAATGCTTAACCTCTGTCATTTTTAACCCAAGCAAATGGAAACAAAAAAACACAACACACAACACATAACAACAACACAACATCGGGTGCATACAAAACAAAGAAACACAGAGGAGCAAGCCACGTGTCGGAGTTGGAGGCAGGGGCAATTTTGACATTTTGAAAGCCCATTCCATTATTAAATACATAGTGGATAGATAGTAGACATATACAAGTAGATAGTAGATAGTAGACATATAGAAGCAGATAATAGATAGTAGATAGTAGATGAGAATTAAAAAAAAAACCCATTAATTACCTCAACAAAAGTTGTTAAGCATACTGCCAAAATTGAAGTGGCAAAAACCAATGTTGCGGTGTTAAATAATTTGTTACCACTAGATTAAGTTGTTCCCTAAGCACAAAACACTACAGGAAAGACAAAAAAACCATCATTGTATAATATGTTTTGAACAATAGACAAAGAAATCAAAGCATTAACAATGTATGAGTTGAGTAGCATCTTACTAATTAAGTAATTAACTGCCAAATGAATTAGCTACCTATAATATTCATGGATCACAATGAGTATCAGAATATCACTTAAACATGTTATATATTATAGCCAGAATTAACACTCTAAAAATTTACAGAAAATAGTACTTCAGTATGTGGGAATAAGCCTATCAAATCTGTGTCAAAAGAGTATTTCAATACAACCAAATTATTGAACTTTGGCTAAACCTTGATTTTAATTGCAAGTGTTTAACCCAGGATTTGATCAAGTGCTTCTGGAGAAGCATTCAGATCAGCATTACCATCCTTCCACAGAACATATAAGCATAGGTTAATAATAACAATTTAGGTCATAGGTAAAATTATTAACCATGGGAAAAAAGAAAATTCAGTTTGAAGCTTCCATTCAGTAGAATTGACTGCTATCTTTAACTTATTAATAAGATTTGTGCATCCAAGGTCCCAGAATAGAAACTTTGTGCTTTGCTCCTTGTGGTAAACCATGACCTGAAGTCTATACCTAACAATGGAAAATAAATTACTATTAACTAGGAGTGGGTAAACGGGTCCAGGTCCATGGACTGACCAGCGGGGCCCGTGGTCCGCGCAGGTTACAGACCAATTTTTTTAAACGGACCATGGTTATGTCATATTTTTGGACCCGCCCCACTTAACCCACGGACTATGCGGGTTTGACCTGCGGGGTCCGCGGGTTGCCCGCAGCCCGCATTAGGTTTAATTTGTATGATCCTGACCCAATTATATTAGGTTTGATTTTCTCTTTTTCACTTTAAACTTTTTTTTTTTAAAATAACAGATAAAGAAATATATTAGATAAGATAAAGATATAAAGATAAAAATAAAAGATTTTAATTAAAAGATGATAAAGATAAAAAAGGATAAGATAAGAAAAATAAAAGATTAAGATAAAAAAGATAAGTGATAACCTGCTAAAAATCATCTTTTTTGATATTTTTTTGATATTTTTCTCTTTTAATCTATTATTTTCATATCTGAAAGTCATAAATAATAAAAATATCAATTCTTATCATTTAAGCCAAAAATAATTGTTAAATAAATATTTAAGATATTTCAATATATTTTTATTATAAAAAAATAGCTCATATCATATTCAGTAGTTGTAGCAGGCTAAGAACATTTTTTCTCTTCACGTGTGCTTAACAAATATCGAACTAGGCTTCTTGTTAACAATATATACTAAAAATTGGTTACTAGTATTTGATATGCAGGATAAATAATATGTAATAATTATTGTCTTTTAATCACTTAACTTGATTTTATTCTAATATTTATTATTATTTCGAGTTTTAGGAAAAGAAGATGAAGATATGCAGATGGAGAAGGCTCAAGCTACTTCAAATATGAAATCATTTGTTGTTGGAGATGTTTAAATTTCATATGTTAGATTTATTGCTTGAATTTTCTTTTGTTAAGACATTATTTATTTTATTGATGTAATTGACTAATTATTGAAATTTTATTTACATTTGTATTGAACTTAATTTGATTGTATTATACTTTTATTAAAATTAAAATTCTTTTAAAACTAGGCTCGCGGACCGGCCCGTTTGACCCACGGGGTCCGCGGGGCGGGGGCGGACCAATTTATTTGGTCCGTGTAAGAAGCGGGGTGGATTGGATCGGTCTGCTACTAATGCGGGCTTATGCGGGCGGGCCTTACGCGGGGCGGGCTGGCCCGCTTACCCACCCCTACTATTAACATGCACACAGAAAAAACATATGATAAAAAATAAAATTCAGTTTGAAGCTTCTATTTAGTAACATTGACTGCTATCTTTAACCTATTAATAAGATTTGTGCATCCAAGCTCCTAGAACAAAAACTTTGTGCTTTGCTCCTTATGGTAAACCATGACCTAAAGTCTATACCTTACAATGGAAAAATGGATTACTATTAACATGCACACAACACACAACACTAGGCGCAAACAAAACAAAGATACATAGAAGAGCAACCCACGTGTTGATGGTGTAGGAAGGGGAAATTTGGATAGCCTATTTCATTATTAAATAGATAGATAATGGATAGTAGATAGATAGTAGAAGTAGATAATTGATATAGAAGATAGATAGTAGATTCTACCAATTGTACCCACAGTTACATAAACTACTTGATGTACAAAATAAAAGAGTAGTTGGAATGATCAGTAAAATGATTTATGTTCACATAATAATAATTTAGTATATAAATATTATTAGTACCTCTGAGATTTCATTTAAACCATCAAATAAAATGTTGTTCGAAAGTTAAATGAGTGGTTATTTGTGAATATTAAAGAACAAAAAAATAAATTTGGACAGACCCCATGTTTTGTCGTGGATTTTTGTTTTTTTCATTATTAGATTTATTTATTATTTCCCTTTCCACACTTGCGGAGGAAAAAAAACAAACATAAGAAGAAAACTAAAAAATGGAAAGGGAAAGAAAAAGAATAAAGAGTAGAGAAAAGAAGTACTCTGGATAGAGGATGAAGATGGAAATGATATAGGAAAAATGACAAAATGTGAGAAAAGATTAAAGAGGAGCAGTAATCACATTATCAAACAAAGCAAAAGTTAAATGACAACATACCTTTCCATCCATCAACACTATTTCAAGGTGGCTAGACTTTTCACACACCTGGTCAAACTGTAGGTCCACAATTTGAACTCCAAGCTTTAATGTTTCTTTGTTGTCATCAATAGCTCTAATCATATCAAAACTCTGAAACATGACCCACGACAAAACTTTAATGAATAAGCATAATAAGGAATGGAAACAATATGATCGCAAAATGCGACCTCAAACACAACAACAATAACAAACCTTCTTCATTCAATATGTCATATGGACCAGGGAAGAAAAACAAATTCATTTAACTATCAAGTCACACTAAACATTACAAAACAACAAAAGCCAAACAACAAAGCAACTACAAATAGTTTATGCGACATTCTCTACCCTAATATACATATTTATATAATAAAATACATGAAAATGCGGAATTACATACAATGGATTTTATTTTCTAAGCATATTAGAGTTCACGTGGGTAAAAAGTTCACATCCACGTTAATCATCAAATTAAAAATTTATCAAATATGGGTATGAAAACATCTTTAGCCCAAAACTAGGTTGTCCAATTATTTTTTTTACAAAAGAAAAACAAGTTGAGCAGCGAAACACCATAAAGTAACATGTTCAAAATATTATGCAAATAATATAGAAACCCATGCTTAGAAGCCATATCCTATCAGAGTGTCGTATCCCAGTGTCCTCTATCACGAGGTTCTTTAAAGTCATACACCTAACTATCTGATCCCACGAACATAAGGTTCGAGATTATCACAAGATCCAAATACAAATAGCACAAAGGGAGTGAGTTATCACATTCCTAAATGAGTAGGGATAAATGAAAGCACACACACATATAATATAAATATAACAAGCTCAGTTTAGCACAATTCGCATCATTTTACCACTCATTGAGTAACATTATTTGCCTAAGAATTTAATCACAAAATCACATTTCACACCTTCACATTAATCACATGTTCAAAACAACATATCTCAAGTATAACACAACATCTTACACTCACACAATTCATTGCCCATCATCAAGTAACTAGTCACAATGATCATTACACAGACATTATGCAACGAATACACTAAGACTCAATCCTATATGAAATGTGGTACCATGTAAGTAAAAAACCTCGTTGGGCACCTAGGAGTACATGATAAGACAGACCATACACTAGTAAGTCAAGTTACTCTCATTAGGTAAAATCATAGGGAGACCAGTCAAGGTCATGCTATTTTTCGAGAATGCTCCAACCATGTGGGATTGACACAAGCTTAAATGAGCACTCAAATCAAGTGTATTTACCCCCAAGGCCTAGACTTCAAAGAGTCCGTCAGGGTCTCTCCTTCCTGATTTAAGCCCAACCTAGAAAATATTTTAACACACAAACTATACCTATGGACTACATAAAACACACGACTCCTCAATTGTTCTCAGAATAATTTTAACTTGTTGTGCCTCAAAGTGATTCAACTCGCCGGGTTCTCACAGTGGATCCCATTACAATACTCGTTGTGCATTAACTCATAACCCTTAAAGGGTCTTGCAGTTGTGTGATTTTACAATTCATAGCTCATAACATCTCAATACACGTGTGATCTCATAATTTAACACATACTCAACTTGTCACTTACATAGTTCATCACACTTCCATAATCCCAAGACAACGTGTTATCACGCCTCATGCATCATATACATGTCATATAGTAATAATATTAATATGTTATGTTCATATGATTAAACCTCTCAAAAAATTTCACATAATCATATCAAAATCAAAGGAATCAAAATCATAGGTCAACATCACGAAAACATCAAGAGCACTCAATTTTATCAATCAATTTGCATCAGGGCATCAATTGGCTCATCAAACATAACAATCTCGTAATTATAATCGTAAAGACAGAATTACAATGCAATAAACATCCCAAAATAAACCCTAATTTGATCTTCTAAGGATCCCTACACATGTTCATGCTAACCCCAATTGTGATAAACTTATCCTTTACCTCTAAGCAAGCTCGTGTGTGTAGTCTGGCAGTGATAGTGACGTCTCTAGAGGTTCCTAAGATTTCTCAAGCTTTTCCTTTGGTTGCTCTGCTAGGGTTTCCAAGAGTTAGAGAGAAGGAGAAGGGCAGAGCCTCAATTTCATTGTCCTTAGTGTGAAGGGCATTTTTCCCTATACAAACATTATTTTGTAAATCCCAACGGTGGGAATTTGTGACAATGAGTTTATCCAAATTTCAAAATGATCTAACGATTAACGAGTCTAGAATCATAGTTTTATTAGGACAGGTTTGGGTGTATGCAAGAAAAAGAGAGGGTTTTTAGAGAGGAATAAGGGATAACGAATTTAGGAGGAAGAAAGAGCGTAAAGATATATTGTAATTGTACAAACTAACCTAGTATGTCTCTATTTATATCTAAGATACCCCGAGTCTATTATTTTTTCTATTTTTCTTTATTTCATTATTTCATAAAAAAGAACTTTATTTTACTCTTTCATTAAATAAATAATCAATTAAAACATCCTTTTATTTCTAAAACATCATTTTACTCTATTTATTTTCTAATACTATGAAATCCTTATTTTAATTAACAAAAACCCTTTTCTCTCATTTATTTAATTTCTAAAAACTCTATTAATTTTTAAATAAAAAATTTTTGTTTATTTTATGAAAAACGGGGTGTTACAGTTTAAACCTAAGCTTAACACCCCACGCTTAAGCTCTATCATTTTTAACACAAGCAAATGGAAAAGACAACGAAAAGATGGGCTTAGAGATTGAGAGCAGAAACTAGAAAGGGGTTTTTTTAGGAACAATACACAACACACATTGTGCAACAGACAACAACACGGGGGACAAACAATGCAAACAAACATAAGAAGAAAAATAATAGAGTCGAGAAAAGAGGCACTTTGGATGGAGGATGAAGATGAAAATGACATAAAAAAATGAGATAGGAAAAATGACAAAATGTGAGAAGACATTATATAGGAGAAGTAATCACATTATCAAACAAAGCAAAAACTAAATGACAACAAACCTTTCAGTCCATCAACACCATTTTAAGGTGACTAGACTTTTCACACGCCTGGTCAAACCACAGGTCCACAATCTGAACTCCAAGCTTGAATGTTTCTTTGCTATCATCAATAGTTCCAATCATATCAAAACTCTGAGACATCTCCCACAACAAACTTTAATAATGAATAAGCATGATAAGGAATGCAAACCATATGATCGCAAAATGTCACCTTAAACACAACAACAATAACAAACCTTCTTCATTCAATATGTCATATGGACTAGGAAAGAAAAGCAAATTCATTTAACAATCAAGTCACACTAAACATTATAGAACAACAAAAGCCTACCTAAAATCCCAGAAAGCAAACCTAAAACCTAGTTTATGAATTGACTAACCAAATCCCCAAAAATTACAACTCAATATAGGGGATCAAAACACCCAAACGGCAAAACAGAGCATAAACCCTGTCACATCTATTTAAATAAACCAAAAGCTAAATCACAACATACCTTTGCATCCATCAAGACCAATTCAAGGTTCCTAGAATCCGAACTCCAAGCTTGAATGTTTGTTTGAATCATTAATAGACATTCTTCATTCAACATGTCATATGAACAGGAAAGAAAAACAAATTCATTTAACAATCAAGTCACACTAAACATTACAGGACAACAAAAGCCAACCTAAAATCCTAGAATGCAAACCTAAAAACCAGTCTCTGAATTGAGCAAACCTAAACCCTAAACATCTAACTTCCAACTCTGGAAGCCCAAGAACAAACTTCCCAAAAATCAAATCCCAAACCCAACCTCAGAACCCAGAAACGTATTTCTAGCTACATCATAGACAAACAGAGGACAGCGTAAAACCCGACAAACAAAACACAAAACTAATGCCAAATGTTAGAAACCTTAACCCACCACATTAACAAAATCGAAGCCTAAGACCCAACATCAAAGAGGAACAAACAAAAAACCAACCTCAAAAACCTTAACCCACCCCCTACTGGCGAAATCGAAGCCCAACACGCAACATCAAAGAAGAAAAAAAGAAAAACCAATGTTAGAAACCCTAACCCACCCCATTGATGAAATCGAAGCCCAACATGCAACATCAAAGAAGAAAAAAAGAAAAACCAACGTCAGAAACCCTAACGCACCCCACTGGCGAAATCAAAGCCCAACACCTAACATCAAACAGGAACAAACGAAAAGAACGAAAGGTAAAAAGAAATAAACTGCAACGCACCTTTGTCGTCGATTTCGTCTGAACAACAACAACAGGCCAACAACAGAGAGTTTTAACCCAAGCTTAACACCACAATGCTTAACCTCTGTCATTTTTAACCCAATCATTGGTGAAATCAAAGGGCAACACCCAACATCAAAGAAGAAAAAAAAGAAAAACCAACATCAGAAACCCTAACCCACCCCACTGGCAAAATCGAAGCCGTAAAAAACATAACACACAACACCAGCACAACACAAAGAAACCCTAAACCCCAAAAGAGAAACCAACTTCAGAAACCTTAACCCACCCATTAGCAAAATCGATGCCATGAAAAACGCAACACAGAAGAACAACACAACACCAACATAAAACAAAGAAACGCAGAGGAGTAAAAAGGAGATATTCAGAGATTTGAGAGCAAATCCAGCACACGAACAACACACAACAACATGGGGAACAAATAAAACAAAAGAAGCGCATAGAGCTAGCTAATGCAGAAGAGCATTCAAAGATTGAAAGCAGAAAAGAGAATTGAGAGTAGAGCCAACACACTAACAACACACAATACACAACAACACAGGGAAAAAACAAAAGAAAAGAAGCGCATTAAGCAAGCAACCATAAAGGAGAAGCCACGTGTCAACGTTGGAGGCAAGGGCAATTAAAGTGCACGAAGAAAGCCAACACAAAGGAGCATTCAGAGATTCAGAGCAAAGCCAACACACGAACAACACACAACACACAACACACAATACACAACAGGACAAGGAACAAACAAAAGAAAAGAAACGCATTGAGCAAGCCAATACAAAGGAGAAGCCATGTGTCGACATTGGAGGCAGGGGCAATTAGGAAATTTTAACAACCCATTCCATTATTAAATAGATAGTAGATTACTCTTTCCACATAAACATACTTTCATTGTGTATTATATGCGGTGGAATCATGATTCCACGACATTTTTTTTTCATTCCCACACTACACAACTGAATCATGTTTTCATTGTATTGTTCAACAATGGAATCATGATTCCATAGTGTATTTTTTTGTCCTTAAACAAGACAACAAAATCATATTTCTATTGTATATTTTTCGCTCCCAAATAACACAACAAAATTATATTTTCGTTATGTAAAAGGAAAATGTAAAAAGAAAAATACACAATAGAAACATAATTCCATTGTGTAATTCATAAAAAACACACAACAAAATTATATTTCTATTCGTAAAAAATACACCCACTTTTAATTAATTTTAATTGCAAGTTACCTTTTTTAAAACAATAAAATTAATTGTAATACAATTTACCATTTTTAATAGTAATTAGTATTTTTTAAAATTAAAATTGAATTAATTTGATAGAAGTTATAATTTATATATATAACCAAATTAATTATTATATGAATTACTTTCCTTAACAATAATCAAATCAATTTATGACATTAATTTGTATCATAATTAATTTAATTATAATTAAAATAATGGGGAAGAAAGTACTGTTAGGGAGGAAGGAAAATGGTGGAGAAGTCAAAGAAGAAGGAAAAAGAGTTAAGAGACAAGCAAAACTCAAAAGTGCAAAATTATCATTTGCTAGGGCTTGATAATATCATTAGCAAATTGAGGTAGTAACAATAATAATCAATAACAATGCCCTTACAACAACTTACTGGACTAAGGATCCAGTAGCAACACCACAGCATCTCGAGAAGAAAATAGTCAAGTCAAAAGAATTAGCTTAAACTTCAAAAAATTTAATCAAGCTAAACTTAAATTGAAGTTAGTCTAAACTTAACATTTTTAACTTCACTTATTTACATCGTAATATAAGACAGTGAGACAACATATAAAATAAAAATTCTCTCTCGTAATAATGAAAACTCAAATTTAACATGTTAAACTGACTATAAATCGTAATACTACATATTTTTTACATAAAAAATCACATTTTTTTTTAAATGAGGTGGGACTAATCCTTCTTACTCCTTTAGTTCATCGCTATTTATAGGTATGATTTTATTCATTAATTTTTTTGGGGTGACATTATTCATTAAATTAATTGAATTGATTTTTGTTCAAAGTCAAACTAACTTGGTCTCAATGGGAAAGTTATAAAATTGACTTTACGGTAAAAGGAGAGAAGAGAAGAAAAATATGAGAGGAGAAGAAAAAGATGATGAGTTTGATTTCTCCCGCTAATAAAAAAAATTAACAACTAATATATACCAATAAAAACAAAAAAGCTTGATCTCAACCAGTCAAGGTATTGATTTTATTTTCTAACTTTATCAACCTCAAACTAAATTAAATATTTAATTTTAAGGTTATTTTAATATCAATTGATTTTATTTTAATTTAATTGTTTAAAATTTTAATATAAAATGGAATTCACTAAAATTTATAATTTTAATATCATTTATATTATATTTTTAATAAAATTTAGAAGAGATAAATTAAAAGAAGTATAAAATAACATGAATAAAATCTTACTATTTAGTACTGAAAATAAAAGAAGATCAATAATCAGATTCAAATTTGAATAGATTTAAATATATATATATATATATATATATTTAAAAATATCAAAATTAAAAGAATAAAAAAATTAACCGAGTTAGATAAAATATTATAATAAAAAGTAAAAAAATGTCAATACCAGAAAAAAAATCGTTAAATACTACTTGAATAATCTATAGCGAGGTTAAATAATTTGCATACACTATTTGAAAATTTAAATTAAACGAGGTCTAATTCATTACAAGATTGGTAAGTTAAAACAGGTACACACTTCCAAGAGAACGTTAAAAACATTTTGCAGTCATCTGCGCTAGACGATAGATATAATTCTGGTCAAGTCTGATTATATACATTGTTTTATTTCAAACTACATAATGATGATGGCATGAAAATGTAGAAGGGTCTCGGCAAGGGAGGAAAATGCATCAGTTACTACACTTTTTCTACTGATCCAATTAATTAAAAATATCATTTCATGTAACAAATTTTTTACTAGGCACGAAACAGTTTGTCTAAGCCTTTCTAGAAAGCCCAAGGAATCTAGCAGGACTAAAGCGCTTAAGAGCAACAATGCTGGAATGTCCATCAACAACAAGCTCAGCAACAGCAGCACCAGTGGCAGGACCATTGAGAATACCCCAACAGTTATGCCCTGTGGCCACATAACACCCCTTCACCCCTGGAACCTCTCCTATTACAGGTACCCCATCATCAGTGCAGGGCAAGAAACACGCTTGCTCTGCCTTCACACGTGCCACTTCTTCCCCAAGATAGCTCGACACATTCTTCGCCACCCTCCTCAGCAACTCTTTCCATTCAGGGTTGCTCCTTATCTCCTCAGGATCATCCGGCACCTCTTCCACCTCCCCCACCCCACACAAATACACTTCCCCTGACAATTCAAATATTAGCATCTTTTATTATTTATTACTCCTTTTGTATATAAGCAAAAGTAATTACTTAAAGAAAATTAATTAAAATTATTTAATTTTATTAATTTCATGTTATAATTAAATAAAAAATATTTTAAAAATAACATCAATTAAATATAGATAGAATTAGTTTGATTTATTTATATTTAAATTTAAGATAAAAAAAAGTATTTTTTTTCTTTCTTATATATGAGTTTGAGAGGCCAGAGTATTTCTGATTGAGATACCTGTGGGACGAGGATACACTTCTAGGTCAACAAGAGGTGTTTCTCGTCCGGAGGGATAATAAGTGAGAGAAAGCGCGTGTGGAGTTATGGAACTGTGTTCTCTGGGCTCTAACACAAGGCTATGGGCCTTAAGCCCATAAACTCTAAACAGCGATGATAACAGAACTAACTTACTGGACCACGGACCCAATGCCAACACAACAGCATCCGCTTCCAAAACTCGTCCTCCTTCAAGCACCACCGATCCAACTCGTCCTTCTTCCACTTCCAACCGTTCCAGTTTGGCAATCTCCACCTTCACCCCATGCTTCTCCACCGCTCTATCAATCAGCGCGCGAGTGAAGAGCCGCGGGTGCACCTGCGCCGTCGTTTCTGGTGTTCCAATCGTTTTACAACTGCGAGCTGCTCCGTTAACCCAAGACGGCAACGTTGATGTGGCAGAAGAGGAGCCTTCGGATTCGGCAACGGTGAGGCTGAGAGTGGTGAGGGCTCTGTAACCGTACGATCGCGGACCGTCCAGTTCTTCGGAGAGCGAACGGTGGAGATTGAAGCTCGTGCGAGCTAGCTCTTCCAGCGGTCCTCCGTCGCACCAATCGAGGGCGAGGAATCCACCGGCTTTTCCGGACGCGGCGCATGCCACGTCGGACTTCTCGATGAGCGTGACGTCGGCGCCCTTCTCCGCCAGAAAGTAGGCGGTGGAGACTCCGATGACTCCGCCGCCGCAGACAACTACTCGCTTGGGGTCAGCCATGGGACTCCCCTTCGCACTGCTGATGGGAACTCGGTGAAATTGTACTGTCGAGGATCGCGGAGTCCCCACTCCCCACCAGGCCACCAGATTCATTCGCCTTATTTTTTATTTTATTTTTTTTCTCTCTTTTTTTACCAGACACTTGTCTCCTTTATTCTGCACGTTTTCTGACCAGAACTATCTGCAACAAGTTATCATCATTATTATCTAGAGTTAAGGCTATTTTTCATGTAGTTAAAGTATTTATTTTATTTTATATTAATATTAAGATTGAAAGAGTTTCAAATTTATTTTTATGTTATGCATTATATTTTTGTCTTTTATATATTAAGATTGATAGAAATATTCTTATCTTAATTTTACTTCTATCTATTTAATTTTTATTGTGATGCACAGAGTTAATATAATCTGTTTTTAAGTATAAATTCGAGTTATTATATTTGAATGATTTTAAATATATAAAATATTGTATAAACTATAATAGAAAAATTAATATTAATATATACTTGAATTTAATGTTAATTATAGATTATACAATAAATATATAATGTGTTTTTTCTTTTCAGTAACTAAGGCATGTTTTATATATTTTGAGATTGCACCTTAAATTTCTCCTTTTTCTATTTTTTAATTGTTTGAAAAAATAGTATGTTTTTTTTTAATGGGAATCAAAGATAAGTATAGGATGATAGAACTGTCAATATGGGTTGATCCAATTCTTAAATAGATCAGTTTAATCTGACTCACTTAAAATTTATTTCAGAAAAAAATGATTCAACTCACCCATTATAGCTTGTGGATGGTTAAAATAAAAAACAATTGTGTTTTTTTAAAAAAAAATCAACAAAAAATCAATTTTTTAGAAAATAAATTTAAATAAATTAAAAGATATTAGTTAAATTAAATCTTTCACTATTTACACTTCATAAGAAGACCTATTATCACAAGTTAAAAATCTAGAACTATAATAACAAAAATTTAAACAATAGTCTTTAACAAAACACTAAATAAAATAATGTTAAATAATATTATAAAATATTAAAAATATATTTTAGGTGAGTTTTACTTTATTTTTAGTTAAATAAAATTCTTTAAAGTCTAAAAAAGTATTATAAAATACTAATAAATTATTATTTAGGTGAATCCAATGGATCAAATTTTATAATTAATTATAATTTCCCCTTTTGTTGGCTTAATCCAAACCCTTGGTGGGTCCAGGTTGGACCATGAGTTTGAGAGCATTTTAATAACTCTATGACAGGATTTATAATAATTTAGACACTCTATTCAACTAACCAAATTACATTATATTAATCCTTGTTAATCATTTTAAAAAATATTATACCGTATATCTCTATAATTTTAATTAAGTAATTTCATTCGATTAAGTGATGGTTAGCTAAGATATTTCTTTAATTGTAGTTCAATTATTGCTATCATCTCTATACGGTAGGTATTTTTATTTTACATTGAGGGGACGACTGATAGGAGAAAATCTTTTTGGTTTATGCGAATTATAGGTTAGTAAACTTAGTTTTTTTTTTTTTTTTTATGTTTGATATGCATTTAAAAAAATAATATTTTTAGAAAATGACATTTTTTTGGAATTTTTTTAATCAGTTTCATAAAAAAAAATTCAGGAAGGAAGGTAAAAATGTTACTTTTACAATAATAAAAATATTATATTATTCTTTATTAAATTATATAATATAATGTAGTAAATATTAAAATAATAAATAAAAATATACATAACTCTTTGATTCCAAGAAAATTTATGTAAAGATTCTCAATAATTAACTAAACAAATTTTATTTTAGAAAACATAATTCTCAATAATCATGATTGTGGGACATAAAAAACTTTACCCAATGTCCCCTTAGATAAAAAAGAGTTTCAAACTTATTAACTATTATATTTTAAGATATTTAAAAAAAATTCTTATATAAAGAATATTAATTTTGTGTTTTGAGGTTAATACTATGTATTATATAAATATTTTTATTATAACTGTACCTTGATCTATTTAATTTGAAGTGTGTTTGTTCTACATTTTTTTTCTCACTTTAATCTATTGTTTCTTTAAATCAAGAAAACTTATTCCTATGCTCAATTTAGCTATTCCCTTAAAAATCTTAAATTTTCATTTTTTTATTCATACTATTGATTAATTGATTAGGTTGAACAGTTTTGAACTTTATTTTGTTTAAATCTAAAATAATAAATTTAACTCTAATAAAAAATGACTTTTTTTCACTTCATCTTGATGAACAAAACCAATCTAAAAAAAAACAACATGATGACGTTATTTATATTATTTGGATTTGGTACCCAGATAGATGCATACAGAACTTTGAAACCTTAAAAGCTTTGCTATTCTTCAAATAAAAAACTGAACACATATACTGATACACACCAAATTGTTCAGTAGCTGCATCGAAAACTATGGATCCTTACAAAGCTATATGTTATTTTTTCAAAGTAAAACCACCAGTGCCAAATTGCTAAGTCACGACCCTTTGTTTTTTTTCTTCTCTAGCTGACAAACAACAACATTGCCTCCAAATTCCCCAGCATTGCCTACAAATTTCTGGGATAACAAATTAAAACTAAATTAAATCAGATGGCCTGGTGTCCCACAGGGGTGGAAAAACAACAACCAAACCCTATCATACTAAAGATTGGCTACATGAATCAATATAAAAGGTCTTTTAATAGTTTCTTCTAAAGTTCTCTTTAATCTTCTTTCACTTCTTTTCATCAGACCATCTTCTATTTCATTCACTTTTCTGTTGTCTCCATTGGCCTTCTCACACGGTCAAACCAGACATCTAAGGAAAAAAGTAAATGAAATCTTATATTCCATACTTGATACATGCTTATAATAATGTAATGAAAATAGCATAAAAAAGAAGCAATCAATTCTATCCAAATGCAAAAAAATACTAATCTTAATATGAGATATACTTTAAATTCACGGGGATAAATATTCACTACTACAAATAGCGCATTCCACGACGTGAATTCAAAGTCAGTTGTAGAAAACCGCTTTGATTTGGGGGCGGTGGTATTTTTGTAAATACCAATAATATTTCAAAGACGGTTTTTGCGAACCCGTCTTTAAATAATATAAAACAAAGGCGGTTTTGTGTGAACCAGACTTTAACTCTGGGTAATTTTAAATTTGACTCTTCCTCTCCTCGCTTTGCTGGCGTAGTCTCCTCTTTCCGATGTCTCTCTCCTATTCCCAATGTCTCATCTTCCTAGGCTCTCGAGAAGACGAGAAGATGCGTCCACCTTCGAAACCAAACCCGCGGAGGCTTTTAGGCCACTCCCTCCATGACTTCAGCGGAACAACCTATGAAGAAGCGAAAGCTCTACGAGCCTTTACCAGAACCGCCACCGTCTTTGTCGCTGGAATCCGAATCAACGCCTCCCTCTCCGTAAACCCTACCTACGCTGTTAGGAGCAGAGGTCTCGTGAGGGGAAGAGAGGGAATGGGTAACCTTGCTTCGAGGGAAGGTAGCCTCCTAAGAGAGAGAGAGTGTGTTTACGTAAACTTTGCATGCCTTCTTTATTACGTATTCATGTATTTATACAAGGCGAGGGTATTACACTGTGCTTCCCCTAACTGAAATAACGACACTAACAGTTTGGTAACTACCCTAACTAACTGAGCATCTAACTACTGAAGCTTCTTCTTCGAATCATGGCTCGTAATCGTTCAGGTAGCTGGGTCTCGATGTTGTTCGTTTGGGCCTTGCTTTTGCGGTTTCGGGCCCAGTTCTGGTATCCTCGAGGTGATTGCTATCAATACCCTCACCCGCGAAGACCACCTTGTCCTCAAGGTGGTGAAGGTCTCGAACTTCTGACCACTGTTCCCAGGTGGTGTCCTCAGGGGGTTGACCCTACCATTGCACTAGCACGAGTCGCGTTGGTGGAGACGATGATGTGTCAAGTTTAGAATCCAGAATACACAAAGGTCGTGCGACGGGCTTCTGAGCGATGAATTGTAGTGGCAAGTTATCGTGTGGGGTTGGTGAAGGACCATGATGCTCGCGTAGGAGTGAACAATGGAATACGGGGTGGATCCTTGCCTCCTCAGGTAGCTTGAGTTTATACGAGACTTGACCCCCACGTTCTATTATCTGAAACGGCCCAAAATACCTCTTGGATAGTTTCGAGTGTATCAAACCAGCTACGGTGCATTGCCGGAAGGGGCGTAGCTTAACATAGACCCACTGGCCGATGCTGAAGGTCATGTCGCGGCGCTTGTTATCCGCCAATCTCTTCATGGTGTCTTATGCCTTTTGAAGACGATGTTGTAGCTTCCGGTGGATCTCTTGACGCGAGTGTAGCATGGAATCCATAGCTTCGTTTGTAGATTCTCCCTGAAGGTAGTGTGGTAGAGCTGGTGGCGGTTTGCCATAGATGACTTCAAATGGTCTCATCCCTGAGCTGGAATGAATGGATGTGTTATAGCACCATTCTGCCATTGTTAGATAACGATACCAAGTAGCGGGTTGATTATGAATGAATGATCTGAGGTATTGCTCGAGAACTCTATTCATGACTTCGGTTTACCCATCGGATTGTGGGTGGTAAGCCGTACTCATGCAGAGTCGCGTTCCACTTAGCCGGAAAAGCTCACACCAGAAGGAGCTCAGGAAGATTGGGTCTCTGTCGGAGACAATACTCCTCGGAAATCCATGATGCTTACAGACGATATCAATGAACAATGAAGCAACCTTGAAGGCGGAGTGGTTAGAAGGTAATGCTCCAAGGTGGATACCCTTCTAATATCTGTCCACAACCACTAGAATAACAGTGACCGTGAGAGGGTGGCAGCTGGGTAATGAAATCCATGGATATGTCTTCCCAGATTCCGGTAGGTGGTGGAAGAGGCTGAAGAAGTCCGGCGGGGTGTTGTGTGCTGGTCTTGGTCTGTTGACAGATATTGCATTCCTTAACGAAGCGCTTGATATCCTTTCTTAATGAAGACCAAAAGAAGTTGGACTCCAATCTGTGGGTGGTTTTAGTTACTCCTAGATGTCCTCCTAATGGGGTTGCATGAAATTCTAACATGAGATTGGGTATCGATGGATTATCGTCATTCAGCCATATGCGATTCTTAAAGAGGATGAGCCCTTGATGAATTCGATAATCAGGATGATCTTGAGGATGGTCACGCACCTTAGAGAGTAGTTCCTGGAAATCTCTGTTGGAATGGAGGGTACGACGTAAGTCATGCATGAAGTCGAGGTTAGGAACCGATAATAGGAGGAGCTCGCTGGAGGGAGGTGACCGGGATAAGGCATCTGCGACTGTGTTGGACGATCCCACCTTGTACTGGATCGTGTAGTCGAAGCCCAAAAGCTTAGAAAGATAGTAATGTTGTTCTGGCGTTTGGATAACTTGTGACATGAGCTCGCAGAGGCTTTTATGGTTTGTGAAAATGGTGAAGGGATGGCCCAGAAGGTACTGGTGCCATTTGCAAACTGCGGCCACTATCGCATGAAGCTCTCTGACGTAGGTTGAGGCATGGATCATACGCGACCCAAATTGCTTGCTAAAAAACGCAAGAGGATGGCTCTTCTACATCAAAACCGCGCCCATGTCGGCGCCGAAGGCGTCTGCTTCGATCACGAATGGTTCTTCGAAGTCTGGTAAGGCAAGGACAGGGGCGGTTTTCATTGCTGCCTTCAGTTGTTCAAATGCAGACTGAGCGTCTAATGACCATTCGAAAGAATCCTTGGCAAAGAGGGAAGTGAGGGGAGCCGCGATCATAGCGTAGTTCTTAATGAACTTCCTGTAGAACCCAGTAAGTCCTAGGAAGGACCTGAGTTCCTTAGCTGATGATGGTGTGGGCCACTGTACCATAGCTTGGACCTTGGAAGGCTCAGGCTCGACCCCTTTACCAGACACTATATGCCCTAAATATTCTACTTGCTTCTGAGCAAATAGGCATTTGGTTCTTTTCAGATGATACTGTCCTTGGAGAAGAGTTTGGAAGACGAACTCGAGATGTTGAAGATCCAAGGATAACGTCCTGCTGTATACTAAGATATCATCGAAAAATACTGCCGCGAATTTTCTCAGAAATGGCGTTAGCAAAATGTTCATGGCTGCCTGAAAAGTGGATGGTGCGTTACAGAATCCAAAGGGCATCACGCGATATTCGTAGTGCCCTTGGTGTGTTCTGAAAGCCATCTTCTCCACGTCAGGGCCATGCATAAGTATCTGATGGAATCCCTGTCGAAGGTCTAGCTTAGAGAACCAAGCAGTGCTTCCTAACTCATCCAGTAGCTCGTCGATCGTCGGAATCAGAAAACGATCGCGGACTGTGGCGGCGTTTAAGGCACGATAGTAGACACACATTCTCCAAGTTCCATCCTTTTTCTTTACCAGTAATATCGGCGAGGAGTAAGGGCTCATACTAGGCTAAATCAAGCCAGAAGCGAGGAGCTCCGACACCTGCTTCTCTATTTCCGATTTCTGGAATTACGGGTAACGGTATGGTCTTACATTGATTGGTGTTGTATTAGGTAGGAGGTTTATATGGTGAACGATGGAGCGAGGCGGAGGAAGGGAAGAGGGTTGTTGGAGCAGGTGGTGAAAATGGGTGAGAAGCGCTTCGACTACAGGTATCAGGTGAGGAAGATGAAGTTGTGGGTCGGGTTGTGGGTTGGGTACCATTTTTAAGTGGAAGAGGGCTGAGGCGGATCCGGTTTGTAATAACCACTTTACTTGTGGGGCTGAGATTGGTTTTGGCCCAGTGGTAATATCAACGTGTAATTCAATGGGCCGCCCCATATAGGTGAACTTCATGGAAAACGCGGTGTAATCAGTGGTTATAGGCCTAAATTGCCTTAACCATTCTATCCCCAACACGACATTTGCACCACTGATAGGGAGCAAATGAAACGTGACCGTGAAATGGTGGCCCTGGAGGGATAGTGAGGTATCGGGGCAGACTTGGTTACAATCAAGGACGGACCCATTACCTACTAAGACATGGAGTGGGCTCATGTTTTGGGCTTTTAAGTGGAGGAACTGGGCAATTCATGGCTGGAGGAAGTTATGAGTACTTCCGCTATCTATGAGAATGGTGAGGGAGGTGTGATTGATGATTCTGACGAGTCGGAAGGTCTCGGAGGAGGGAAGGCCAGAGAGGGCGTGGAGGCTCACGTGAGGGGGGTTTAAATCTGAGGATGTGTCAAAGTCTATAGGGGTTGCTGGGATTGGTTCTGGTAGTAGAGCTAAGGAAGGTTCGGGAATGGGTTCATCTGGTATAGGGGAGGGGTTGTCGGCGATGAACAAAAGCACGCGTCCCTTACAGCGGCGGGTGGAGCTCCATTTTTCATCACAATTGTAACAGAGACCCTTTTCTCGTCGGAGGGCCATCTCATATGGAGTCCTCTGGACATATGTGGATTGTGATTTCCAGCTATGAGGGATATATGACGGGGATGGGGTATTGTGGCCCCGTGGTGGCGCTTGCCGGCGATCTCGAAGCTTGTCTTCCTGTAGTTTTGCAAGAGCCATGGCTTGTGGGAGTGAAATGGGTTGAAGAGCTAGCACTTCTCGTCGTATATCTTGTGCTAAACCTGAAACAAAACAGCTTAACAGGAAAGGTGGTGGTAAGCCAATAACACGGTTAGCTAACCGTTCGAACTCCGTTAAGTACTCATTTACTGTGCCCCGTTGTGTCAGCTTGAATAGAGCCCCCTTTGGGTCATCATAATACGAAGGCGCGAACCTGGACTCTAGAGCCTGTATGAATCCTGACCATGAAGTAATAAAACCGTTCCTAAACATCCACTGATACCAGCTTAACGCAGCCCCATCAAGGTAGAAAGAGGCCACGGTAATCCTCTCTTCTTCCGACGTGTTTTGGTATTCGAACAGCTGCGAAATCTTGAAAATCCACCCCATGGGATCGCGGCCGTCGAATCTCGGAATGTCCAACTTGACGGAGTTACGTTGGTGAAAGTGAGTGGAAGATCCAGGGTGCTCGTGCGCCGGAGAACGCAAGTGGAGATGATCGAGGATCGTGTCCACCTTGCCGGAAAGCTCTGAGTATTTGTTGACGAGGTCAGCATGTTTATCGAGAAGTGTTTTTTGGCTGCTGGAGAGACGATTGATAGCGTCTTCATGCCTGTCAGTGGTAGTTTTCCTTGTTGCGTGGTCGGCCATGGCGGATGTTGCGGCGGCAGGTCAGACCAGTGTTAGGAGCAGAGGTCTCGTGAGGGGAAGAGAGGGAATGGGTAACCTTGCTTTGAGGGAAGGTAGCCTCCTAAGAGAGAGAGAGTGTTTACATAAACTTTGCATGCCTTCTTTATTACGTATTCATGTATTTATACAAGGCGAGGGTATTACACTGTGCTTCCTCTAACTGAAATAATGGCACTAACAGTTTAGTAACTACCCTAACTAACTGAGCATCTAACTGCTAAAGCTTCTTCTTCGAATCATGGCTCGTACTTGTTCAGGTAGCTGGGTCTCGATGCTGTTTGTTTGGGCCTTGCTTCTGCGGTTTCGGGCCCAGTTCTGGTATCCACGAGGTGATTGCTATCATACGCCGTCCACTCCCCCGCTGTCTTAGGAGGATATTCTTGCGAAGTGGTGGAACAAGGATGAAATTCGAAGCGTGTAAGAAGGCTACAAGCGGATTAAGCGTTGCTTGCTTTGGAAAGACGCTCGCTCCTCCATGTCTGAACTCCAACAGAGTTATCTCACTCCGATCACTTCTTCCGGAGGTAATAACCTTCTTTTTTCACTCTTAGCTGATCAAATAGCATTTCTTGCTATTTTTTTACTATCAATCGTTTGATTGTAATCGGAATGTGATTTTGCTGGAGAGGATTGTTTCTATAGATGGCCATTTAGGAATGTTTCTATGGGAATCTTGTGCATAAAGTTCACTCTGTTAGGTGTTATTTATGATTGCCCAATGTTTGGAGCATTTGAAATGAAAGAAACAGTTTCCTTTTTTGGTTTAAGAATTGCCCGAGTCCTCAAGAAAATCCAATTAGCTCTCTCCACGTGACCTAGTGTATGTGATCCAAAGGAATATTGCCTTTGCGCAAAGTAAATTTTCATTTTCCGTTGATTTTTGTCAATAAAAGATTACCAAAATGAACAGGATGAAAAAGCCAACTACAGAAGTGGTATCCATTAAGGTAAGATGTATCACAATCAAGTGAGACATGTATAACATCAAGGCATGAAAAGTTGTTTCCTTAGTGAGAAGATGACAATTAACTATGTCTACAGTGTGTGCTGTATTTCTTTTATTTGGTTTTCCATAAGTATTATTGTTCAATTCAGTGTCACTCACTCCTTTAAGACATGACAAAATACTAAATACGGATATCACTCCTAACAAGAATTTGAATCTTGATTTGTCACAATGTGTTGTAAGATTAATTTTCTTTAACCTCATTTTACTTGAAAATTTTCCTTAAGATTACGACTTTAACCTCATTTTTCTTGAAAATTTTCCTTAAGATTATTACTTAGCTTTAATATTTGGATCTCAGATGATTCGTTTTTACATCAAAATAACCAAAATGATCAATGTAATTTGACAATAAGAAATTAATTATCGAGCATTTAATTATTAAAGACTAATTGGATGTTAATTATATTTGCAAAAACAAAATTACAGAGGCATGTAAAGTTCTTGTGATACAGGTCGATCGAGCTTATTGTGTGTACTTCGGAGGACCAGCAACAACCCAAAATGGTTTCGTCAAATAAAGAGGTTAGTTTCTGAAATTATTATTGAATTGCACTTTTATGCGCAATTTAAATCATGGAAAGGTAGAACATAGTTTTGATGTGACCACCAACCCCCCTATATTCAAGAACATTTGAAGCCATTAATTTTCTGGAAATCATTGTAAATTATTGTTCAATTTTTACCTTTTCTTAAGCAAACTCATTGTTACTTTTCTGTATAATAAATTTACTTAATCAAGTTCTTTGCATTTTGGGTCCTATATTTGCTCCAAAAAATTAATCTATGTCTTGTGTTTAATGCCTACTTGTGCAATTGTTAAAACACTATACTTATGCTGTCCCTTTATCTACAGTTCATAACAAGATTGCCATCTGTGATTCTTTGATGCATGTGTGATTGATTTTTCATTTTTTTTATAATGCAATGCTCAATTGAAAGGATTTGGTTATTTGTAAAAATTAACTGACTTGGTGTATTTTATTTTTGAAGAGAATATGGTGATATGCTTTGAAGATCAGGAAACAGGGAGATGCTTGAAAGAGATTCCCACTTAAGTTAATAATTTTTCCACCAAAATGTACAGTGAAGTATCTTAGTTGTATTTTATTACCATGCTTTTGTTTTAAGTTGTTCTTTTAGAATAAAAAATTGATTGGAAGCACTTTTACCTTCTATATTTTATATTTAAACCATAGATGTGATAAGCCTAATTACTTCTATTTATGATGTGATTTTTTTCAATTGTGGTTTAATCCAATTTTAAATCACATCATATTTTTGAAAACTCAGTTCTACATCTCTGCTAAGATATTTAGAAAACTACTTGAATATATATATATATATATATATATATATATATATATATATATATATTTACAAATCCAGTAAGCTATATATGGTGACTGACTTTTCAGCAAAGATAAACAGGCCATTTTGATTGTGATGGGGGGTACAAAATATTTGTTAATTCTTTTGGACTTCTGTACTCTATGATTGTAACTTTTATTTTATTAATGTGGTGACACATTTAGATCATTCATGGAATTGTGCATTTTAATCCCTGGAATTTCCAGGTCCAGCAGTTCCTCAAAAAAGTATCAAATGGTGAACCAAGTAAGTCTACCATCTTATATACATTATCACATTGAGGTTGTTGATGATGAAGGTAAGATTCATAGAGTATATAGCAGTAGCATGCCTTTCGGGGACTACTTCCACCTTACGCTATTTTGTGTATGCTAATTTAGTGTCACTGGGTTCTCAAAGCAAACTGAGATTCACCTGGCTACTTTGCAATGCCATATAAAGTATAGAAATTATATATATATATATATATCAATTGTTTATAGTTAATTTCTAACTATTGGATATGATTGCAGGATAACAATGGCCATGGGATTGTTCTATTATGGTCTGCGAGACACATCAGCTACCTACTCAGTGAATATTTATAAGCTTCTGGTATATATATGCAAACTCATTCCTCTAAATATTTATGTATTCATTCCTCTTACTTATTTTAATTACACTTCTGGTATATATATGCAAACTCATTTTAATTTATAAGCTTGGAAGTGATTAGCTAAATGAAAATTAAAGAAAATATTTAAAAGGATAGCCAATATTAAAATTTACTCATTTTGCAGGAGCAAGAAACAATGTTTTCAATATTTAAAGAGATGGAAAAAAATTATTTAAAGGGTCAAAACTAAAATATATTTATTATTGGAATCAAAATCACATTTAACTGTTGTAATATTTAGCTCTGTCATTCATGATTTAAATTTACCAATAATTATTATTGATTGATTTTTATTTTTCTAAAAGTAACTCTTTTTTGGATGTAAGGATAGTGTAGTTTAGTACTCTTAACTCCTACCAAGTCTTAACTAATAGATGCAAATGATGCACACTACGTTGTTGACAAAACCACCACGTTTTCAAATAGTTTTTAATTAATTACTTAATTTTTTTCTGTATGTTTGTTGCTTATTTTATTAACAGATATTCTACTATTGTTGTTGTTTTATAATAGATTGAAAATTGGATTGTTCTTAGAATAGTTCAAAGATTATTAACAAATTATAGTTCAAAATTATTTTATTTATTTTGAATCACCATCGCTATATAATGAAGTTATCTTAACAAAAAGAAAAAGGAAAATAATTATTAGTGATGAAAAAGAAGCATGAGATGGGGTGATGAAAGGTGAAGAGCTTAAATTCATAAATCACTAGTGATATATTTAAAAAAGATTAATTAAAATAAAAAGGTCAAAAATAATAAATTGAAATATAAAATAATATCAAAAGTAATATGTTAAAAATAAATTATAAGTGTCTAAGTAAATTAACTTTTTTTAAAAGTATGGTGTTGAAAGTGAATTAGAGATTGGTAAAATAAGAACAATATTAAAAGTAACAAAAATAATTTTTTCGAATATAATAAAAATTTAAAAAATATATATCTAATTAACTTATTTATATCAAATATTAAGTGTATTACTTAATTGAATTTCACACTTAAAAAAGTCTAATTATATTTATTTAAATATTTTTATTACCTTAATTATCTTTGTTAAATAATAGCCATGTCAACCGTAAAACTTTAGGAAAGAAAGGCACTTATAAATGCCAACTAACCTAAAAGCATTACTTGGCCTTTTGTAGGTATTATATTTATTATAAGATTTCTCAGAGATTAATATCTTGCTGTTTTCTAATATTTTGGTTGAGTAAAAGGATTTGGTTGTTTTGTGTGTTTAAATCAAATTTGGATTCAACGTGGTTCTTAGGATTTCAAGAAACTTACAAGACCTTTTACAATTTTTGTCATTCTAGCCTGTCTTTCTTAAGATGGCTTAGGTTCTATTTAGATAAACTTTTGTAATAAGTACTTATTGGAGAAGAACATAAGAAGATAACTTGAATTGAGATTCTCCTATTAAGTTACAATCATTTTAATTAGTTAAATTTTATAATAGCTCTCTCAACAACCTTTGCCTATCTTCATGCAAAATGACTTCATTTTAGCTCGTTTCATCCTTATTTGATTGATAGTTTCAGGTTATACACTTTAGTTAATATGTAGCCCTTTTTATGTTCAAATACGTCTTTTAAAAGTTTGCAATTGGGTTCCTAATTCGTATAATTTTGAAAAAAATAAATTAGTTGGGTTCTATCATCTAAGCACTGATATAGTCACTCATTGGTGATTAGGATTCAGGGATCCGAATCAAGGGAATCACTTCCAAATTTTAAACTATAGGATCCAATTGCAAACTTTTGAAATCTATATTGTTTTCAGAAAAAAATGATTGAGCACATGAACCCAACCTCTAATGACAGGAGTAGGAATCCAGTTATACATTCTTAAAAGTTAGAATTACAGAGGTACATGGACTTAAAAGTTACACATTCTTAAGGTCTCACCCAGTTACAATAGAGACACCTATTTGAACACCCCCAAAAGTAAGGATCTAGAAATTTGATTAGCCATAGTTTTACCAGAGACACCTGTTTGAAGATAGTCACATATAGTGTATTCTGCTTCCTTGAAGAATTATTTTGAATTTTGTTTCCAAGAATGTTTGCTTTCTATTTCTAATTTGTTACTCGTGATTACATTTTGTGTATATCTTAGTTATTATACCCAAATGCCATGCGGCTATGCAACTGCTTTTTTTTTTGGATTATGATCCTGATATTTTGAGTTAGCTATCCAAAGTAGTTTTCACTATAATCTTTTACTTAATATTCATTTTAACTACAGATGCTTGGCAGCAAAGGGTGAAAACTCTGGTGAATGTGAGAGATTTGCTAAATATTACTGCTCCCTTTGCCTGGGTGAATGGGTAAGCAGCCCCTGGAATCTTTTACTTAATATTCATTTTTATTGTTGGGTTTACACTGTGTGTTGTTGAATTAAGGATAGTTTGGATAATAAAATTGTATACTTGTACTGATGCACACTAAGTGTTTGGGGGAATGGATCCTCTGCATTTTCTTCATTTTGTAAGCTTTTTGGGCTAATAAATAAAATAGAGAGGATCTTTTCTCAGGTGTTCAATTATTTGAATGTTAAAGAAATGACACCGAATTTGATATACTCTACTCTTAATATAAATTGACAAGTAATTAATTAAGATGTGTATGAGATTGTCATATATTACATGTTTCCGAATGCACTAATATTATTACATGTACCCCATCAGTTGACTTAATTAATTATTTTTCTCTTGTAAATTGTATTTTTTATTCATTTGGTTTGTAACCATCATGTATATAAATCCCTTAAGGCTGAATGCATTTTTTACTCACCTAACAATCGTTAAAGTATTATTATCTCTTTTGATCTCAAGTTGGCAGCATCTCTATTTTGCATCCCTATTTAAGCCATTGTCAAGGCTAAAAATGCAGTATTTTGTCTTGGGTTCTTCTGAACCAACTCCAACCCAGTCATCTCTATTTCATCATTGGTAGTGACCATTGTTTATAGGAAATGCTTAGACTGTTATGAATGTCAAAAATGCATATTTAAATTTGTCACCACTAGTCTTTCTTGCTATTCTATTTTACCAACTATATATCAGTGCATGGCAAAGATATGCCAAATTTTCTACTCATTCAGCCTTTATTTTCAAATTACAGCCATATGACGACTAAAATTTACTTATCTCAATGATATATTGGAATGAGATTTTCTGAAATCTAAATCACTTTTTTTTTTGTAGTTGATGCCCTATGTTCTGCTATTTTGTATCTCTCTTTACTCTAAATATGTCCTATTCTTATTTCTTTTTTTTTATAAATCCTGCCATGTAACATGTTTCTCGTCAGAAAGATAGTTGGAGTGGAGACATGGACCATAGCAGTACTGTTCCTGCTGAGGAGGATAGTAATATTAAAAGAATTGTTTATGATATCATCTCATCAAAATTTCCCCATGTAACATTTGTTTGTGAAAACTAGAAGAAAATAAAAATAACTTTGATTTTATTGGTCAAAAGTTAATTGATTAATTGGTTCAAGTTCTCTTAGCTATAAAAATTGGAGAATTAAATGGTTGCTATTCTCTTAGCTAGTAAAGTTTTCTTGGGTTGATTTTTTGAACTTTTAGAGTTTGGAAAATAACTAATTGATTTTGATTATGGAAGAATGCTTATTGCTTTTATGGAATTTGATAAACTTGAGCATTGTTTTATTATCTGAACTATAAAAATAAAAAAATTCTAAGATGATTATTGCTGTAACTGTTGTAGAAAGTGTAATATGACACTAACATTCTAAGACGGTCATAGAAACGACCTTCTTAGAATACTGGACATACTAAGTCGGTTATATTCATAATCGTTGTAGAAAACTCCATCTACTTAATAACTGCCGTAAAATGCTGGTTTATTAAGACGGCCCTTGAAAAACAAGACAATCTAAGACGATTATATAAATAACCATCTTAATAGATGTGACTTTCTAAGATGGTTGTATAATCATCGTTATATAATTAGATTCTTTTTACGACAACTTATTTTACGACGGTTAAAAACCGTCATAAAATGTCTCTTAAAACCGATTTTAAATGTCATTATTCTAGTAGTGATTTTTACTAAAACAATTGTCCAATCAAAATAAAAATGGTCTTTTACATAATTAATATATATTTAATTGCATAATAAAAATCAAATTAAATCAACATAAACAAGTATTATTTTCTGCACACAAAATTAATGTTTAAAATTAATTTTAAGCAAATAATTATTTGATTTTAATTTATTATTTTCAATTAATTCATGGGGATGAACGACTTACCTGAAAAGGTATTAATATTTATATTATATTATGATGAAATCCTGCTTTTTACAATAATAATTTCTTGGTAAATGTATTTTTTATGGCTATCTATTTCCCGACTTAAATAATATATTGAATGTTTTATTTCACAAACATAAAAAGTATGAAAAATATAAAAAATAGGGATAAATATTTTTCATGAAAATATGAACAGAAAATTAGACTTAACTTAACATATAAAATATACTCATAAGGATTAATATTTTTTATAAAACAATGTACGCAATTTACATTGAATTCACACATAAACTTTTTGCTATAGATTTTGTGCAATTAAAATAAAATTTATTTTTCATAATTGATATATATTTAATTACCATCATCATAATTAATATTATTATTGCAAGAAAAATTAGTGTCTAAAATTTAAGTAAATAATTATTCATATATAGTATTTTCTCACTTAAATAAAGTATTCATGTTTTTCTTTTGCTGGACAAATTTTAATTTTCTTATAGGCATTGATATGTATAAAACTTATATATAAAATACAACGCATAGTTATGAATATTTTTTTTATTAAAAATTTCCATTTAATTCAAAAGACAGATAATTTACATGAAGTCACATTTATATTTAAATTTTTACTGTGAAATTAGATTTTTATTATAATAATTTTAATTTGAAAATATTTTTTTATGGTTATCTCTTTCCTAATTTAAATAATTCATTAAATGTTTTGTTTTACGAACATGAAAAGTATGAAAAAATATAATAAATAATGATGAATATTTTTTTATGAAAATATGAAAAAATATAATAAATTACATTCATTTAATATAAAATTTAAATAAAAATTCTTAAACATTATTTATATCCCGTACATGCAACGCACAAATGAAAATCTAGTATCACAGGGAGGACTCTCAAATTTTCACAGAAACGGTAATCTACTACCACAAAACTGTGTCGACTAATTTGATTAAAAAAAATAACCTCCAAAAGGTGCTATTTGTTTAATATGAGTTTAATTTTATCTAATCATTGAGTCGCAGCCAGATAGAGACCAAGCACCTCCACTCCCAAAAAAGCATCAATACATGGGAATTAGTTATAGTAGAACAAGCACTCAACATATTAGAAATCAATTGACAACATTAAAGCAAGCGCTGTAGCATACCTTTATAAAGGTCCATGTTAATAGCCAATACTCTATAATGTATCTGTTATCATTATAGATCCATCAGCATGACATGAAAATGCTTCATCCTTGTGATCATGCTATTGAACATGGCTACACTACTACAAAAACGATTTTCTACAACGCAGGTTTTATGACGATTGTACAAAAATCGATATCATAAGGAAAATGGTGATATTTTTGTAAATAATTGAATATTTTTAAAGACGGTGGCAGACACTTGATGTTTGTGGGCTTCAGGAACACTTGCATCCCATCTGATTTCTTTTACATCTAATTCCATAAATTGCCAAGATTTTCTATTAAAGACAAACAATTGCCAAAATTTAGTTGGATTTGAATGCTTAATTTGGAATAACTTGATCAATATTAATGATGATAAGTTATTCACAAATAAATTTAGGAAAGTATTTCTTGAATACATGGTGTCAATGTTTTGATGTTCAAATAAAGAAATTCTTAAATTTATTGATAAACTAGTCCTTTTTTTATAGTTCTAGGATAAAGTAGATGTTGTTTAGTTATAATTAATCGTTACAAAATGCTTTGAATTTTACACACTTGAATATGATCTATTCACAGTGTCTTGAGTTCATTCCTTCAAACTAATTGGCAATATACTATGCATTTGTGAATGAGCTTTGAAACGATAAACCAAACTTAAAATAGTGTGTAAGGTACATTTGGTAATGGGGCACTATTGACATAAATTCAAGAAATTATACTGCAAATGATGTGGATAGCTACAATAATTCCTTAAAGACAACTTTTTCTCTAACATGTGATAATATATTAGTAATGTTGAATCAAGTCTAGTGTTGTTAAACAGCAGCCATGGCAGAATGGCGTGGTGGGTTTTCTGCCAACCACCATAGGCAATTTGTGAAGGAAGACCTGCCATGAGTCGCAATGGTGTGTTTATATGGCGGAATTTCAACCTTCCGCCATGGTACGCCATCTGCCATTGATAATTCAAGTCATATTCTTGTATTCTGGGATACCTCAATTGTATGCATTTCCATATAAATGAACTTACAGAAATTTTTTATAATGGGTTATGGATCCTTAAATTTTTCACACTTGAAATGTTAGAAGAACCCACTTGTAATGTTGTTTTTAGAGATTAATCTCTCTTATTGTAGGAACTATCCCTGTGGTTGTTGGTGCTCCAAATATTCAGGATTTTGCTCCTTCTCCTGGTTCAATTTTACATATTAAAGAGATAAAGGATGTTGAGTCTGGTGCAAAGTCCATGAGATACCTAGCAGAAAATCCTAAAGCGTATAATCAATCATTGAGGTAAATTAAATGATGAAGACAAATAAGTTTCTTGAGTCACTTTCTCTTTTCACACCAAAATTGGATTATACAAAACAATATAAAATTTTGGTAGTTTTATGTTTTCTGTTTCTAAATGAGGCATCTTCAGTTTATCTGGTTTTAAAATTTGAATGGATTTTGTGTTGTCGTTCTTCTTTATTTATGATGAATGGGGTGCATCCTGAGTTATCTTATTAATAGAGGTGGAAGTATGAGGGCCCATTTGATTCCTTTAAGGCCCTTATGGATATGGCAGTTGTACATTCTTCCTATCGTCTTTGCATTCACTTGGCCACAATGAGTAGAGAGAAGGAAGAAAATAGTCGAGGCTTTAACAAACGCCCTTGCAAGTGTACTAGAGGGCCAAAATTTGTGTATCATATTTATGTGAGAGAAAGGGGAAGGTTTGAGATGAAATCCATTTACTTGAGGTTTACTATTTACTTTGATTAGTAACTTTTTCTTTAGGCTATATTCCTATTATAAGGTTTCATCTTCTGGTATCATAATTCTTTCCCATCAACCTTTATGATTGTGCTTGATCAGAATCAGACCAACTCAAAAGACTTATATGAGAAGAAAATAAGAAAGGTAGAATGAATTGAATTTCTCCTATAAATTAAAATGAACTTGTAGACTTTAACTTTTATTGAACTTTTCCCATCTAATGTTTCCAAAAGCTGAGGTGATGAGTTGATTTTAACATATATGAGACGCTCAATTAATTATACTTCTTATTTTCTTTTCCTATCAGTAAGTACTTTTGGAGTTTATTCAAACAAGACTATATTCATTATGGCTCTTCCCATTTTAACTGTCATGAAATAACATAATGGCAACTCATTATTTTAATTCCATTTGGCAGGTCTAGCAATTTAACTCTATAGGCCTTTGAAGTCTGTAGTTGTTTCAAAGTTCACATCCTTGAATCATGTACCTATATGGAAGACATAAAGACCTGAAGTTCTTAGAGGGGGCAATGATTTAAAACTATACAAAATATACCCAGTTGACTTGACATAAAGACAAGCACTTTATTACTTCAGCTTCAAAGGGGACACGAATTTCAGGAGTCACTTGGAAAGCCATCCGTGTGCAAAGTTTGAAGCCATTTTTGTGTAGCATGTACTAAAGAAACTGTAGCCAATGCCCTGCAGGTGAGTCATTAGCCAATGCTTTATGTCCTAATTAAAAGTGTGATTGATTTTGCTTTTTTTTTTTATTGGCTTTGACAAGTTGCATGATTGTGTGACAATCTCAATTTCAAAATTAATAATTGGGCTGAGTGAAATTTCAGAATTCAGCTAGGACGTTAATGTATATGAAATTTTTTATTTTTAAAAGAAAACATATTCTAAGATAGTTCTTTGAAAAACTGTCTTAGAATGTCTACATTCTAAGATGGTTTTTTGAAAAAATCATCTTAGAATCCTCAAAATATTTTTAAATTTTTTTAATAAAAAAACATATTCTAAGACAATTATCTAAAAAATTGTTTTAGAATATTTACATTCTAAGATGGTTTTCTCAAAAAATCGGCTTAGAATCATCAACATATTTTAAGACGATTATCTGGGAAACCGTCTTAGAAAGTGTACCTTTCTAAGACAGTTTTTTTAACTAAGAACCGTCTTAAAAGTTCTAAGATGGTTTTTAGCTAAGAATTGTCTTAGAATGATATTTTTTTCTAAGACGATTCTCTATGGAACCGTCGTAGAAAGTGCAGACTTTCTATGATATTGACTACGACAACGGTTGATAACCAATGTAAAATGCACAAATTAACCGACGTAGAAAGTGTTTTTTGTAGTAGTGCTAGTGGTGATGCTAATCTAGAAATGAATAAACTACATTTTAAATGTAGTTTATTCATTTCTAGATTAGCATCCCATCTAACAACAACATATAACATCGTTATTTGATATTTAACTGGCCAATTCTGGATGACTGTCCATAGTGTTCAAAATGATGCTACAAGATGAACAACAAAAGAATTCAGATATCTAAGTTTGACAACCTCTTCTTTGCACTTCTCAAGTGATATAGGATCTTCATCCAAGGGCTTGCTAGGAAAATAGTATAGATTGAAGGCTCTACTTTAGTACTATAAAATGACATGCCACATTCAATCAAAGAAGTACCAACAAGTTTAGAGAAAAACTTTCATATGTCTACCTAAAGTCCTACAACTAGAAAGAAAATAACCGACAGAGTATAGCATTATTATTTGATATAAGATATAATAGATGTCTAGTTCTTGAAGGGAATAGCTATAGACTCATGACCATTAATTTACAGTAGAAAAAGGCAAACCTTATAAAATTGCTTAGTCTTTTATGAGGCTCACTCCACCGAAGAAACAATAGCTTCAATTTCTTTTCTTCTGTCTTAGCAACCACACGAGCCCTAAGAGTCTGATGGGAATAAGGAAAAAAAATATAAATTGTTAAGAATCAAAATGGAACCATGTCTATCATACCCTAATTTCGTCCGGGGACCTTTGCTTGGTGGCATGCAACTTTCGTTTGACCATTTTGAGGTACTTGGCACCCATCGTTAGGCAATTCGTGAAGTTCCGTGACATGCTGAAACTCAAAAGGAAGCATCGTTGCACAATTCGTGAGGTTCCGTAGCATTCCGTAAGTCAAAAAGGGGATGATTATGTAATCCACAAGGTTCCGTAACATTATGGAAAGAAAACAAGTATCGTTATGAAATTTGTAAGTTTCCGTAACTTTACAGAAAAAGAATCACCAAAAAAGGGCAGTGGGGGGTGTATTTAGTAAAAATGAGGGTGAAAATAGCAACCAGGCCCACTTGGGCCCTCCAGAAGATTCCCCCAAAAGGCGGTTGCTTTTGGAGGAAACCACCTTGCTTGCCTGGGCGAGCTGGGTGGCAAGCTTCTCCCCCATTTTCTTATAAATAGGGGGAGAAGTGAAAGGGAATTTCGTTCAGCCCTCCTGGTAATTCAAGAATCACTTGAAATTAGTGAAAAAAATTGGTTCTGTGAAGAAAATCCGAGCCGAGGCGCTTCCGTAACGTTTCCGTGGGGATTTTCGCGAAGATTTTCAGCTGTTCTTCGACGTTCTTCGTTCGTTCTTCATCGTTCTTCGGTCTTCAACCGGTAAGTTCTCGAAACTGAACTTTTCAATTCATTCTATGTACCCTTAGTGGTCCTCATTTGTTTTCATTAGCTTTTATTTTCATTTCATTTACTTTCCGTACCCCTTTTGACGTGCTTTAGTCATTTGCTTAAGTCATTTTCTCACCTAAATCAAAAATAAAATAAATTTCCACCGATCATTTGAGTTGTAATATCCGTTAATTTCGTTTAAAATGAAATTCGACCGTTCAGTAATGCTGTAACCATGTTGGAAACCAAAAAGAGGTAAAATAATAATATAATAATAAAAAATATCTTTTAGTAAAATAAGCCAAAAAAATCAATCGGACGTTTCTCTTTGGGATTTTCCTTTCTTAATCGAATCAACTAATAACCAAAGTGCAACTAAAGGCTAAAATCAATTCATAAACCAAACTTTTATCATCGCCTAAAAAAGGCCATTCTCAAAGGTCCAACGCCTTGAAATGGTCTTTTCCGCTTTTATTAGTTAAGTGTAGATTTCTAAAGGCCTAAAATCAACATGTAATTTTATTACCTCTTTCAAAAAATAAAGAGATCATTAATGGTCTAAGGCCTTAATGTCTTCTCCCTTTTCAAAAGAATCGAAAGTTTGTTTAGTGGTCCAAACGCCTTAAAATGACCTTTCATTCAAATAAAAACATATCTCGCAAAAAGGATAAAAACAAACTTAACCAAACACTTCATTCGCAAAGAATTACGTATGTCTGATTTCCTCATCGCAATTAAGGAATACGTAGGAGCAAGGGAAACACCCTCGTCGACCACAAAAAGATAAAAAATATCAAAAGGAATAAAGACGTAAAAGGGAACCTAAAAATTGAAGTCATGTTTGCACATTTAATTAAAGGCTGCCGTCTCTTGTGACGGACGCGTGGGGTGCTAATACCTTCCCCGTGCGTAAATACAACTCCTGAACCTTTCACTTAAAGTTCGTAGATCACGTCTTTTTCGGTTTTTCTGACGTTTTCCTCAAATAAACATTGGTGGTGACTCCGCGCGTATTCCTTTCTTGGAACACGCACCCACGAGTCACGCGTCGCCCTCCCGCCGAAGGGTAGGTTGCGACAGTTGGCGACTCCACTGGGGACTATTCTTCGAGAGTTAGGCCATTTAATCTTGTGCGATGTTTTATCATGACTTTCTCTTTTGTTGGTTTCCCTTTATTTGTCTTATGTTCTTGTGTATATAACTCTTTGTTGCTTTTAGTGCGTTTTGAAATGTTTGCATGAGGTAAATATTTATTCATTTGATGCACACAAACACCAACACTATTTGCACACACGGTGAGTTGGAAAAGGGCCCTATACCCGGGTTCATAGGAACATAAGGAGTGGAGGTGAATCTGTGATCATGCTAGGTGTCCGACTTGCTCGATTACAGTGAACCCTCGTCTAGAGTTTTTCTCTTTGAAAACATATTGTTGCTAGTAGTCCCTACTGCTGCAATATGTTCTTCGAAGGGGATGATACCTCTAGAAACCATCAAGAGAGATATGACCACCTTGGGGATTATCACTAAAAATCCCTTTTAGCTCCCTCCCATATAGGTCCTTTGAATAGGGGCACGAAGCGGACACGCTGCGTGCCGTTTTTTCACACTGCCATGCATAAGTAGCATGTACCCTTTTCACATATATATTTTGTGAATATTGTCATACTGTACACTCCCGTGTTGTGCCCTTCGCATATGCATCACGCACGGGTTCTGCCTCGATTCCCTCTCTTTTGCAAACTAACGGAGGGTCCATGTCACCTTTTTAAATACATACGTCGGGCACTGTGCTACCCCAAGACGTTGTATCTAAAAGGAGACAATTTCCCCGGGCTCCCATATTCATAAATTGCATCTCTCTCATGTGCATTTCTGCATGCATTCATCCATTCCACCCATGATAGATGTCAGAGTTTTGATTCGCACCGGATTTTTGTTTCACTTTAGTAAACATGGGGGCAAATCAAAATGGAAAAAGGTTTTATCAAGTCAAGATCAAGGGCCTAGATATCACCAGTATTAAGGAATTGGGGCGGTTGATGGGACCTCTCCAAATGCAAGCCTTCCACAAGGCGTACGGAAAGATCTTAGATTTGACCATAGCAGAGATATCCACAGAAGCCATCACATCACTCACCCAATACTATGACCAGCCCTTGAGATGCTTCACGTTTGGAGACTTCCAATTAGTACCGACTGTTGAAGAATTTGAAGAGATTCTAGGATGTCCTCTTGGGGGAAGTAAACCGTATCTTTTCTCCGGGTTTCTTCCCTCCTTGAGCAAGATTGCAGTTGTGGTCAGGGATTCGGCGAGAGGATTGGACCGCATGAAGCAAACTCGAAACGGCATAGTGGGCCTACCACAGAAGTACTTAGAAGGAAAGGCGAGGGATATGGCGAATCAAGATGAGTGGGTCCCATTCATGGATGTATTAGCATTGTTAATCTTTGGGGTTGTCCTCTTTCCAAACGTGGATGGTTTGGTGGACCTAGCCGCAATTGATGCTTTCCTTGCATATCACCATAGCAAAGAAAGCCTGGTGGTAGCTGTCTTGGCAGACTTATTTGACACATTTGACCGAAGGTGCGAAAAAAGTAGTGCACAGATCATCTGTTGTTTATCCGCTCTTTGTGTATGGTTGGTTTCACACTTATTCCAACAAGACATAAGGCATCCATGTCCGCTCCGAAGCCATCGCTCGTGTGTCGAGAAATGAAGAGTAGATTGGGACCAACACTTGGCGGGGATAGGAGGCAGAACAGTCAATTGGTTTCCACGATGGAAAGAAGGAAATGAGGGTGTTCTCTTCTCATGTGGGGGCTACCCAAACATCCCGTTGATAGGAACGAGGGGTTGCATTAACTACAATCCCTCACTTGCTATAAGATAGTTAGGGTACCCCATGAGGGGAGCACCGACGGAAGAAAGCCTGTCTCCTTTCCTTGTGAGAGATTTTGGCGCGCAAAATTTCAAGGTTATACAAAGAGTCCATAAGGCGTGGGACAACCCATTAAGGAAAAATAAAGAACTTAGGGGCATTCATAATGACATCATTGGTGGTTATCATGAATGGCTGAAAGTTCGTACACGGGGTTTAGATTGGCTCGCCAAGTTAAAGATTATCAGCGAAGAAAATTTCGAAGCTCCGGAAGAAGATGAAGAAGTCCGAACTCTGAAAACCGAACTAGGAAAAGCGAGACTTGCTAAAGAAAAATTCAAGTTGGTCGCTACGGATGTCCGGAAAGAGTGTGTCGGGTTACGAGAAGAGAATGCAGCTACTGCAAAAGCCCTTGAACAAGAAACCAAGAGGGCTCGCAAGGAAGAGCATGGCCGTGACAAATTCCGTGGAGCATTGTGGGGCAGCAACAGTGAGCTCAAGCTTCGAAGGGAAGAGAGAGACCGATCACGAGCACATAGCATGGTCTTAAAAGAAGAGTTAGCCGCTTGCTCATGATCTAAAAGGAACTTGACTCAGCGTTTGTGCGAGACAGAGACCAACATGTTAGCTATCATCACCAAGTATCAAGAAGAACTAAGCCTAGCCACAGCCCACGAGCATAGGGTGGCGGACGAGTATGCCCAAGTGTACGCAGAAAAGGAGGCTAGAGGAAGGGTGATCGACTCGTTACACCAAGAGGCAACCATGTGGATGGACCGATTTGCTCTTACCTTGAACGGGAGCCAAGAACTTCCCCGATTGCTAGCCAAGGCCAAAGCGATGGCGGACACCTACTCCGCCCCGAGGAGATCCACGGACTTCTCGATTATTGTCATCATATGATAGATTTAATGGCCCATATAATTAGGAACCGCTAGGGAATTTGTATTGTCACTCAAATCTTGACTAGTTATAACCTTTTTGAATAAAATGAGTTTATCCTATGTTTCTACTCCAAAAAGTCGGTGCGAATCAAATCACTCCTGCATTTTATCTCTAAACATGCATTCGTAATTTTTTGCCTACTCCTCACGTTTGGTTTTTCTAGGAAAAACACCATAACTAAACGCGCCACAAGGCATCCCTATCGCACCAGATCCAAATCTAGGACGATGGGTGACCAAGAGGAGACACAAGAACAGATGAAAGCCGACATGTCGGCTTTGAAAGAACAAATGGCTTCTATGATGGAGGCCATGCTAGGAATGAGGCAACTCATGGAGAAGAATGTGGCCGCCGCTGCCGCTGTCAGTTCGGCTGCCGAAGCATATCCGACTCTCCTAGCCACCGCGCACCATCCTCCCCCAAATACGGTAGGACGAGGAAGGAACACACTGGGGCACAACAACAACCCCCATTTGGGATACAACCGAGCGGCTTACCCTTATGGATTGCCGCCTAATTACACGCCGCCAGTCATGCAAGATGATGCGGGTCATATCTCTTCTCCCATCCTTGAAAGGGAGCCTCCTCGACAGCCCGACGAGGTCCACGAAGATCATCAAAAGTATGCCCAAGGGGATGTCGAGTTCTACCCCCCAATTCCCGTCGAGGGACCGACACCCAACACTTTGCCTCAACCCAACCTCACTGCACAGCCGATAATCTTGTCCACAGAAGGACCACCCCCGGTGACCAAAGAAAGAAGGAAACTCGATCTCCTCGAGGAGAGATTGAGGGCTGTTGAAGGCTTTGGTGATTATCCGTTCGCGGACATGACAGATCTTTGCTTGGTACCAGATGTTGTTATCCCCCCAAAATTCAAAGTGCCGGACTTCGACAAGTATAAAGGGACGACATGTCCCCAGAACCATCTCAAGATGTATTGTCGTAAGATGGGCACGCACTCTAGGGATGAGAAGCTATTAATACACTTTTTCCAAGATAGCTTGGCCGGAGCCGCGGTTGTTTGGTACACTAATCTGGAAGCTTCCCGCATCCATACTTGGAAGGACCTGATTACTGCTTTCCTAAGGCAATATCAGTATAATTCCGATATGGCTCCCGATCGCACTCAGCTACATAATATGTTCAAGAAGGAAGGTGAGACCTTTAAAGAATACGCACAGCGGTGGAGAGACCTGGCAGCACAAGTGGCACCTCCCATGGTCGAAAGGGAGATGATCACCATGATGGTAGACACCTTGCCAGTGTTTTACTATGAGAAGTTGGTAGGTTACATGCCATCTAGCTTCGAGGACCTAGTGTTCGCCGGGGAAAGAATTGAAGTAGGGTTGAAGAGAGGGAAGTTCGATTATGTTTCCTCTACAAGTGCCAATGCTAATAGGGTCGAAACAACTGGGGCAAAAAGGAAGGAGGGAGATGCCCACGCCGTCACTTCAGTGCCCGCGTGGGTTAAACCCTCGCAGACATTTCATGGTACACATCAGTATGCTCAACATCATCCGAGCTTCTCAGATCATGCCGGGAACTCCTCTAATTCAGCACCCATGTAGCCTAAGGCACCCGTTAAGATGGAGGCCCCCCAAGTTCCAACTCCAACCACGACTCGCCCGGCCGACAATTCCAACACAATGAGGAACTTTCCCCCGAGGCCAATTCAAGAATTCACCCCACTCCCAATGACGTATGAAGACCTCTTGCTGTCCCTCATCGCCAATCAACTGGCCGTGATAACTCCCGAGAAGGTCTTCCAACCCCCTTTCCCAAAGTGGTATGATCCTAACGCAACTTGCAAGTACCATGGGAATACCCCGGGGCATTCCATCGAAAAATGCTTGGCCCTTAAATACAAGGTCCAACATTTGATAAATGCTGGATGGCTGACATTCCAAGAGGATCGGCCCAACATGAAAACCAACCCACTCGCCAATCATGGAGGGGGGGGCGGTTAACGCCATTGGGTCGGATTGGCCGCGCAAGTCTAAACCTTTAAAGGACGTGGCAACCCCTAGGAGGTTTATCTTTGAGGCCCTACAAAAGGCGGGTGTGATTCCCTACGGTGGGCATAAAGAGGACTCTTGTTTGTTGCATGCCGACGAGCTACACAGAATGGAAACATGTTTGGTAGTAGAGGAATTGTTACAACGAATGATAGATCAAGGCCGACTGGAAGTCGGTGATTAGGGAGGAGAAGAGCAACACATATGTATGCAGTCCGTGGATGAGAGAAGTTTTGGAAGGCCTAAACCTTTGGTGATATATTTCACCAAGGGCGCAGCTTCGCAAAAAACCCAACACCCCTCGGCACCTAAGCCTGTCCCTTTCCCATACCAAAATAGCCACGCAGTCCCATGGAGGTACACACCTCCGAACAAAGAGGAAGAAGAAACCACCGACATCAGTTCGTTGTCGGCCAAAGTAACCAATATCACAGGGCTGAGCGGTGTGACCCGCAGTGGTCGTGTATTTGCGCCCCCCGACCTACCAATTCAGCCCACGAACGTCAAGGGGAAGGCAAAGGTAGTGGAAGAACAAGATGATAAAATGCCCTTCACTTCGAATGAGGATATCCCGGTGAAAGGTCTTCCGGAGAAAAAGGATGGTTATGGCAAGAAGGAGGTGTCACTAGAGGAAGCCAGCGAGTTTCTCCGCATAATTCAGCAGAGCGAGTTCAAGGTTATTGAGCAGCTCAACAAAACCCCGGCTAGGGTCTCGCTGTTGGAATTACTCATGAGCTCGGAACCTCATCGGGCTTTGCTAGTAAAGGTTTTGAACGAGGCCCACGTGGCCCAAGATATCTCTGTGGAAGGCTTCGGAGGGCTCGTCAATAATATCACTACCAATAACTGTCTTGCCTTCGCCGAAGAAGAAATCCCTGTCGAGGGAAGAGGGCATAACAAGGATTTGCACGTATCAGTCAAGTGTATGGACCACGTTGTAGCCATGGTGCTCATCGATAATGGTTCCAGCTTAAACGTGATGCCCAAAAGCACTTTGGAGAAATTACCGTTTAATGCTTCCCATCTAAAGCCAAGTTCCATGGTAGTTCGTGCCTTCAACGGCACCCGCCGAGAGGTTAGGGGAGAGATTGACCTTCCGGTACAAATAGGCCCTCACACCTGTCAGGTTACCTTTCAAATCATGGACATTAACCCCCCTTACAGCTGCCTGTTGGGATGCCCATGGATCCATTCAGTGGGAGTCGTTCCCTCTACACTCCATCAAAAATTGAAGTTCGTAGTGGAAGGACATTTGGTCATCATATCGGGCGAGGAAGACATCTTAGTGAGTTGTCCATCCTCTATGCCATATGTGGAGGCCGCAGAGGAGTCGTTAGAAACTGCTTTCCAGTCTTTCGAGGTGGTAAGCATTTCCTCCGTGGACTCCTTTTCTGGGCAACCTTGCCTGTCAGATACGGCAGTAATGGTGGCCCGGGTAATGTTGGGGAATGGCTACGAGCCCGGAATGGGTTTAGGCAAGGACAACGGCGGCATAACTAGCCTGATAAGTGCCAAAGGAAATCGTGGCAAGTTTGGGTTAGGCTACAAACCCACACAGGCAGATATAAGGAAAAGCATCGTGGGAAGGAAAAGCGGAGGTCAAGGCTCGTGATTAAGACAAGAAGACGAAGGAAGCCCACCCTGCCACATAAGTAGGAGCTTTATAAGCACGGGTCTAGGGGATGAAGGCCAAGTCGTTGCAATATGCGAAGATGATGCTCCAAGTGGTTTGGATTTGGTACGACCATGCCCTCCTGATTTCCAACTAGGAAATTGGCGAGTGGAGGAGCGCCAAGGCATTTACGCGACAAGCATAATGTAAACCTTTTACGGCTTTAAAAAACTCTACAGTTGGGCATAGGCTTTAGAGTTTCCTTTTGTTAAGGCTTTGTGTCTTTTGCTCCTGAATCTATAATATAAAGATCTTTCTTTCATCTGTTCCTGCATCTCTACCCATTCTCATCCATTTGCATGTTATTTCTTTATGTTTTAAACGCCAGATCCGACAATGAGTCCCTTGAAGGTACTAATACCTGGGACCCGCCCATCGACTTCGAGCAAGAAACGAATCAAACAGAAGATGAAGAGAATGAGGATGTGGGACTTTCCCCAGAATTGGAAAGGATAGTCGCCCAGGAGGACCAAGAAATGGGGCCTCATCAAGAAGAGACGGAACTAGTAGACTTGGGAACTGGCAGTGGGAAAAGGGAAGTAAAGATAGGTACGGGTATGACCACGCCCATCCGCGAAGAATTAACAACCCTGCTAAGAGATTACCAAGACATCTTTGCTTGGTCGTACCAAGATATGCCCGGTTTGAGTTCTGACATTGTACATCACAGATTACCCCTAAATCCCGAGTGTCCCCCGGTAAAGCAGAAACTGAGAAGAATGAAGCCCGAGACATCCTTGAAGATAAAAGAAGAGGTAAAGAAACAATTTGACGCTGGTTTTTTGGCTGTCGCTCGGTACCCGGAATGGGTTGCCAACATTGTATCAGTCCCTAAGAAGGATGGGAAGGTGCGAATGTGTGTGGATTATCGGGACCTGAATTGGGCCAGTCCCAAAGACAACTTTCCTTTGCCGCACATCGATATTCTTGTAGATAATACGGCCAATTTCGCTTTATTTTCATTCATGGATGGATTCTCCGGTTACAATCAGATAAAGATGGCACCCGAGGATATGGAAAAGACTACCTTCGTCACCCTGTGGGGGATGTTCTGTTACAAAGTGATGTCCTTTGGACTCAAGAATGCCGGGGCAACTTATCAGTGGGCCATGGTAGCTTTGTTCCACGATATGATGCACCAAGAGATCGAGGTCTATGTGGACGACATAATTGCCAAATCTAAATCCGAGGAGGAACACCTCGTCAATCTGCGGAAATTGTTTGAAAGGCTTAGGAAGTATCAGTTGAGGTTGAACCCCGCTAAATGCACTTTTGGGGTCAAATCGGGGAAATTGCTAGGTTTCACCGTAAGTCAGAAGGGGATACAGGTAGACCCCGAAAAGGTGAAGGCCATCCTCGAGATGCCAGAACCCCGTACTAAGAGGCAAGTCCGAGGTTTCCTGGGACGTTTGAATTATATTGCCAGATTCATATCACAACTCACTGCTATTTGTGAGCCGTTGTTCAAACTCTTACGCAAAAACCAAACTGACCGTTGGAATGGGAATTGTCAAGAAGCATTTGGGAGGATCAAAAAGTGTCTCATGAATCCTCCTGTGCTTATGCCACCGGTACCCGGAAGACCTCTCATCTTGTATATGACGATTTTGGATGAGTCGATGGGATGTATGTTGGGGCAACATGACGAGTCTGGAAAGAAAGAGCGCGTCGTCTACTACTTGAGTAAGAAGTTCGCGGCTGTTGAAATGAATTACTCCCTGCTCGAGAGAACGTGTTGTGCTTTAGTCTGGGCGTCCCATCGTCTAAGACAATACATGCTGAGCCATACCACCTGGCTGATATCCAAGATGGACCCAGTTAAGTACATCTTTGAAAAGCCAGCTCTTACGGGATGAATCGCCCAGTGGCAAGTCCTGCTATCCGAGTTTGATATAGTTTACGTCACCCAAAAGGCGGTAAAAGGAAGTGCCTTAGCAGATTATTTGGCTCAGCAGCCCCTCAACGACTATCAGCCCATGCATCCCGAATTCCCGGATGAGGACATCATGGCCTTGTTTGAGGAAAAACTAGACAAGGACCGGGACAAATGGACCGTGTGGTTTGATGGAGCGTCAAATGTTCTAGGCCATGGCATTGGAGCAGTATTGGTCTCTCCGGAAAATCAATGTATACCTTTCACAGCCAGGTTGGGGTTTGACTGCACTAACAATATGGCTGAATATGAAGCAAGTGCCCTGGACGTCCAGGCAGCGATTGACTCCAATGTCAAGCTACTCAAGGTGTATGGGGACTCAGCGTTGGTGATCCATCAGCTGAGAGGGGAATGGGAAACTAGAGACCCCAAGCTGATACCCTACAAAGCCTATATCAAGGAGTTGGCTATTTCCTTTGATGAAATCTCCTTCAATCATGTTCCCCGGGAGGAAAATCAAATGGCGGATGCACTTGCTACTTTGGCGTCCATGTTCCAGCTAACGCCACACGGGGATCTACCATACATTGAGTTCTGGTGTCGTGGCAAACCCGCACATTGTTGCCAAGTGGAAGAGGAACGAGACGGTAAGCCTTGGTATTCCGATATCAAGCGATATGTCGAAAGCAAAGAGTACCCATCGGAGGCCTCAGACAATGATAAAAGGACGTTGAGGAGATTGGCGGCCAGTTTCTTCGTGAGCGGGAGCATACTATATAAAAGAAATCACGACATGATTCTCCTGCGATGCGTGGATGCCAAAGAGGCAAACCACATGATTGAGGAAGTCCACGAGGGTTCGTTTGGAACGCACGCCAATGGGCATGCTATGGCCAGGAAAATCTTGAGGGCAAGTTATTACTGGCTCACCATGGAAAGTGACTGCTGCGTCCATGTAAGGAAATGCCACAAGTGTCAAGCGTTCGCGGACAATGTCAATGCTCCGCCACATCCTCTGAATGTCATGGCCACGCCGTGGCCCTTTTCCATGTGGGGAATAGATGTAATTGGAGCCATAGAGCCCAAAGCTGCAAATGGACATCGTTTCATCCTAGTGGCGATTGATTACTTCACTAAATGGGTCGAAGCCACGTCATACGCTAGGGTCACCAGGAGTGTGGTGATCAGGTTCATTAAGAAGGAGATCATCTGCCGATACGGTTTGCTGAGGAAGATTATCACGGACAACGGCACCAACTTGAATAATAAGATGATGGGGGAAATGTGCGATGAGTTTAAAATCCAACATCACAATTCCACGCCCTACCGACCAAAGATGATCAGAGCCGTGGAAGCAGCCAATAAGAATATCAAGAAGATTATCCAAAAAATGACTGTGTCATATAAAGATTGGCATGAGATGCTCCCATTCGCGTTACACGGTTACCGGACTTCAGTACGCACGTCAACCGGGGCAACACCATTCTCATTGGTATATGGAATGGAAGCTGTGCTACCGTTTGAGGTAGAAGTCCCGTCATTAAGAATCTTGGCAGAATCCGGATTAAAAGAATCAGAATGGGTTCAAACGCGCTATGACCAACTCAACCTTATTGAAGGTAAGCGCTTAACGGCCATGAGTCATGGGCGCCTATATCAGCAAAGAATGAAGAATGCATTTTAAAAAAAGGTACGCTTGTGCAAGTTCCATGAGGGAGACCTGGTGCTGAAAAAGATGTCCCATGCTGTCAAGGACAATCGAGGGAAGTGGGCCCTGAACTACGAAGGGCCTTTCGTTGTGAAAAGGGCTTTTACCGGAGGAGCCCTGGTACTTACCAACATGGATGGCGAGGAACTACCTTTACCCGTGAACTCTGATGCCGTCAAGCGATACTATGCTTAGAATCTGGGGCAATTTAGGATGTCGCCGCATTTTCTTTTAATTTTTGTGTGTTCTTCTTGGTTTCCCCCAGGGATTCCTCGTCTACTATATATCTCTCGTCACAATCTTTTAAAGAAGTGAACGTGGGTTTGAGGCTTCAGTCCTGACGCTGGTTTTGAACCATGTGTTAGTTTGGGATCACCTGAGCCCTTTCGCTCAGTTCATGGGATGCCCCAAGCGCTTAAATAAAATCGAACCTAAACCAACTTTCACTAAAAATTTGTTGCGCTTGAAAACATTCATGCATACGCATACACATGCATATTTTGTGATAAACAGGGGCAGAATCATCAAAGGTCGAGACAAAGTTAAAAGCAGAAACCGATTAAGGTAAGACGACGACGCGGTCGCGATTTGCCACACCTCGTTGTTTCCTACTTTCAGGTACTTATGGACGGATGCAAATAGAGGCTAGGGTCACGACCAGTAGGTCGTCGTCCTTTGTCTAGCCCGGGACAAGCGGAAGGCGCTGCTATAAAGCAGCCCAATATCCTTTAAATTCACAGTAATTATTACTATTGTTCGTTTTAAAATAAATAAAAGATGCCTAATCTGTCCTGAGAGGTTTCGATCAGTACCTTACAGAGTTGCTGGTGGAGCATCAAAAGCTTTGATCCCCTCACGCAAGTCCTTCCCGTATGAAGTCGTCTCTTAAATCAATCGATTTTAAGAGTTTCTGGAATGTTGTCCAAATCAAGGTTTTGGCGATGTTGACAGACTGCGGTGTAAAAAAAAATGGCAGGTTAGCTCGCCTGGGTGAGCTGAGCTCGCCTGGGCGAGCAACCCCTGCACTAAAATATAAAAAACGAGGGAGGGGAACGTTGTTGCACTCAAAAACTTCCCCCCCTCATTCAAAAGACCCAAGCTCACGGGAACCACGAAAGCAGCAGCCCCCAAGCCTCCATTATTGAGTTTTTGCTTCCTTTTTCATGCTTTAATTCACTCCCCGCAAGTAAGTGCGCTTTATCTTGTTTATTTGGCTCTCCATTGATGTGTTTTGGTGTTTTAGTTGCTCATTTTTTGCAGAATTTGTGAAGCAATTCACATGTGAATTCGTGCTTGATTGTTGTGAATTGAGGGGTTGTAGGGGATGGCCCTAGGCCTACGTTGCATTTTGAAGCAATGGGGCATGCCACATTGCCCTCATTCTCTTGCTATTCATGCCTAAACATGCGCCCACCAAGTGTTCGGTGAAATGCCTCAATGGCATTTGCGCATGATTTTGGGAGGAAACAACCTTTGGGACAATTTGGTTTGCATGTGTTTGCTATTTTTGAGCATGTATTCAGCTTCATAAGGGCTACGATAATTGCCCCACATATACCCTAGGCCTAGGAACGAAAGCTTGTTCTTGAATGCAAAAGAACACAAGAGTGGGTGCATATTAGGTGAAGCTACCCTTTTAGGCCAACAATCAGCTATGGGCTACGCCATGATAATTTCCTTACACCTAGGTGTTTAGAAATTTTGTTCATCAGGAACATGTAGGTGTAGAATAGGTAACAAAATACCTTTAGTGATTTACGCCTTTGGATATGGCAGCAAGATACTTGGATGTGTGTACATGTAATTTTTTTTGGATAGCCGAAATGTCTCACAAAATGTATATATGTTGCATGTTATGTAAAAAAAATACCTCACAAAAATACCTTGTTAATTTGAATGCATTCTTAGGTAGCAAAAAATATTTGAATATGCACGCATGCAATTTTGTTTTTGTAGCCAAAATACCTTGAGTATGCGTATATATAAATTTAGCAAAGGAAATGCATGTGAGTTAGGTAGCGAATACGCCTTGGAATTGCATATATGTGATCTAGGTAACAAAAGTGCCCTGAATGTGCATAAGTGCAATTTTTAGTCAGCAGAATATCTTGCGCACATATATATGTTCATGAAGAAATATGTGTACAAGTTTGTTTTAAATTGGAAAAAAATTTTACACGCCATTTTTGCTTTAAAAAGTAGCATTTCTTGGTAAAACTAACTTCCCAAAATGTTTGTCCTCGCAGGAAATGGCTCCGAGAAAGCTTCCTGCAAAGAGATCCAGGAAGGAGAAAGCGGCTGAAGGGACTAGTGTCGCTCCTGAGTATGACAGCCATCGCTTCCGGAGTGCTGAGCATCAGCAGCGTTTCGAGGCCATCAAAGGATGGTCATTCCACCGAGAGAGACGCGTCCAGCTCAGGGACGATGAGTACACCGACTTCCAGGAAAAGATAGCTTGCCGGCGGTGGACATCGTTGGTTACCCCCATGGCCAAGTTCGACCCAGACATAGTCTTGGAATTTTATGCCAATGCTTGGCCTACACAGGAGGGCGTGCGGGATATGCGATCTTGGGTGAGGGGTCAGTGGATTCCTTTCGATGCGGATGCCCTCAGCCAGTTCCTGGGATACCCTTTAGTACTGGAGGAGGGCCCGAAGTGCGAGTATGGCCAGAGGAGGAACCGGGCCGATGGGTTTGATGAGGAGGCCATCGCCCAGTTGCTGTGCATACCGGGACAGGATTTTGCCCAGACCGCTGCCGGGAGACGAGTACGAATCATGCGTACCAGCATGACTACTCTGACCCAGATATGGATGACGTTGCTGCTCAGCAACATCCAGCCCAACGACCATAATTCCGACCTCCCCCTGCCGAAGTGTCAGCTGGTGTATGCCATCCTGACACGGATGAGCGTTCATGTGGCTCAGTTGATCGCTGATGCCATTTATTTGTTTGCAGGTATGGCGCCTACCAGGCACCCTCTGGACCCAGATAAGTCCAACAGGGCCCTGGGATTTCCAGCATTGATCACAGGACTCTGCCAGTCGTTCGGAGTCCCCGTTGCACCTAGTAAGGTGATTCGGCCACCCATCACCCGGGCTTTTATTGAGAAGTATTGCACGCAGACACAGGCCCAGGGTGATGCACCACAGGCCGCAGGCGCGCCACCACCACCTCATCAGGCTGACCCAGCTGGGTCATTTGACACAGAGCGGTATTTGCGGCACTCGATGCGCCAGCACGTGGCCAACCATAAGGGACTGGGGCAGGTCCATGAGTGTCTTTACCAGCTAAGCCTCAGCATGCAGAGCCAGGGCTTCGCTCATTTTCCGTGCCTTACTCCAGACCAGTTCAGGGCAGAGGTTGCATGGCCCGGGGATTGGCCCGAGGCCCAGGCAGGGGAGGCACCCGCAGAGGCTCCCGACGATGGAGAGGAGGCCGGCATGGATGAGGAGATGTCAGATTTGCTCGGCTTCTTGGGAGGGAGTGGAGCCACATGACTGGGAGATCCCCAGATTCGTGTTCTTTTCAGTTTTATGTTCATTATTTGTCATTTTCATGTTATGTTATTTTATGGCTTGAGAGACTAATGTTTGTTTTTGTTGTTTCGATTGTCTTTTGTTTTGCGCATACATTTTGTTTGGATTGTTGCGTTAATGCTTATGTCGTTATTGTCGATAATGTTTATTTGAAGTTCCGGAACCGTGTAGAGTTTCATTTAGGAACGTCGTCCTAAGAATAAAGCAAGGAAAAGAAATAAACAAATAAAAAGGGGGGAAAATAAGAAAAATAAGTTGTCTAGCTGAAAAATCAACATGCTTTTGAAAAGATATGACTTCCAACTTTTCTTTGAAAAATTTACTGATCATGACTAGTTTTTGAAAAAAAATGTGTGTACACCTGAAGGGTGAATGCTGTGAAATTTTCCCGAAGACCCAAAATGGACTCGGATAAATGCACAAATTGATAAAAGAACATATTTTGGAAACATTGGGTTGACCTAAAATAGAGGAAATGAATTCTGAGCCCTAGCATCACATGACCATACAAATTTGACACTTGAGTGTCCACATAGGTGCATGCATGACCAGTTTTGCATATAATTTCCAAATCATCATTTTTGCATTTGTGTCATGGAAATAATGTGGGGCATCCCTTTTATCCTTGAACCAAACCAAACCCTGACATGTGTCATGTCTATCCATTTTACAAGCCTTGAGCCAAAAATCCTAACTTACCATAAACCTTGACCCAGGGTGAGAATGTCAATCCTTACTCTCGGAAGAAAGTGGGAGAAAGCAAAAAGAAAAGAAGGAAAGTTCCCAATCAAAGAGTGGGAGAAAGAAAAAAAGAAAAGAAGGAAAATTCCCAAATCAAAGAGTGGGAGAAAGAAAAAAAGAAAAGAAGGAAAATTCCCAAATCAAAGAGTGGGAGAAAGAAAAAGGAAGAAAAGAAAATTCCCGCTCGATCAAGGATCGAAAGAAAACAGAGGAAATGTGTAGAAGGGTCGTTGGACCAGACGATATCTGAACAATACAAAATTGTCACCAAATAAACAAAAAGAAGGAAAGGAAACCACGACCTAAAGTGGTCTTCTCCCTTTGATTGCCAACCAAAATCCTGTGTGTTGGTGACTTGTTCGCCTCGCGTAAAACAAAAACAGAAAAGAAAAAGGCCAGAAAACTCAAAGCCAAATTTCCCACCAAAAGAACCCATTCCCAAGAAAAGTCCTATTGATCCATGATCGCGCATGTAATCTTTGATTTGATAGGAAATGATTTGCAAAGTCAAGTCAGACATATCTATGGTTCGGAATTAGGATGAAACACTTACCTGTGCGAGATTGATACACTTTGAGTGAGTTTCTTCTATTTTTGCTGAACCCAGTGTTTCCCCTAATGGTCATTTAGAAACGAAATGCTAACATCCAAAATCTCGTTTGCGGTTATGGGAGGATTTCATCAGCGTACTCTCCTTCCCCGGTAGACACATTGTTTTTCACCCAAAAAGCATATGTTGCTCTAATCATTTGAAATATTTGTCTCTTTTCTAAAGCATGTTCATATTTTAGTGAAGAAAACACCGAGACTATTTCTAGTCTCACAATCATTCCAGAACTACGTAGGTCTGAATTCCTCATTTAAGGATACGTAGGAGCAAGAGCCTCGCTTTTGTCGGCCGCCCCACAATTTATGTCATACTGACACTGGAGTCACGTGACACGCGGAGATACCCAAGTGGTTGTCCGTGCTTTCAAAACTTTCTTTTGCTATTTGTAAGACAGAAAGCCTGATAGCATGCAGAGACTAACATTGTCTTCTGCACCCTTCGTCAATCGCGGCCCAACAATCCCGTTGACACGCGGAGATTTATGTCATCTTCTGCGCTCACAAGATCTGTCATACTGACATTTGAGTCACGCTGACGGGCGGAAATACCCGAGTGGTTATCCGTATAAACATTCTTTTGCTATCTGTAAGACAGAAAGCCTGATAGCATGCAGAGACTAACGTTGTCTTCTGCACCCTTCGTCGATCGCGGCCCAACAAGCTCGTTGACACGCGGAGATTTACGTCATCTTCCGCGCTCACAAGATCTGTCATACTGACATTTGAGTCACGCTGACGGGCGGAAATACCCGAGTGGTTATCCGTATAAACATTCTTTTGCTATCTGTAAGACAGAAAGCCTGATAGCATGCAGAGACTAACGTCGTCTTCTGCACCCTTCGTCAATCGCGGCCCAACAAGCCCGTTGACATGCGGAAATTTACGTCATCTTCCGCGCTCACAAGATCTGTCATACTGACATTTGAGTCACGCTGATGGGCGGAAATACCAGAGTGGTTATCCGTATAAACATTCTTTTGCTATCTGTAAGACAGAAAGACTGATAGCATGCAGAGACTAACGTCGTCTTCTGCACCCTTCGTCGATCGCGGCCCAACAAGCCCATTGACACGCGGAGATTTACGTCATCTTCCGCACTCACAAGATCTATCATACTGACATCTGAGTCACGCTGACGGGCGGAAATACCCGAGTGGTTATCTGTGTAAACATTCTTTTGCTATCTGTAAGACAGAAAACCTGATAGCATGCAGAGACTAACGTCATCTTCTGCAACCTTCGTCAATCGCGGTCCAACAAGCCCATTGACACGCGGAGATTTATGTCATCTTCCGCGCTCACAAGATCTATCATACTGACACTGGAGTCATGCTGACATGCGGAAATACCCGAGTGGTTATCCGTATAAACATTCTTTTGCTGTCTGTAAGACACAAAGCTTGATAGCACGCAGAGACTAACATCATCTTCTACGGCAAGTCAGTTGCATGAGGAGATATCTTATGGTCACTCGCGACTTTCGTCAACCGAGAGGAACGAAATTAGTGTCTTTTCTTTACTTCCCTTTTATCTCCAATAAAAGACAAGTAAAGAGGGGCAACTGTCATACCCTAATTTCGTCCGGGGACCTTTGCTTGGTGGCGTGTAACTTTCGTTTGACCATTTTGAGGTACTTGGCACCCATTGTTAGGCAATTCGTGAAGTTCCGTGACATGCCGGAACTCAAAAGGAAGCATCGTTGCACAATTCGTGAGGTTCCGAAGCATTCCGTAAGTCAAAAAGGGGATGATTATGTAATCTGTAAGGTTCCGTAACATTACGGAAAGAAAACAAGTATCGTTACGAAATTCGTAAGTTTCCGTAACTTTACGGAAAAAGAATCACCAAAAAAGGGCAATGGGGGTGTATTTAGTAAAAACGGGGGTGCAAATAGCAACCACGCCCACTTGGGCCCTCCAGAAGATTCCTCCAGAAGGCGGTTGCTTCTGGAGGAAGCCACCTTGCTCGCCTGGGCGAGTTGGGTGCCAAGCTTGTCCCCCATTTTCTTATAAATAGGGGGAGAAGTGAAGGGGAATTTCGTTCAGCCCTCCCGGTAATTCAAGAATCACTTGAAATTAGTGAAAAAAATTGGTTCCGTGAAGAAAATCCGAGCCAAGGCACTTCCGTAACGTTTCCGTGGGGATTTTCGCGAAGATTTTCAGCCGTTCTTCGTTGTTCTTCATCGTTCTTCGGTCTTCAACCGGTAAGTTCTCGAAACCGAACTTTTCAATTCATTCTATGTACCCTTAGTGGTCCTCATTTGTTTTCATTAGCTTTTATTTTCATTTCATTTACTTTCCGTACCCCCTTTTGACGTGCTTTAGTCATTTGCTTAAGTCATTTTCTCACCTAAATCAAAAATAAATTAAATTTCCACCAATCATTTGAGTTGTAATATCCGTTAATTTCGTTTAAAATGGAATTTGACCGTTCGGTCATGCCGTAACCACGTTGGAAACCAAAAAGAGGTAAAATAATAATATAATAATAAAAAATATCTTTTAGTAAAATAAGCCAAAAAAATCAATCGGACGTTTCTCTTTGGGATTTTCCTTTCTTAATCGAATCAACTAATAACCAAAGTGCAACTAAAGGCTAAAATCAATTCATAAACCAAACTTTTATCATCGCCTAAAAAAGGCCATTTTCAAAGGTCCAACGCCTTGAAATGGTCTTTTCCGCTTTTATTAGTTAAGTGTAGATTTCTAAAGGCCTAAAATCAACATGTAATTTTATTACCTCTTTCAAAAAATAAAGAGATCATTAATGGTCTAAGGCCTTAATGTCTTCTCCCTTTTCAAAAGAATCGAAAGTTTTTTTAATGGTCCAAACGCCTTAAAATGACCTTTCATTCAAATAAAAACATATCTCGCAAAAAGGATAAAAACAAACTTAACCAAACACTTCATTCGCAAAGAATTACGTAAGTCTGATTTCCTCATCGCAATTAAGGAATACGTAGGAGCAAGGGAAACACCCTCGTCGACCGCAAAAAGATAAAAAATATCAAAAGGAATAAAGACGTAAAAAGGAACCTAAAAATTGAAGTCATGTTTGCACATTTAATTAAAGGTTGTCGTCTCTTGTGACGGACGCGTGGGGTACTAATACCTTCCCCGTGCGTAAATACAACTCCTGAACCTTTCACTTAAAGTTCGTAGATCACGTCTTTTCCGGTTTTTCCGACGTTTTCCTCAAATAGACGTTGGTGGCGACTCCGCGCGTATTCCTTTCTTGGAACACGCATTCGCGAGTCACGCGTCGCCCTCCCGCCGAAGGGTAGGTTGCGACATTGTCTATTATGAATAGCAAAGAATAGTTATCATTGAAACAAACCATGTCTCTCCTTCATTTTTCAGTAGTTCATACTCACCAACTAGAAACACAAAAGTGATACCATAAAGTGTTTGAAAGGAAGCTCCAAAGCAAATGAGTGAATAAGAAACATAGTGGGAGATCTCTAAATGGAAGGCTTGTAGGGATTCAATCAATCAACCTAATTTGATTTTAACAGTCGATCATCAATCCTAACCACATGTTTTCTATCCATGTAGAGAGAAATTATTGCATAAAGATGAATGAAACCCCATTGTGTTCCCAAACTCAAAATCATGATGAAAACTAAATGCGGAAGTGTACCTGGATTAGCCATAATGGAATGATGAAAGGTTGATGATGATCAAGATTGGTTTTATGATCTTCCAAATGTAGAGAGAAAAAGAATTCTTAAACTGTACGTGTTGTTACTCTCTACAAATGGGGATCATAACCTCTTGTATTGGTAACCACCATCGGTTACCCTAAATTTGATAATTATAATTTGGCCCCTCATCAAATTATAATATCACTAATGGTATCTACACAATTAGTCTTTCATAACATATATGCCCTTAGCCATAACTTTATATTGATTAGACCACTTTAATATTTTGGCTAATAAAATAATGGCCTTAACTCATTCAATTATGTAATATATATATGTATGACCCAAAATTGCTAACAATTTCCCACTGGTCACAACTATATTTATCCTTACAATCCTTATAATGGTGTTAGACTTTATGAGCTCAAAATTTGCCATTACATGCCTTGAGCATATTCCAAAAATCTTGTCCATTGATTACATTCACACATAGAACCAAAGCAATTTTCATTGTATCAATCACAACTAAACCCATCAATGATCACTAATGCTGACACAATCAAATGACATAGACTCATCATGAAATGTGTAGCATGAAAATTACGTGAAGATGGCCTGTACACGTCTATTTTCAACTGGTCATACTTTACCTCAATGAGATCATTTAGAAACCTTAATGTACAAAGTTTAATAACTGAATAATAAAACATATATATATATATATATATATATATATATATATATATATATATATATATATATATATATATATATATAAAACCAAATATATCCAAAAGTCAAAGTATGCATACATAAAATCTAACATAGAACATAAAATACATAAAAGTGACTAAGTCCCACTAAACCAAAGATTCCTCAAACTATAAAACACTCATGTGAGCAACATGTTCATGAAAGATCTTGGGTGGAAGTATCTTAGTAAAAGGATCTGCTATCATGGAGTTTGTCCCTAAGTGTTCTTTGGAAATTTGTCCACTTTGTACCCTTTCCTTAACAACTAGGAACTTGATGTCAATATGCTTTGACTTGGTCTATTGTTGTTAGAATACAATACAAGTGATTTGTTATCACAATATAACTTAAGTGGTCTTTCAATTCCTTCCACAATTTGTAGCCCTGTGACAAAATTTCTCAGCCATATTCCATGATTTGATGCCTCATAGCATGCCATAAATTCTGCCGCCATAGTGGATGAAGTAATAAGGGTTTGCTTGACACTATGACAAGAAACCGCACCACCAACTAACATGAAAATGTAACCTGATGTGGATCTTAAACTATCTAGGCATCCTGCAAAATCCGAGTCAGAATACCCAGTGATCTCCAACTGATCTGACCTCTTGTATGTGAGCATATAATACTTTGTTCTTTTCAAATACCTCATAACTCTTTTGGCTACTTTCCAATGATCCATTCATGGATTGCTTAAATATCTGCCTAATACCCCAACTATGTATGCTATATCCGGACGCATACATACTTGGGCATACATCAAACTTACTATAGCTGATGCATAGGGAATCTTCTGCATTTCCTGAATTTCCAAATTTCCTTTTGGGCACTATTTGAGATTGAACTTGTCTCCCTTAGCAACTAGAGTATCCCTAGATTTACATTCCTGCATGCAAAACCTTTTAAGTACCTTTTCAATATAGCTCCTTTGTGATAATCCTAGAATACCCCGAGATCGATAGCGGTGTATCTGAATTCCTAACACAAAGGAGGCATCACCAAGATCTTTCATTTCGAAGTTTCTTGATAGAAATCTCTTGGTTTCGTGCAACATGCCTATATCATTAGTGGCAAGCAGTATGTCATCAACATATAAGACCAGGAAAATATACTTGCTCATGGACTTATACTCCTCATTTATTGCTTCAATCAACTTTTCTGAGTTGGAATGTTGCATGGCTTGATGGAAGTTGACTAGGTCTCCTTCCATCATACCATTATTTTCCTCACGTTCCTGGAGAAATACCACACAATCATCTGAAATAGCACTTCTCCTTTCTCTTGTAGATCTCCGCAAAGGTACTGGCTCATGAAGCATAGGTTCTTGAGGATCTTGAGTTTGTTCTTCATGAACGACCAAATTATCTTGAGTGGGAGATTCAATAACAATATCTTGTAGAGGTTCTGAATTTGCTTTATCAAAAGCAACTGTATGAATCGGTTCTGGAATTGTTACCGATTCTTCCTCTAAGACAAAGTCTCTAACCTTATTCTTCCACCCAAACTCAATATCCTCAAAGAATGTGATAGTTCCCGTCTCAAAAATTGTCTTTAATTTGGGATCATAAAATTTATTGCCCATAGATCTTTCAGAATAACCAATAAAGTAGCTGCTCACTGTTAAGGAGTCCAATTTCCTTTCATTTGGCTTATAAGGCCTTGCCTTTGCTGGACATCCCCATACATGAAAATGTTTCAGACTAGGCTTTCATCCAACCCAAAGCTCATAAGGTGTTTTGGCAATTGCCTTGGTGGACACTCTATTTAGAATGTAAGCTGTAGTCTTTAGTGCCTCTCCCCAGAGTGACTTTGGTAAGTTAGAATGACAAATCATGTTTCTTACCATATCCTTAAGAGTTCTGTTTCGTCTTTCAGCCACAACATTCATGCTAGGTGACCCAGGCATGGTGTACTGTGGGACGATTCCACATTTCTCTAGGTGCCTGGCAAAAGGCCCCAGACGTTGTTCAATTCTGTTCTTAGAAATGTGACCTAAGCGCTTATGCCTTAATGCTCCTGAGTTTGTATTATCAATTCTACGCTTAGTACCACACAATTCCGCATTAAAGGATTCACCATAGGAAGCTACAATATCAATTAATTATAGATGATCATAAGCCAAGAGTGAATCAGTTCTAACAATATCTGAATTAAAAGACAACCTAAATACATTGTTTCCAAGTGAACACAAATAACCCAATTTGTCCAAATAAGAAACTCAAACCAAATTCCGCCTAAATGACGGTACAACAAAAGTGTCTTTTAAATCCAGATAAAAACCAGTAATAATAATAATCTAAAATGCCCTATAGCTTCCACCTCCACCGATTTACCATCTCCAACATATATCCATCTTTCAGGATCAATTGGCTTCCGGTAGCTTAAGCAACCCTTTCCTTTGCACTGATACTTCATGGAAATTAAGTTATGAAGAAGAGTACTTGTTTCTGCCTTATCGCTTTTTGCAAAACGCTTTTCAATTTTAGCAAGGAATTCTTTGGCACTAGTTATATCATCTGAAACAATACCCTTAAAGACCTCAGGAATGCCATGCTTAATGATCATAAGACTCATGCGAATTGAGTGATCCCACTTCTCATGAAGTTTCCTTTGTTAAGAGGTACTAAAATCCGTAGGAAAAAGGGGTTTCTCAATCCTTAATGCAAGGTCTAGATCCATGCAGCCAAGAACAATTTGCATGTTCTCTTTCCGGTCCTTAAAATTTGTACTATTAAGAACCAGAACCGATTCAGATTAGTAGATATAGAAGCAACAGCTTGAAAGATCAAAACAAATAATACAATAAGCTCACAGAATAGTCATCAATGCATTTAAATAATGGTATAACTCATCTCAAGATATCTAGTGCACCATGAATATCTAGTTCAAACATTGATAATAAAAACATATCAAATAACAAACCCATCTTTTGATGTGATTTATCATTCACATACAACATTTTATAATTATCATACGTTTAACATCACAGGTGTGTGTGTGAATTAGTTAAATGGTAACTTTCCTTTGGGCTAATTACCACTTATATAAATAATCACACAAATCACATGCAAAACCTCATAATTATCACACATGTTAATAATAATCTACACAGAAAAGGTCACTTTAGTGATGTCTTGATTCAATTAGCTCATTTAAATGCTAAATAATTAAAATGATATACCATAGCTAAATTTTGAACATTGATGCACCAAATCCAAAAATAAAACATTTCTAGAGTATATTATTTTAACTTTATTTATTTATTTTAAATTTTAGAAGCCCATGATTCATTTTAGTTTACTGCATCGGCTTCTAAAAATAAGAACAAACACAAAGTTATATATATATATATATTAATGATGCACGATGACCTTTAAATGAGCGGTGCATTTAAATATTGTTGGAAGTTACATTTTAGTAAAAGGTAAGATCAAGCAACAATATATAAAATATCTAAATTAATTTAAAACCTAGAATATACTAGCAGCCTAGATAAATAAAATTTTCAAAATCATACATGAATTAAATATGAGTGACTCTAATACCAATTTGTAGGGATTCAATCAATCAACCTAATTTGATTCTAATAGTCGATCATCAATCCTAATCACATGTTTTATATCCACGTAGAGAGAAATTACTACATAAAGATGAATGAAACCCCATTGTGTTCTCATACTCAAAATCATGATAAAAACTAAATACTATAGCGTACCAGTACATCCAAAGGGTACACCACGTGAATTCAGCCAATTTGGCAGTATACAATTCTCCATATAAATGGGAGTTACTGTTATATGATAGATTTGTCATTTAGCCATTGGCAAGAGTTCCATGGATACTGTAATGTAAACAGTGAGGGGAAGCAGTGCAAAAAGCTCCATTCTAGTCATCCATGGATGGTACTGTTATTTGAATAGTGAGTGAGTTTAGTTATAGAATTGGTTTGCGAGCTATAGATCCTTGGTTGTTAAAGGATAGATGCCCTAATAGCTCTCTCATACCTCCTCACAACTGCAGCAATTGCAAAATAGAGAATCATTTTATTATTAAATAGAGTAAAAATGAAAACCATTACATAATATGAAAATTAAATAGTATTTTTTTATTAGTATGAAATAAAACAAAGACTACAAGCGAATAAAAGATGTTCCTATCTCATCTGCTCGAAGGCTAGATAACAAATAACTAGAGGGAAAATCTAGCACTATAAGATGGGGCTGAGAAGAAGATCCGGCTTATTTGGTAATTTTATATATATATATATATATATATATATATATATATATATATATATATATATATATATATATTTATTTTTTATTTTTTGTAAGTCATATTAAACTTAAACATGATTTTTTTAAAAAAAAACTTTAGCTTGAATATTTTGATAATATTAATAATTTATATATGTACTGAATGTATTAGCAAATAATAAATATAACAAATAGAATACATGTAAAATTAAAAAAATTGGGTAAATTTTATAGATGCTTAAATGCTAGCCAAAACTTACACGGTGGTTACTAAACTTTAGAGTAACTTGGAAATAAATTATACCGGTGACACTTATATTACCACATCAGTTAATTCATTTAATCAAATTTAATAAAATATTATCTAATAAATTTTAAATTTATCTAATAAATAATATGATTTAATTATATCTAATAAATTGATCTTATAATTATCTTTTATTCAACATTAGAACAAGTATATCTAATAAAATTTTAAAATATATATTTATTTTATCTTTATCTTGATTTTCTTTATAGTAAACAAGTTAGAGAGAAAAATATTATACATTTGATAGAAAAGTTGTAAATACTTTTTTTCTTCTATTTTTTTGTTCATAAAAATAATTTAAATACAATTAAGATAAGTAGAACAATTATATCTTCATATTTAAAATTTAAATAAATTAATTATTATCACAAGTGTATATGTTTTAATCAAGGTAATTATAATATTTAAATTTTTTTATTATAATAAAAGGAAACAAGTATGAGAAATAAATCTTATGTAATTTATTCAAATGTATTTATGTATAAAATTTTAACAATTATAACAATTAATTTAATTTATGATATTATTCCATATGCTATATTTTTTAATAAACATATATTTAATAAATTAATATTAAAATTATATAATTATGTAAAAATGATATTTAACCTTATTTTATAAATATTAATTAACAAAATTTTCGTGTATAAATTTATTAAACATAGACATAAAATATTTTTTTACAATAAATATGTCAAGTAATTAGATTTAAATTAATTTTTAGTATAAAAATTTCAACTATATAATATAAATATTATTCATAAATAGTATTTATGTATAAAATTATTTTATACAGTAAAAATGATGTTATAGGATTTTAATTAAAAACAAATACTTTATTTTATATACGTGAGATGTACAAGTTTACGAGTTTGATTAAATTATAAAATTTTAAATTTGTATTTAGTATTTTTTTATTTAATAATAATATTTAATATAATTTATCGTTGTTTTAAATATATAGTATCTTATTAAATATACTTACATATTAATTATATTAAATATAATGACATTAAATTTTTTTATTAGATATAATTATTTTCATATTGGATAAAAGCTAATTACAAGATCAATTTATTAGATATAATTAAATCATATTATTTATTAGATAAATTTAAATTTTATTAGATAATATTTTATTAAATTTAATTAAGTAAATTATTTAATATGATAATATAAGTCATATGATATTATATAATTAAATGATACATAACTCACCTCAATATAACTTATTTTCAAGTACCAATCATCTTACACACCCGAAATGCAACTCTGTAATGTCTTGCATGCAACCCATGGCCAGGGATAAATGCTATCTTAGTTGCCGAATCATAGCTCTCCAAAACCACCGTACCTAAAAATTGTAATGACAATTCATATATATATATGAATCATCATCTTTAAATAACTTATAATAATAACAAGTGGACCAGTCTGAATATTAGTTTGCTTGATGTTGTTAATGTTCCTGATTAGTTTTGTCAGTTGACTGTTAAGGATCTAGTGCAGAATGAGTCTTGTTGGAATATGGATCTTCTCCAACATATCCTGCCTTTGAATCTGGTATATAAGGTTATGGCTATTTTGCTGAGGATAAGAGGTTATGGCCAAAAGACAGAGTGGGAAACTTCAGTGTGGCTAATTCTTACTAACAAATTGTAAAGTTTGATATCGACCATGGGAAACGGATTGGAAGAGAATGTGGAAGTTGGAGGCGCCTCAAAGGATAAGAGTTTTCATATGGCAAGTGAGGCATGCTAGAATTAACACCAACCTTCGTACTTCTAGGTGGAGTGGAGGAACCCCTTTTTTGTCATCATTGCCGGTGCAAGGAGGAGTCCATTCTCCATGTGCTTCGTGACTGCCTTTTAGCTATGGAGGTTTGGATGCATCTAGTTTAACCGGAATTCAGATTAGGTTTCTTTTCCGTGGCCTTGGAAGAACGGTTGCATTTCAATTTGACAAAGGCTCTTGGCTTTTCTTCTCATAAAGCTTGGTCAGCTATTTGGGCGAATGCTTGCTACCTCCTTTGGTTTTGGTGGAACAAACATGTTCAAGATCCCATGTTTGTGCGGCCTTATAAGCCTTGGGAATGTGTTTTTAAGGCTTGTAAGGATTACCAATTTCGGCATGCCCAAGAATGTTCTTTGATGGCTTAGACTAAGTCTCAAATCATGGTGAGGTGGCACTCACCGGAGGTTGGTTGGGTCTCATAATATTTGATGGCTTGGTGCAGGGAGTGGATAGGAAGGCTGGTTGTGGAGGGCTTATAAGAAACCATCATGCTAGCTGGGTGTGTGGTTTTGCCAAGAATATTAACACAACCACTGCCTTCTTGGAGGAGTTGTGAAGGTTTTGTTTGGGCTTGAATTGCCAAGCAGATTGGGAGTCATGTGGTGCAGGTGCAAGTTGATTCTGAGGCAGGTATTAGGACTTTGGCAGGTTCTAAGTAGGGGATTGCTGCAGGCTGGAGTTTGATTGCTGAGATAAGGAATTTAGTTCAGAGTGATTGACAGATCCATTTTGTGCATGTTTATTAGGAGGCCAATTCGTGTGATGTGTTGGCAAATATAGCTTGTAGTTTGAGTGAGGATTTGGTGATTTTTTAGCATTGTCCCGCTGGTGTGAGCAAGTTGCTCTTAGTTGGTGCTTTCAACTCCTAGACTTGTTTCGTTATAGTTCCTTTTCTAGGCCCTTAGGCCCCGCCCAATAAAAAAAAGGATTTTTTTTCCTACTTGAAAGTCGTTTTGTTTTTTCTACTTGAAAGTAGCTTTTTTTTCCTACTTGTGCGGAGCTTCTTCCTTCAATACACCTCTTCAATTCTCAAGTCTCTCTATTTTCTAATTTCTCTCTTTATTATTTTATAAAAATAAAAATTAAGGAAGTGTTTGGTTTGGTTGTTTTTTGTTTTCATTTTCACTAGTGATGAAAATGTGTTTGGTTGGATTTTTGAAAATATTTCCAATGAAAATATTTTCTCAAATGAACCAAAATCTGGAAACAATAAAATCTTGTTTTCAGTTGAAACTAAGAACCTCATCCCGCGTAAAATGAAAAGGCAGTGGTAAAAAATATAATTTTAAACAAATCTAAAAATATATTTCCTTTTGAAAATACATCAAAAAATCAAACCAAACATGTTTTTAGAATTATAATCTTTTAAAAATGAAAACAGTTTTAAGAAAATAAAAACAAGAAAATGAAAATAAAAAAGTAAAAATACAAACTAAACACACCCTAAACTTTTATTAATTGTGTGATCCTCTTCGATGTATAAGGCTTGTATTGTAGCCCTGGTGTGTGACGTAAGTGACGTGTTATATATATTAATCAAGCTTACGTTAACATTATTTCATTGATACTATATATATTATTTGTAAATTATTATTAAAATTTTTATTAATTAAAATAATTTTTATATTTATGAAAGTTAAACTTTTTATTTATTTGTACTTTGTATTTTATTTTACTATTATGAAAGAAAAAAAGCAAAAAACTATTATGAAAATATTTTTTTGTATTCTTAAAATTACTCAAGGACCTAAACTATTTTTATATATAAGTCAGGGACCTAATATTTTAACAATGATTTTTATTATTATTAAAATATTTTTTACTATTATTAATTTTTTATGTACATTAAGTTAATTTTATGAAATATTTTTTATTTTACAAACACTTTTTATCCATTTAATGACATAACTGGTTTTAAATAACACTAAAGTTTTACAAGATTCATTCAAACAAAGGAGTTTTTAAGCTTAAAAAAAATCTAACGGATAACTTTTACTTCTTTTTAAGTTTTTTAGCTTAAATTTAAAAGTTATTTTTAAGGTAATATTTCACAAAATAGACTTTTTAGGATATTATTTTTTTTTAATGTTAACTTCTAATTTTTTATATTTTATTTTTTATCCTTAAAATATTTATTAAATTTTTTTATTACCTTTTTTCAAATAAAACATAAATTTATTATTTATTTATTGTGTTTTATTCACTTATTCCTCTTAAATATTTTTTATCTTATACTATTTTATTTTAACCATTGTACTATTTATAATATTTAATTTATTATTTCAACATTATACTTCACGAAATTGACATAGATAAATGTTAGATTTATTTTATTTTTATTTTCATTTTCTATTATTTTTTGAACAATATTAAATTATATGATTTATTTTAACTATTACACCAATTAACATATAAAAGTATAATGTCTTAAGTATATTTCTTTTTCTACTTTATTTTAAACTTGATTGAAAATATTTTAAGATATAACATAAGATTAATAGTAGAATATATAATATGAAAAATGTAATAATTGAAACTAAAAATGTAATGAAATAATTTATCTATAAATAAAAACTTAAAAGAGTTTAAAATTAATTTAGAAATAAAATTAGAATACCTCAAAATGTATTTTATCCCTAAAATAAAATTAAAATTTATACAAAATTATCATATAAATATGTTTATTTATATCATTTTATTTTTTCATCTATTTTAATAATAATTTTACAGAATACTTATGATTTATGGTTTAACAATATAACTTTGTAGCTTTTAATTAACTTTTCAGTTAATTTTTCTAAACATAGGTTAAATAGAAAAAAAGTTGGGCTGGACATATCCTAAACTTAAGTGGGAGAATTTTAGAATATTTTTAATCATAATTTATTTCTTAATTTATGGAATCGTAAAGTAAGATAACATATTTTAAATGCTTTTATAACAATCATTCGAAATGTTTCAAAATTGTGTAATTATATTTTAATATGCATATCCAAATACAAATAGCTTATAAAATTGGGTAAACTATCTTTAGTCTCTAAATACTTTTAAATTGCAAGTCTATTGAGAATTCTTCTAGGATCTTTAATTTGTATCATCTACTCTAAAGGAGAATAATCTTTATGTTCATCTCAGAAACTCAGTTGTAATCAAGAGACTGATTGTCTCTTGGATTGTAAGAATTGTAATCAAGAGACTGGTTGTCTCTTGAAGAATCTTGAACACAAGGGTGAGGGATCCCAATGTGTGTTCAAAGTCTATAAAGGATTTACAGAGATAGTGGAAAAGCTCAAGTGAGTTGCTTGAGGACTGGACGTAAGCACGAAAAGTGGTCGAACCAGTATAAATTGAGTTTGCATTTCTCTCTTTCCTTATCTCACTTATTTTATTGCAATCAATTTTGTCTTGCACGTTTAGAGAACATCGATTAAATTGATTGTTGCTTCTTCTTCTGCATTTGGAGCCTATCATTTAAAAGGGGGTTAAAGTTTCTTAGTGGGAAAATTTTAAAACTTAATTCACCCCCCCCCCTCTTAAGTTATTGAGACCACTTGTCCAACAAGTGGTATCAGAGCGGGATTCTTGTCTAAAGTTTAAAAACTTCAAGAATAATTATGGTCTCATCTAACTTTCCATTTCCCGAGGGAAATTCTATTAATAGGCCTCTTATTTTCGATGGTGAGGGTTATCACTATTGGAAAATCCGAATGCAGATCTTTATAGAAGCCATAGATTTAAATATATGGGAAGCCATTGAAATTGGTCCCTTCATTCCTACAATGGTAGTGAAAAATGCAACTATAGAAAAACCTAGAGAACAATGGGATGAAGATGAAAGAATAAAGGTTCAATATAATTTAAAAGCTAAGAATATAATTACTTCTGCATTAGGCATGAATGAATATTTTAGAGTTTCAAATTGTAAAAATGTAAAAGAAAAGTGGGATACATTACAAGTAACCCATGAAGGCACAACTGATGTTAAGAGATCTAGAATAAACACTCTCACACATGAATATGAATTGTTTAGAATGAATAAAAATGAGACCATACAAGATATGCAAAAGAGATTTACACATATAGTTAATCATCTTGCATCATTGGGAAAAATATTTCCTAATGAAGATCTCATTAACAAAGTGTTAAGATGTTTAAGCAGACAATGACAACCAAAAGTAACAGCAATTGCAGAATCAAAAGATCTCACCAACATGTCTCTTGCCACTCTCTTTGGGAAACTTCAAGAACATGAAATGGAACTTATGAGACTCTATCAACATGAAGAGAATGATAAAAAGAGGATAGGAATTGCACTCAAAGCCTCATCTTCTTCTATTCATGAGGAAAATGACAAAGAAGACTCAAATGAAAAGAACTTAAAAGAAGATGATGATTTCAGTCTCTTTGTGAAGAGATTCAATAAATTTCTGAGGAACAAAGGAAATCAAAGGAGATCAAAATTCAATCCAAAGAAGAAAGGAGAAGATTCCTCCTTAGTTCCAAAATTCTATGAATGTGATCAACTTGGGCACTTTAGATTTGATTGTTGTTCGAACCCGGCAAGTGCATTGGATCACACAAGTAGTATAAAACGGTAAGAACCGAGTATCGAACTCTCGGGGAACTTGTGTTACTTGGTAAAGCTATATTCAGTGAATATGTGTCTAGTCTGAAAAGATATGCTTGGACTATGAATAGGTATGTAAACTAACTATTAAAATAAAAATCACGTGAGTAATGATGTGTAAAGACAAGTAGACAACATGTTGGTCTTCCTATTAGGTTCCTAATGTTATAAGGATATTCTCTACTTAACAATGCTCATGTGTTCTATGGTGTCTCCTGAAATGCTAAACCCCGATTCCTCATGATAGTCTAGCCTAATCCTGATCAAGCATCGTCCTCAGATTCCTCTTGTTGGACTAAAATCAACCAGAACCGCATTAAGACAAACATACAAACAACTAGGTTACCGTACCCCGATCCCTCGTGATAATACGATAAACTAGCCCTGTTCTATCAAGTTCTAAGAATCAGACCAGTTTCCACTATTGAATGATCCTAACAAAGCATGCATCTACATGATCAAGGCAAAAGCACACTGAAATGACGTATTGATAGCACAGAGAACACATAAAACATCATTAAATAGGTATTTACATCAAGTACCTACAAGGAAGAACCAACAGAGGATTTAGCTCTCCATATCTGGGAAGCTTCCTTTACAACAAAGAGAAGAGAAAAATGAAAGATTGAAGAAATACAAGTAGTGGGGATGTCTCCTCCACCTCTAGAACCTCACAATCACTCACAGACTCATCTCATGCTCTCAGGATGACTTCCTCTTCATGCTGAGTTCTCTGCCAGTCTTCGCACAACAAAAGCTCTCAAAACTCTTTGGAATTTAGACCTTTCTCTCTCTAGAAATCTCTAAACATGAAAAAGCTTCGAGAATTTCCCAAACTCCCTCTCCATTTCTGATTTCAGGCTTAAATAGGTGGCCTTGTCGGTGCTTGCACGCTTAGCGCAACTCTGGCTCGCTTAACGTGCATTAGTGAATTTCGACTTAGCGCACGTCTTCTCGCTCAGCGGATGGACTCAAGCGGTGCGCTTAGCGGGATAATCCCTTGCTCAGCGAACATGCACAACTCATTCTTCTTCCAGATTCTTCCTCGCGCTCAGCGAAAGGAGTTGTGTGCTCATCGGATGGCTCGCTAAGCCAGCAGATTGGCTTAGCGAGCGGATGAAAATCAACACTTCACAAACTTGCCTAATTGACTTGAAATTGAGAGGAAATGATTATTAAATACACAAAATGGGAGTACTGAGTATTTATTACCTATCTTTAACAAAAAGTAATTACAAAACTACAAAATAACCATACATTGGAGGAGTTTGATACAATTTACACAGGTTTTATACACAAAAGTTAGTCGTATTCATCGACTAACAATTGTCATATCTTTAAAAGAAGAATGGAAAAATCCAACAAGAAAACTTTCAAAGATAAGAAAGAAAAGAAAACATACATCACTTGGGAAGATAATGACATGGATTCATCAAGTGATTCAGAAAATGAAATCATAAATATGGGCCTCATGGCCAAAGACTATGAAAGCGGAGAAGAGGTAATGTTTTCTAACTATGACTTATCTATTTCTTTTGATGAACTCCAAGATGCATTCAATGACTTGCATAAAGAATCTATCATACTTGCCAAGTTAGTTTCATATTCTAAGAAAACTATTTCAAGTTTAGAAAAGGAAATTTTGAAATTAAATGTAGAGTTAGAAAATGATGCAATCCTCCCCAGGAAGGGACCAGTCACCAGAGTCATGAGCAAGAGGCTCCAAGAGGATTGGGCTAGAGTTGCTGAAGAAGGCCCTAGGATTCTCATGAACCTCAGGATAGATTTCTAAGCCCATGGGTCAAGGTTGGGTCCATTTATCTTTGTACATATTAGACTAGGATTTCATTATTTTTGGGCCTTGTATTTAGGGCTCCATAATGTAGGTAGGGTACCCTAGAAATGTAAGATTTTTCAGCCCTTGTATTTTAGGGCCCCTAGACTAGTTTTTATATTACAGGTAGTTTTGTAATTTCACATGCACTAAGTGAATATTTGATGTGTGTGTTGGGAAATAAATTTAATTGAATTGGGAGAAGCCCAATCCAATTAAATTTTAGAGGGGGAGGTGAGCATTTGCTTGTTACACCCCATTGCCACATCATATAGTCACACTTTGTGCATGTCTTTCATGCTTTACATGTCTCATGACACCTAAGCACACTTAGTGGAGAATCTTGGAATTGATCTTGGATTAGTGGGCTGAACCATAACTAAAATTCACTAATCATAATTAGTGAAATTTTGGCTCCACAAATTCAATTTCAAATTCAAGTGAAATTTGAATAGAAATTCAAATTTCCCTCCAATTTTATGTGACACTTAGGCTATAAATAGAGGTCATGTGTGTGCATTTTTTGAACTTTGATCATTTGAGAATTACACTTCAAATTTCAGACTTCATTTGAGGCACAAAATTTCGTGCTCCTTCTCTCCTTCTCCCTCCACTCATCTTTTCCTACCTTCAAGCTCTTATCCATGGCTTCCTATGGTGGTGAGCTTATTCTTGACTCATCTTCTCCTTGAAGTGACGTCTCCAATCATCTTTCTTCCTTTTCCATTCCACTGTCATTAAATTTCAAGAAGCAAATGACTCCATTGATGAAGAAGATCCAAGGCCTACAAGCTCTGCATGGAGCTACATCATGTGGTATCAAGAGCATCTTCGTTTAGGTGATGTTCTTTTACTTCCTCTATCTTTTTGTTCGGTCAATTCACTTTAATTCCTTGTTTTTCATCTTATTTTCCATTGTCTTGTGGTTTGATGCTGTTTAGAGTAGATTCAAAAAAAATAAACCGATTAAATCTTAGATCTACACTTGTTCTTGCATTTCTATGGTTCAAATTTTATAGATTTATTCTTGAATCATGTTTTTGTGTTTATTTTAGGTTCTATCATTTTTTAGTCATAATCTTCTTGTGCTGAACCTTTAGATCTAAATTTTCTTACAAAATATTGATTAAAAAAAACACAAAAGTCTAATTGTAAATCACTTATTCCATGTTGTCTTAGAGTCATGTTTAGTCATAATAATTGTCACATTATGTTCTAAGTTTGTGTTGAATTTTGATTTTGTTGATTTAATTCTAGATACATTTGTTCATTTATTATTGTCATTCTTAGCCTATCTTTTGAATTTTGAGTCTAATTCATGCATGTTATTTAGTTCATAACATGTTCTAAATCAATTCCTAGAAGTAGTCTTGTTCTTGAACTTTGTTTTATTTTCTAGGTTTCCTATATGATGCCTATGAAGAAATTGAGTTGTGGTGTTGAGTTGTGGCTGAATTTGTGAATCAAAATAAGTCTTAAGCTCTCTTCAATTGTGTTATTCAAGACATTTGAGCACAAACAAAAACAAATTGTAATTATCCAAGCCTTAAGCAACATAAACACTACTCTTGATTTCTAGGTTGAAGTCGCTGGTGCTAGCAGCTTGAACATACATACTTGTAAAAATTACTGGGAATTGGTTACTACGAATTTTGAGCTGAAATGTTTACTAAATTTTCTAGACATCTGGAAAAAAATTATAAAAAAAGAACCAAGTGATTTGGATAAAAGAAAAAAATACTAAAAATCATACAAGTTGGTAGGAAAATCAGTGTTCAGGAAAAAAAGTGAAAAGGAAGTGTGCTTGTTGTTTTGGCTCGAAATTTGTTCTACAATTGATGCCTATTTTATACTAATCTTAGTTCTGAAATTTCAATTGAAAATTAGTGTGAAAACAAGTGCCAAAACTAGAGGTTTCTTGAGTCTTATTTTTTGTTTTTTTTACTCTACTCTAGACCCATTCTAGTTTCTCGTTGAGTCCTAGCTTGCTTTTATGTGCTTTTCATTGCTTTAATTGTTGAATAATCCTTGAAAATTTGTCTTGTTAAAACTCTATTGGTTTAGCTTTCATTTCATTTTTTTGGTCTTTGGTTATTGCTTGTCTCTTTGTTTCCTTGTTTGTGAGTTGCTATATAGGGAATTAGAAAGGAGGATTGTTGTCATCCCTTGAAGAATTTGAGTCAAGAAGCAAGGGGTCAACCACCTTAAGAGCTATTGGACTAAGAAGCACTCCAAATTGAGTGAATTGCCAAAGGGAGAACAACCACCAAAGTTGAGGACTGTTTTGTAATTTTATAATTGGCAATTTACTTACCTTCATTGCTTTCAAGTTTTTGTAAAAAAAGGCTTTCATTGGAAGTGTGTTGGGAGCCTACAATAGGTTACCAAACATCCATTTGTGTGTAATAATTTTAGGCAATTTTGCCTTAGGATAGTGAGTGTTTTGTTGGGAACCTTAAATGTGGTCATCCAAACACTCTTAGGATTCGCTTAGTTTACATTTCTTGCACTTTAATTTCTTGCTTACTTTCATAGCTTATTTCCTTTACCTTCCATTGTCATACTGCCTAGATAGCTTGCCTTTTACCAATTAGTTTTTACCTTATCTTTCACACCTTTTTTACTGTTTATTTTGGCTAGTTTCAACCATAGTTTCTTTTACCATTTGTTTTCAAACCCCCAACAAGAAAGAACCACAACTTAGGGACCAACATGAGTCTTCATTTTTCATCTAGTGTTAATGGTGAGGGTTCTACTCCTAATGACCCCTTGTATAAGATATTAGATGAGTTGAGATCCCTTAAGTTGTGGAAAGAAAAACAAGAGAGAAAAGAAAAAGGAAAAAAAGAGTCGAAGAAATAAGTCAAGATGAAAGAGAGAAAATAAGAGAGGAAGAAAGAAGAAAAATAATGAAAGAAATGGAAAAAGAAAAACATGCCTCCTATAGTAGTCATGACTTTTGCAAGAGCCTAAGTGAAGAACTTAGTGACTATTATGGAGGAAGGCATAGGTCACATCCTATACCTCACTCCCATAGGAGATAAAAGGAAAGAAAACCTCAAGAGGCTAACATTAACCTCCCATACTTCCATGGGAAGGCCAATGTAGAGGTTTATTTAGATTGGGAAATGAAGGTTGAGCAACTCTATGCTTGCCATCATACAAGTGAGGAAAGGAAGGTTCATTTGGCTACCCTTAGCTTCCAAGGGTATGCACTCTATTGGTGGACTTCCCTTGTTAGGGAAAGAAGGATTCATGGGGATCCTCCAGTAGAGTATTGGAATGACTTGAAAAGTGCCCTTAGGAAGAGACACATCCCCTTCTACTATGAAAGGGAGCTTATGGATAAGCTCCAAAGGCTCAGACAAGGGAGTATGACTGTTGAAGAGTATAGGCAACAAATGGAACTACTTCTTTTGAGAGCTGGACTTAGGGAGGAGGAAAGAACAATTATTGCTAGGTTCCTTAGTGGGCTTAATATGGAAGTGAGGGGCAAGGTTGAGCTCCTTCCATATAGGGACCTAGATGACCTAGTCCAACTTTGCATAAAGGTAGAGCAACAACTTAAAAGAAAGCCTACTTCAAAATCTTATGGCTCTCACTCTTATTTAAAGAAAGACCAAGGTCAAGGAATCTTAGGGGCTGCACCTTCTAAGCCCAAAGATGATAAGGGGAAGACAATAGAAAAGCAACCCCCTAAGGCTAGTATGCAAGAGAAGGCTAGCTCTATAAAGTGCTTTAAATGTCTTGGAAGAGGACACATTGCTTCTTAATGCCCCACCAAGAAAACCATGATTATGAGAGGCCAAGACATTTATAGTAGCCAAGATGAGGTTACTACTTCACCTTCCTCTAGTGAAAGTGAATAAGCAAAAGGGGAAGAATCTAGTGAAGAAATCTACCCCCAAGAAGAAATGGACCTTCTAATGGTCAGAAGGCTTTTAGGAGGTCAATCTTGTAACTTGACCCAATCTCAAAGAGAGAATATTTCTCACACAAGGTGTAAATTTTTTTATAACACATGCTCTCTCGTTGTAGATAGTGGTTTATGTTGCAATTGTTGCAGCACAAGATTAGTCTCTAAGTTGACCCTTGCTATCACTTCCCATCCAAAGCCTTACAAACTTCAATGGCTCAATGAGCAAAGGGAGACGATAGTCAATCAACAAGTGAAAGTGCCCTTCTCAATTGCAACATATAAGGATGAAGTGATTTGTGATGTAGTTCCTATGGAGGCAGGACACCTTCTCTTAGGTAGGCCATGCCAATATGATAGGAAAATCATCTATAGTGGCCTAACTAATGAGATAACCCTTACCCACCTTGGAACAAAGTTTGTGTTGCATCCTCAAACACCTTCGCAGGTGGCCAAAGATCAACTAACTAGGAAAAATAAGAGGGATGAGGAAGAAAAACTAGAAAAGCAAAAGAAAAAGTAGGATAGTAAGGCCTTGTCTTCAAAGGCCAAGGGGAAGGAAAAAGAGGAAAAAGATTCCTCCAAGAAGATTGTTAAGAAGGAAATTCATTTTGCAACAAAAGGTGATATCAAAAGAGCACTCCTTCTTAAACAATCCTTCTACCTTCTCCTATCAAGGGAAACCTCCTTTAACACTACCACAATTCCTACATTTGAGACCTTACCTCCAAAGGTCCAATAACTCTTACATGAATTTGGTGATATATTTCCCAAAGAGATAGCCCCTGGGCTACCTCCTCTTAGAGGAATAGAACACCAAATAAACTTAGTCCCAGGAGCAAGCCTTCCTAATAGGCCAGCGTATAGGACTAGCCCTCAAGAGACTAAGGAGATAGAGTCTCAGGTTAAAGAATTGTTGGAGAAGGGCTGGGTCCAAGAGAGCCTAAGCCCTTGTGCTGTGCCAGTGTTGTTGGTGCCCAAAAAGGATGGTAAGTGGAGAATGTGTACAGATTGCAAGGCAATCAACAACATTATTGTAAAGTATAGGCACCCCATTCCTAGACTTGAAGATTTGCTTGACGATTTTCATGATGCCAACACCTTTTCAAAAATTAATCTTAAAAGTGGTTATCACCAAATTAGGATGAAAAAGGGTGATGAGTGGAAAACCGCTTTCAAGACCAAGTTTGGTTTGTATGAATGGCTAGTGATGCCTTTTGGGCTTACTAATGCACCAAGCACCTTTTTGAGGCTTATGAATCATGCCTTAAGGGATTTCATAGGTAGATTTGTAGTTGTTTATTTTGATGATATTTTAGTGTACAGTAGGAGCCTAGATGATCACTTAGGACATCTCAGGCAAGTTCTTTCAGTCCTTAGGAAAAACACCCTCTTTGCAAATATAGAGAAGTGTACCTTTTGTGTAGATAATATAGTTTTCTTAGGGTTTGTAGTTGGTAGAAATGGGGTCCAAGTGGACCCTGAGAAAATCAAAGCAATCCAAGAATGGTCCACCCCAAAAAGTGTGGGAGATATTAGGAGCTTCCATGGGTTAGCAAGCTTCTATAGAAGGTTTCTTCCTAATTTCTCAACAATTGCCTCACCTCTCAATGAGCTGGTGAAGAAGAAGGTGGCATTTACTTGGGGTGAAAGACAAGAGTAAGCCTTTGCTTTGCTCAAAGAAAAGCTTACTAAGGCACCTATTCTAGCTCTTCCTGACTTTTCTAAAACTTTTGAGCTAGAATGTGATGCCTATGGAGTGGGAGTTAGAGCTGTATTGTTACAAGGTGGGCACTCTATTGCTTATTTTAGTGAAAAACTTCATGGTGCCACCCTCAACTACCCCACCTATGATAAAAAGCTTTATGCCTTAATAAGAGCCCTCCAAACTTGGGAACATTACCTTGTTTCCAAGGAATTTGTCATTCATAGTGATCATGAATCACTTAAGTACATTAGAGGGCAAAGCAAGTTAAACAAAAGGCATGCAAAATGGGTAGAGTACCTAGAGCAATTTCCATATGTTATCAAATACAAAAAAGGAAAAACAAATGTGGTAGTTGATGCCCTCTCTAGGAGACACACATTGTTTTGCTCCCTAGGAGCTCAAATTTTAGGATTTGATAACATTAGGGACTTGTATGCTTTAGATGAACATTTATCTCCCATTTATGAGAGTTATGGGCATAAGGCTCAAGATGGATTCTATTTGGATAAGGGGTATTTGTTCAAAGAGGAAAGCTTTGCATACCCCAAGGATCCATCAGGAAATTAGTTGTGAAAGAGAGCCATGAAGGAGGGCTCATGGGCCATTTTGGGATAGACAAGACCCTTGTCTTACTCAAAGAAAAGTTTTATTGGCCCCAGGCCCCATATGAAGAAAGATGTCCATAAGCATTGCACTAGGTGTGTGGCTTGTTTACAAGCCAAGTCTAGGGTGATGCCTCATGGGCTATACACACCCTTACCCATCCCATATGCACCTTGGGTAGACATTAGTATGGACTTTGTCCTTGGGCTTCCTAGAACCCAAAGAGGTGTAGACTCTATCTTTGTGGTGGTGGATAGGTTTAGCAAGATGGCACACTTTATACCATGCCACAAGGTGGATGATGCTTCCCACATCTCAAAACTCTTTTTCAGGGAAGTTGTGAGACTCCATGGTTTGCCTAGGACCATTGTGTCAAATAGAGATGCTAAGTTCCTTAGCCACTTCTGGAAAACCTTATGGGCTAAGCTAGGAACTAAGCTTCTTTTCTCTACCACTTGTCATCCACAAACTGATGGGCAAATAGAGGTAGTGAATAGGTCTTTATCCACCCTTTTAAGGGCTCTTCTGAAAAGCAACCATAAGTCTTGGGATGAGTATCTTCCTCATGTAGCATTTGTCTACAACAGGGGGGTTCATAGAACCACTAAGCAATCCCCTTTTGAGGTTGTCTATGGGTTCAATCCCCTAACACCCTTAGACCTCATTCCCCTCCCATTTGACACTTCTTTTATACATAAAGAAGGGGAATCTAGTTCAGAGTTTGTAAAGAAGTTGCATCAGAGGGTTAAGAACCAAATAGATGTTGGATCGAGTGGCCTCAGAATAATTAAGAAGGGGGGGGGTTGAATCAATTATTCCTAAACCTTTACTAATTAAAAAATTACTCTTTTAAGGCTTTTACTAAATTGTTAAGAGAATGAGGAGTAGAAGAGAAACTTAATAGAAAGTAAAAGCGAAAATTAAATGCACAGCGGAAAGTAAAAGAGTAGGGAAGAAGGAAACAAACACACAAGAGTTTTTATACTGATTCGGCAACAACCTGTGCCTACATCCAGTCCCCAAGCGACCTGCAGTCCTTGAGATTTCTTTCAACCTTGTAAAAATCCTTTTACAAGCAAAGATCCACAAGGGATGTACCCTCCCTTGTTCTCTTTGAACCTAGTGGATGTACCCTCCACTAAAACTGATCCACAAGAGATGTACCTTCTCTTGTTCTCAATCAAACCCAAGTAGATGTACCCTCTACTTGTACCACAAAGGATGTACCCTCCAATGTGTTGAGACAAAGATCTCAGGTTGTTAAATCTTTGATACTTTGTGAATGGGGATACAAAAGAATTTTTAGGCGGTTAGTCCTTTGAACACTTTTGTATTAGGGAACGGGAAGAATCAAAAGAATTCTCAGACTGTGTCGTTTTGAATTCTTTGACAAGGGAGAAGGGAGACACAAAAGAATTCAAGCGGTTAGTCCTTTGTTCTTTTGGAAAAGGGAGAAGAGAGACACAAAAAGAATTCAGGCGGTTAGTCCTTGGCGAATTCTTTTTGGCAAAGGCAGAAGAGAATGAAAAGGATGAATAGCACAAGTTTTCAAGGTTTGGAAAACCAGAAAACTTCAGAAAGCTTTTGCTACAAATAAGAAGAAGAAGTTTCAAAGAGATTCAAGGCTTGTAAAGGATTGTATAAAATAAGTGTTCAAGATTAATGAAATGTAAAACAAAGCCTTGCTTTTATAGACTCTCCATGTCTGGTCAAGAAGACCATTCAGAAGAGTTATAACTTTTAGAAAACTTAAAACCCATTTGAAAAAGTCAAAACCTTTTTGAAGAGTTACATCTTTTGATTTTTTCAGAAATAGTCACTGGTAATCGATTACCAAATCAGTGTAATCAATTACACAAAGCTTTTGAGTGAAAGGATGTGACTCTTCACATTTAAATTTGAATTTCAACGTTCAAGGGCACTGGTAATCGATTACCAAAACATTGTAATCGATTACAGCCTTTTGAAAATAATTGGAACGTTGTAAATTCAATTTGAAAACTTTTTCAAACTCATTTTGCTACTGGTAATCGATTACAACAATATGGTAATCGATTACCAGAGAGTAAAAACTCTTTGGTAAAGGTTTTGTCAAAAACTCATGTGCTATTCAAAGTTTTGAAAAAAAAAACTTTTTAATACTTATCTTGATTGGGTCTTTTCTTCATTCTTGAATCTTGAGTCTTGAATCTTGATCTTGATTCTTTAGATCTTGAATCTTGAATCTTGATTCTAGGCTTTCTTCTTGAGTCTTGAATTCTTCTTGATTCTTGAACTCTTGACTTGTTCTTGATTCACTTGAGATGTTCTTTGATTCACTTGAGTTGTTCTTTGATCTTTGAGCCTTTTGTTCATCACCTTTGTCATTATCTTTTGTTGTCATCATTGTTATCATCAAAACACCTTTGAATCACATTCACCATGAAGCCTTGCTTCTACAATAGAGAACCAAACAAAGGTGTATTCAACTAAAGGCAATAAAGGAAGAAATGAGCTAGTTCTTAATGAGGGAGACTGGGTTTGGCTCTATCTTAGAAGGATAGATTCCCTACTAAAAGGAAATCCAAGCTTAGCCCTAGAAGGGATGTACCTTTCCAGGTCTCGAAGAGGATCAATAACAATGCCTATAGGTTGGACCTCCCAGAAAAGTATAGAGTCAACACCACCTTTAACATTTCTGATTTAATTCCTTTTGCAGGTGGAGCTGATATTGTGGAGGAGGAACCAATAGATTTGAGGTCAAATCCTCTTCAAGGGGGAGGGGATGATGCAATCCTCCCTAGGAAGGGACCAGTCACATGAGCCATAAGCAAGAGGCTCCAAGAGGATTGGGCTAGAGCTGTTGAAGAAGGCCCTAGGGTTCTCATAAACCTCAGGTTAGATTTCTGAGCCCATGGGCCAAGGTTGGGTCCACTTATCTTTGTACATATAAGAATATGATTTCATTATTTTTGGGCCTTGTATTTAGGGCTCCATAATGTAGGTAGGATACCCTAGAAATGTAGGATTTTTCAGCCCTAGTAAAGGACTCCATTGATGAAGAAGATCCAAGGCCTACAAGCTCCGCATGGAGCTACATCAGAAAATCTTAATTTTGAAGTTAAGATTTTAAAATCAGTAGATAAAAACCAATCTTCTACAAAATGCTTAATACAAGAAAAACAACAAAGAATCTCATTCATGTGAATGTTGTGATAAATTCAAAGAAGAAATTGTAGATTTAAAAATTGTTCTTGCCAAATTTACGCTTGGTAAAAATAATTTAGATATTATATTAGGAAAACAAAGATGTGTTTTTGATAAGGCTGGATTAGGATATAATCTTGAAAATCAACAAAAGATGTATAAAAACTTCTTTGCCTCCACTCAAAAGACTAGTTCTCCCTTCTTAACATGCTTTTATTGTGGTAAGAAAGGTCATAATGCATCAACATGTTATATTAGAAAGAATGGTAGTAGCATTGGAAAAATGGTATGGGTTCCAAAAGGATCCTTAGTCAAAACTAACATTCAAGGATCTAAGAAAATTTGGGTACCAAAATCAAAATATGATTATATGAATGATGGACTCCTTGAAGCAAAGTTGGTACATTGATAACAGTTGCTCCAAACACATGGCGGGAGATGCATCAAAGTTTCTTCATACTTCTCCCAAAAATAGTGAACATGTGACCTATGGAGACAACAACAAAGGTAAAATTTTTGGAGTTGGAAAAATAGGTATGAATTCTTCTACCTCCATAGAAAATGTTTTACTTATTGATGGTCTTAAACATAGTTTATCAAGTGTTCATCAATTATATGATAAAGGTCTTTTGCAATCATTTGATCTTCATAATTGCTTTTGATGAAGATTAACTCTATTAGGCCAAGAAATGGTACTTTGAACAGTATGACATGCTCTACTCTATTAATTCATTATAAACTGCTAAATGCTTTTCTTCTATCTGCTCATGATTTGTTTTTAATGTTGACAAAGAGAGAGAGATAGATAAAAGATAAGATAGTGAATTATCTAATTCTTTTGAGACAATTTTTTATATATGAAATCTATGAAATCTTCAAATTGTTTCATATAAGCAATCATTGCAAAATCAAGGGGGAGTAAACGACCAAAATAGATATTGTTTTTACTCCTAACCTACAGATGATTGTTATCATAAAAAAGGGGGAGAATGTGAATCATACAGGTTTTGATGATGCTGAAAAGAATTCACTTGATAATGATTGTCATCATAAAAAAGGGGGAGAATGTGAATAATGCAGGTTTTGATGATGTCGAAAAGAATTCACTTGATAATGATTGTCATTATCAAAAAGGTGGAGAATGTGAATGTATGAATACAGGGTTTTGATGATGCCAAAGTAGAATCAAACAAGGTTGATTCAACAAACATTCAAAGGTTAAGCATTGCTTCAAGATTAATTCAAGGTCAAGCAAACAAGATCAAGAAAAAGATAAGGCCTCAAACAAGCTCACTGGTTGATTATTTTTGCCTCAAAACAAATTATTTCCAAGAGATCAAAGGCACTGGTAATCGATTACCAGGCAGTGTAATCAATTACCAGAGACAATTTTGGAAATAAGCTTTTCAAAAAGGTTTTGAAATTTGAATTTTAAATCTTGTAATCGATTACCAGATGTTTGTAATCGATTACCAGTAACGACACTTTAGAAAACACTTTGAAAAGTCATGACCCTTCAAAATATAACTGTGTAATCGATTACTAGAAACCTGTAATCGATTACCAGTGAGAAAATTTCAGAAAAACTTTTTGAAAAGACACATCTCTTCAAACCATTTTGAAAAGGCACGATGGACCTATATATATGTGTGTCTAACTTTGAAAAGAAAAACGAGAGATTTTAAAAAGAGAACTTAATTGTCGAATGCTCTCTCAACAAATATTTGCCAAACACTTGCAAATCTATTGAGAATTCTTCTAGGATCTTCAATTTGTATCATCTACTCTAAAGGAGAGGAATCTTTCTGTTCATCTCAGAAACTCAGTTGTAATCAAGAGATTGGTTGTCTCTTGGATTGTGAGAATTGTAATCAAGAGACTGGTTGTCTCTTGGAGAATCTTGAACACAAGGGTGAGGGATCCCAAGGTGTGTTCAAAGTTTGTAAAGGATTTACAGAGATAGTGGAAAATCTCAAGTGTTGGATCAAGTGGCCTCAGAATAATTAAGAAGGGGGGTTGAATTAATTATGAACGTGTCATGACTAATTAAAAATTTATCCTTCTTAATGTTACTACATTCAATTAGGCTTTACTACTAAGTTATGAGAAAGTAAAGAACAGAAACAATAACTTAGACAAAAGTAAAGCGGAAATAAAAAGTGCATAGCGGAAAAATAAAGAGTGTAGGGAAGAAGAAAACAAACACAAGTTTTTATACTGGTTTGGCAACAACCCGTGCCTACATCTTGTCTCCAAGCAAAGATCCACAAGGGATGTACCCTCCCTTGTTCTCTTTGAACAACCAAGTGGATGTACCCTCCACTTGAACTGATCCACAAGAGATGTACCCTCTCTTCTTCTCAGTATTACAACCCAAGTAGATGTAAGCTCTACTTGTTCCACAAAGGATGTACGCTCCAATATGTTAAGACAAAAATTCTTAGGCGGTTAGTCCCTTGAATCTTTGTAAGGGGAAACAAAAGATATCTCAGGCGGTTAGTCCTTTGAAATCTTTTGTTTAAAGGGAAGAGGAAGAATCAAAAGAATTCTCAGGCGGTTAGTCCTTTGAATCTTTTAGCAAAAGGGAGAAGGAAGAAAAGATAGCACACTTTTGTTTTCTGCAGATTTTCAACTTGCAGAAAAAAAAACAGTTTTGAAACAAAGTTTAGAAAGCTTTTTGGCTAAGAAAAAGCAATGGGCAATAGTTAGAGAAAGATTGTGAAAAAGGATTGTTTTGGAAGAATATCATATCATGAACGAGTGCCAAAGTCATGCTTTTATAGACTCTTCATGTCTGGTCAAAGAAACCATTGGAAGAGTTATGACTTTTGAGAAAACCATGTTAATAGTTATAACTCTTAACTTTTTCTTCAAAACTATTCAATGGTAATCGATTACCACAAAAGGTGTAATCTATTACACAATGTATTTCATGAAAGGTTGTGACTCTTCACAATTGGATTTGAATTCCAACGTTCAGATTCACTTGTAATCGATTACTAATATAGTGTAATCGATTACACTATTTGAAAATCATTTTGGAATGTTGCAAACCATTTGAAAATATTTTGAAAAACAAACTGGTCACTGGTAATCGATTACTAGAGAGTAATCACTCTGGTATCTTAGAAAATTTGAGAAAATTCTTTTGTAAAACAAAACTGTGCTATTTGGTTTTTGAAAAAATCATTTAATACTTATCCTATATGAAGTCTTAACTTGTTGCTTCTTGATTTCTTCTCTTGAATCTTGAATCTTGGATTGGATTCTTGATGCTTGATCTTGAAGTCTTGAATCAATCTTGAATCAATCACTTGGGCTTTTGGCATCATCAAAATTGCTTGGTTCATTATCATGAAGCTTGCTTCTACATCAAGTGGTTTGCTTAAGGACTGGACGTAGGCATGGGAAGGGGTTGAACCAGTATAAATTGAGTTTGCATTTCTCTCTTCCCTTATCTCATTTATTTTATTGCAATCAATTTTGTCTTGCACGTTTAAAGAACATCGATTAAATTGATTGTTGCTTCTTCTTCTGCATTTTGAGCCTATAATTTAAAAGGGGGTTAAAGTTTGTTAGTGGGAAAATTTAAAACTTAATTCACCCCCCTCTTAAGTTATTGAGGCCACTTGTCCAACAGTGTGAGTCCCTGTGATTGCATCTGGCTGAAGGACAACATTAGTTGTCGAGTCACTTTTTCTGTGATCGACTCCTCCAGCTGGTCCCTGATTTTTTGTCTTCAAGAGCCATGGACGTAGACATGAGAGAACTCCTTGTAGCCGGTCCAAAGTATTGTTTAATTGCGACATTGGCTCCAGTAGCACAAACACGACTAGGGTGCTTTGGTCGCCCAATGGCAGTAGTCGGTACATCTCGACTGATGGAAGCTTGCTTGTGGAACTTCTATGGAGGCTGGATCTTTGAGCTTCAATGAGGTCCTTTAATGGTGTTTTTCCACCATGGAGATGCAGCGGAAGACAAAGGAGAAGAGGTGAGAGGAGGCACCATCCATTAGGGAATAAGCCATGGAAGAAGGAGCTTCACCACCAAGATGAGCCTTGGATAAGAAGCTTGGAGAGGGTGCTTCAATGGAGGAAAAGAAAGAGGGAGAGAAAGAGAGAGGGGAGAGCACGAAATTGAAGGAAAAAAAAGGGAGAGAAGTTGAACTTTGAGTTGTGTCTCACAAGACTCTCATTCATCAAAGTTACAACAAGTGTTACACATGTTTCTATTTATAGACTAGGTAGCTTCCTTGAGAAGCTTTCTTGAGAAAACTTCCTTGAGAAGCTTCTTTGAGAAAAATTCCTTGAGAAGCTAGAGCTTAGCTAGACACACCCCTCTAATAACTAAGCTCACCTCCTTGAGAAGCTTCCTTGAAAAGATTCCTAAAGAAGCTAGAGCTTAGCTACACACACCTCTCTAATAGCTAAGCTCACCTCCTTGAGATGAGAAGCTAGAACTTAGCTACACACCCTTATAATAGCTAAGCTCACCCCCATGACAAAATACATGAAAATACAAAAAAAGTCCATACTACAAAGACTACTCAAAATGCCTCGAAATACAAGGCTAAAACCCTATACTACTAGAATGGACAAAATACAAGGCCTAAACGAAGGAAAAAACCTATTCTAATATTTACAAAGATAAGCGGGCTCATACTTAGCCCATGGGCTCAAAATCTACCCTAAGGCTCATGAGAACCCTAGGGCCTTCCCTTGGATCTCTGGCCCAATCTACTTGGAGTCTTCTATCCAATGCCCTTGCGGGGTAGGATTGCATCATCGACGTCCATAGGCAACAAAGCTTCCCTGTGAGGCCTGCTCTTCCAGGGAACCCTATAGTCAACAAATGAAACAAATTTGGTTTAATTATAAAAGATGATCACTGACAAATGAGAGTCACTTACAATTATATCTGCAATTTCCTTTGCTGCCTTAGACGTTATTTGACCAGATTTTTTCATGTGGGCCATCTTCCACTTCATGTGTTGTCTAATAAAAGTTAAAGGGTCTCAACGATTGTGCCAGTGCTCCCGGATTGGGCCGCTTCCTCCAATCATTTCTTTTTCTTGTCCTCCATCAACTTTTCTTCTAGAAAATCATAATCCCTATGTGACAACACGTGAGGGGCAGTGTTTTGTTTCTGAATGGCCTACGCCTTCTTTCAAACATCCTATAATAATTAAAAATTAGGCTAACTTAATACGCTTGACAATAATGTGTAAATATGAAGTTTAAAAAACAATGAAAAGCAACTAACCTCCCATGAAGGGTCTCTACGGCTTTGACAAAACTGGTTCCATTTCTCTTTGCTTTTGTCATACTTTTCACATACTTTATCATCCCCGCCCCCATTGTCGTTTACTAGAGCTCATTTGGAGGTCAAATTTGACTTAAATTGCCTCTACCTCTCTCCTACAGTCTGAAATATTTTTTTCTTCATTCTCAAATTGGATGCTTCAGGAATATCAAATTCAACCTGCAGTACAATAAATATATTTTATAGTTAGTCATTTAAAATTTAAGGTTTTTAGTACACCCAATTACAACAACATTCAACATTTAATTGAAATACCTGAATATCCTCCCAGATCAAATCCTTTTGAGCTGCATGGACTTGTTTCCAATTATCAATTGTAACATCCACCTTATGGCGAGTAACGATCCCCAAATACATTCTTAATTTCTTTCTGTGGAGATCAACGACATTCCCAGTGGCAGGATCCACATGAACCATTGGTCTCTCCGCCTCAACTAGTCTAGTAGCCAATGATCTAAGCTGTGTTGCTTTTCTTGTCTTCTTCGGCGTAGACAGCAAATGTGCTGCTGACTCAAGAAGAGGAGGAGGAGAGTTGGGTGGTGTAGCCATGTGCCTGTTAAAAAACAACATTAATTAAACTCAACTGAAAACTATATTAAGTTATGTAATTGAAATTATGAAACCAAGTAAATATAAAATAAATTATATTATACGATGTTAATTAATTCTCTTTCATTATGATCATTACGATTTGCATGAACGTCATCAATTTCTTCTTCTCTGTTGACGTTAGGCGACATTTGTGTGGAGAAAGGACTGAGACAAGTATCAACGATTGAATCATCATCTTCAACATTAACACCAATTGTTTTTCCATGTAGAACCACTGACCACCTTTCATCATAAGGATCTTGAACATAAAACACCTGTTTAGCTTGTTCTGCCATGATAAAAGGCTCATTCTAATAAGCGAGCTTCTTTAGATCTACCAAAGTAAATATGAAATCATCGGTTCGCACACTGACATTGCTATCAAGTCACTTACACTTGAAAACACAGACAATGAATTTTACATAATTAAGCTCCCAGATTTCTTCATTGACTCCAAAGTAAGGCATAGAAGCTACACAGGGATTGTCATCATGTACAATAGCAAAGTGTTGAGATTCAACCGTCAGACTAACCCCACTGTTTTAGGTTGTATTCTTGTCATCTTGTGATTTTGTGTAGAACGAATACTTGTTGATATCATATCCTTGCCAAGTTATAACATTTCTTTTAGCCCATCTGCTAACTTCCTTAATGTTTTAGAAACATTATCAATACCAAAGATTGTATCTTTAAACCAATTTAGGAAAGTCTTGTTATGCTCTTTCAACACCCTATTCTTGATCATTTTTGGGTTACTTCCTTGACTAAAGCTTCATGACGAACTATGTATAGCAGAACTTCATTATTGTTATTTAGTATATACATATGAGCTTGTTGCAATTCTTCTAGACTTGGAGTGGTAACATGCAATTCTCTTGAACCTTTACCTCTCACTTTCTCATCATGCCAAGACTCGGGAAGTCCAACAGGTTTTTCGTTTTCAATGTATTTTGAACAAAACTCAATAGCTTCTTTTGCAATGTACCTTTCAACAATAAATGTTTCAGGATGATGTAGATTCTTTGTATACCCTTTTAAGATCTTCATATATTGCTCAACCAGGTTCATTCACCACAAATAAACGAGACCACAACATTTAATTTTCCTTACCAGATGAAAAATTAAGTGAACCATGATGTCAAAAAATGAATGAGGAAAATACATCTCTAACTGACACAAGATAATAGCAGCCTTGTTTTCCAGCTCATCTAACTTGACAGGATTAATGACTTCGCTACATATATCATTAAAGAAAAAGCTCAGGCGAGTTATAGCATGCCTCACTTTGTTAGGAAAAATCTCTCGTATTGCCACGACTAATAATTATTGCATCAAGAGGTGACAATCATGAGACTTTAAGGCAACTAACTTCATATCCTTAAACTGTATAAGGCTCTTAATATTTGAAAAGTATCCCTGTGGCACTTTGACACGGCACAAACACTGACATAAACTTATCTTCTCCTTTCTAGACAAAGTATGACAAGCTGGAGGCAAGTATATTTTCTTACCATCAGACCTTGGATGTAACTGGTCTCATATACCTATCTCAGCTAGACCTTGACGAGTATTCAAACCATCCTTTATATACCTTGAATGTTAAGAAGCGTGTCAATGACACTATCACACACATTTTTGTCCACATGCATAACATCAATACAATGTCTGACATCTAGATCGAACCAGTATGGAAGATCAAACAATATTGACCTTTTCTTCCATATGCAAGTTTTACTTCTTTTTTTCCTTCTTTTGGGTTTTTCCGAATATAGTATTGATGTCCTCAACCCGCTTAAGAACCTACTGACCAATTAACAGTATTGGCATTATTTCATACTCATGACTTCCATTAAAAGCTTTTTTCAATCACCGATAAGGGTGATAAGATGTTAGAAACCGTCGGTGCCAGGTGTATACTAATTTTCTTCCATGTTTCAGTTGTACATAACTTGTGTCTTCTTCACAGATATGGCATGCATGATGGCCCTTAACATTGTATCCACTCAAATTTTCATATGCTTGAAAATCATTAATGGTACAAAATAGCACTGCACACAACTGGAATGTCTCATTTTGGTACCCATCATACACGACAACCCCCTCGTCCTACAAATTTGTTAAGTCTTCAATCAACGGACTGAAATAAACATCAATGTGATTTCTTGGCTGTCTTGGACCGGTTATCATCATAGACAACATTATGTATTTTCGCTTCATACATAACCAAGGAGGCAAGTTGTAAATTACTAGCAAAGCAGGGCACGAACTATTTTGATTGCTTAAACTACCAAAGGGATTCATTTCGTTAGTGGCAAGTGCAAGCCTAAGATTTCTTGCCTCTTTTTTGAAATCCAGATACAAATGATTAATCTTCTTCCATTGAGAGGAATCGGCTGGATGGTGGAGCATTCCATCACAATTTCTCCCATTTGCATACCATGTAAAGTCTTTTGCATCATGTGCATTAGCAAACAAACGCTTGAACCTTGGAATGATCAGAAGATACCATAACACCTTTGCTGGGGGGCCTTTTTTGTGCTTTCATCACTGCTACACTCATCATCATCCTTCACTTTGTACTGTGATAACCCACACCTGGGGCATTTATGCATTTCTTGATACTCATGTTTGTACAATATGCAATCATTAGGGCATGCATGTATTTTCTGATACTCCATACCCATCAGACACAATATCTTCTTTGCCTAATAATAACCTCTTGGCAACATGTTTTCCTCTAGAAGTATATCCTACATTACCTGAAGTAGTGAAGTGAAGCTTTTGTCACTCCACCCATATCAAGCCTTGACATTAACTAGACTTAACACCACTGACAACAACGTCAATGACTTCTTGCACCCCAGATACAAAGGCTTCTTCAAATCACTTTCCAATGTATCATACATAGGGGCATATGCTTGCTGAAAAAACTCTTGTCCTAGATCATGAATCATATCCTCTAATCGATCTCTCATTTCTACATCAATTGGTTCAGTTTGGGACCCCCTTTGCATGTCTATCAATTCACCATGATATCCACATTGTATAACTTTTCTTAATCCTATCACACAAAAGATGTTTTCATATGTCCTAGTATTTTTCGTCTCCCATTCAAATAGTTTATACAAGGACAAAAATATTTTCCATCCTCATCCAGTTGACTTCTTTCAGAGGCAAATTGTAAGAACTGTTCAACGCCTTCCTTATATGCAGGGCTCATGCGACTTGCATTCATCCAACTTTTATCCATCTAATTAATAACTCTGTGATACTCACAAAGTTATTCCATGCATGAAAATCTCACTTTTTTCATTAAAGGTGTGGCCCTATCCCATTTAGGAAGACATTTTTTTATAGTATATTCATATGTAAAGGTTAAGTTTCTTTTCTTAAATTTGACAAAATTTTGGCAGCAATTTGCATTGATCTCCAAGTACACGACATGAAAGCGGTGTCATGAATTCCACCACAATGAAGTATGCACTCAGAGAACAAAGTGAAATGCATTGTACCGAAATTTCATCAAATTTAAGAAAAGAGACATAACCTATACGTATGAATCTACTATAAAAAATGACTCTTCCCAAATTGTTTAAACGAACAATTCAAGATTCAATACATCGATTAATCCAAAATGTCCAGAAGAATCATTGTATTGAATCTCAAATGGGAAACTAAGGTTCACTCATAATGAATATAAGTTGTATTTAAAGCAATAGTCATTAATAACATAATACAAGTTATAAAAACATTTATAACAAAAAAAAAAGCCTGAAAAGAGTACGAAAGACATTCATACCTGGTGAAGATGGTCACTAAACAATCTGCAATAATGAATGTAGTGATAACGATGCAAACAAGAAAATGAAAAGTGCCTACAAATTACAATTACAATGTCAGTACCCTTTATATACAACAATAACATCTTGGGTTATTACTCTGCTTTAGTTTATTGACCGCAAATGACCATATTATATGATGCAATCCTCCCTAGGAAGGGACCAGTCACCAGAGCCATGAGCAAGAGGCTCCAAGAGGATTGGGCTAGAGCTGCTGAAGAAGTCCCTAGGGTTCTCATGAACCTTAAGGTAGATTTCTGAGCCCATGGGCCAAGGTTGGGTCCAATTATCTTTGTACATATTAGATTAGGATGTCATTATACTTGGTCCTTGTATTTAGGGCTCCATAATGTAGGTAGGATACCCTAGAAATATAGGATTTTTCAGCCCTTGTATTTTAGGGCACCTAGACTAGTTTTTGTATTATGGGTAGTTTTGTAATTTCACATTCACTAAGTGAATATTTGATGTGTGTGTTGAGAAATAAATTTAATTGAATTGGTAGAAGCCCAATCCAATTAAATTTAGAGGGGGAAGTGAGCATTTGCTCACTACACCCCATTGCCACATCATATAGTCATACTTTGTGCATGTCCTTCATGCTTTACATGCCTCATGACACCTAAGCACAATTAGTGGCGAATCTTGGAATTGATCTTGGATTAGTGGGTTGAACCGTAACTGCAATTCACTAATCATAATTAGTGAAGTTTTGGCTCCAAAATTTGGCTCCACAAATTCAATTTCAAATTCAAGTGAAATTTGAATTGAAATTTGAATTTCCCTCCAATTTTGTGTGACACTTAGGCTATAAATAGAGGTCATGTGTGTGCATTTTTTCAACTTTGATCATTTGAAAATTAAACTTCAGATTTCAGAGCTCTTTTAGAGCATAAAATTTTGTGCTCTTCTCTTCCTCTCCCTTCATTCATCTCCTTCTTCCTCCAAGCTCTTATCCATGACCTCCTGTGGTGGTGAGCTTCTTTTAGACTCATCTTCTCCTTGAAGTGGCGTCTCCTCTCTCTCTTCCTTCGCCATTCCACTGCCATTCATCTTCCAAGAAGCAAATGAATCCATTGATGAAGAAGATCCTAGGCCTACAAGCTCCAATGGAGCTTACATCATGTGGTATCAAGAGCATCTTCATCTAGGTGATGTTCTTTTTGCTTCCTCTATCTTTTTGTTCGGTGAATTCTCTTTAATTCCTTGCTCTTCATCTTATTCTCCATGTATATCCTCGATTTTCTTGTTGTTTGGTGCTGTTTAGAGTATATTCAAGAAAATAAACCGATTAAATCTTAGATCTACACTTGTTCTTGCATTTCTATTGTTCTTCATCATGTTTTTGTGTTGATTTTAGGTTCTATCATTTTTCATTCATAATATTCTTGTGCTGAACCTTAGATCTAAATTTTCTTCCAAAATATTGATTAGAAAAAAAAAACACAAAAATCTAAGTGTAAATCACTTAATCCATGTTGTCTTAGAGTCATGTTTAGTCATAGTAATTGTCACATTATATTTTAAGTTTGTGTTGAATTTTTCTTTTTGTTGATTGGATTCTAGATACATTTCTTGTCATTCTTAGCCTATCTTTTGAATTTTGAGTCTAATTCATGCATGTTATTTAGTTCATAACATGTTCTAAATCAATTCCTTGAAGTAGTCTTGTTGTTGAACTCTTTTTTTCTTCTTCTAAGTTTCCTACATGATGCCTAGGATGAAGTTGAGTTGTGGTGCTTAGTTGTGGCTGGATTTGTGAATCAAAACAAGTCTTAAGCTCTCTTGAATTTTGTTATTCAAGATAATTGAGTATAAGAAAACACAAATTGTAACTATCCAAGACTTAAGCAACATAAACACTACTCTTGATTTCTAGGTTGAAATCGCTGGTGCTGGCAACTTGAACATACGAACTTGTATAAATTACTAGGAATTGGTCACTACGTGTTTTGAACTGACATTTTTACTGAATTTTCTAGACATCTGGAAAAAATTTTGAAAAAGGAACCAAGTGATTTCGATTAAAGGAAAAAATAAGAAAAATCATACAAGTTGGCAAAAAAAAACAGTGTCCAGGAAAAAAAAAGTGAAAGGGAAGTGTGCTTGTTGTTTTGGCTCAAAATCTGTTCTATAATTGGTGCCTATTTTATATCAATCCTAGTTCTGAAATTTCAATTGAAAATTACTGTGAATACAAGTTCCAAAACTAGAGGTTTCTTGAGTTTTTTTTATAGTTTTTTTTACTCTACTCTAGAGCCATTCTAAGTTTCTCTTTAAGTCCTAACTTGCTTTTATGTGCTTTTCATTGCTTTAATTGTTGAATAATCCTTGAAAATTTTTCTTGTTAAAACTCTATTGGTTTAGATTTCATTTCATTTTTTGGGTCTTTGGTTATTGCTTGTCTCTTTGTTTCCTTGTTTGTGAGTTGCCATATAGGGAATTTGAAAGGAGGATTAGTGTCATCCCTTGAAGAATTTGAGTCAAGAAGCAAGGTGAAAACCACCTTAAGAGCTATTGGACTAAGAAGCACTCCAAATTGAGTGAATCACCAAAGAGAGAACAACCACCAAAATTGAGAACCTTTTTGTAATTTTGTAATTGACAATTTTCTTACTTTCATTGCTTCCAAATTTTGTAACAAAAATGCCTTTCATTGGAAGTAAGTTGGGAGCCTCCAATAGGTCACCCTACTTCCATTTGTGTGTAATAATTTTAGGCAATTTTCCTTTAGGATTGTGAGTGTTTTGTTGGGAACCTTAAATGTGGTCATCCAAACACTCTTAGGATTCGCCTAGTTTACATTTCTTGCTTACTTCCATTGTCAAACTGCCTAGATAGCTTATCTTTTACCAATTAGTTTTTACCTTATCTTTCACACCTTTTTTAGTGTTTATTTTGGCTAGTTTCAACCATAGTTTCTTTTACCTTTTGTTTTCAAACCCCCAACAAGAAAGAACCATAACTTAGGAACCAACATGAGTCTTCATTCTTCATCTAGTGTTAATGGTAAGGGTTCTACTCCTAAGGACCCCTTGTATAAGATATTAGATGAGTTGAGATCCCTTAAGTTGTGGAAAGAAAAACAAGAGAGAAAAGAAAAAGGTAAAAAAAGAGTGGAAGAAATAAGTCAAGATGAAAGAGACAAAATAAGAGAGAAAGAAAGAAGAAAAATAATGAAAGAAATAAAAAGAGAAAAACATGCCTCCTTTAGTAGTCATGACTCTTGCAAGAGTTTAAGTGAAGAACTTAGTGACTATTATAGAGGGCGCCATAGTTCACATACTAAACATCACTCTCAAGAGGTTAACATTAGCCTCCCATATTTCCATGGAAAAGATAATGTTGAGGCCTACTTAGATTGGGAAATGAAGGTTGAACAACTCTTTGCTTGCCAACATATTAGCGAAGAGAGAAAAGTTCCATTGGCTACCCTTAGCTTTCAAGTGTATGCCCTCTATTGGTGGACTTCCCTTGTTTAGGAACAAAGGATTCATGGGGATTCTCCAGTAGAGTATTGGAATGATCTTAAGAGTGCCCTTAGGAAGAGGCACATTCCCTCCTACTATGAAAGGGAGCTTATGGACAAGCTCCAAAGGCTTAGACAAGGGAGTATGAGTGTTGAAGAATATAGACAACAAATGGAACTACTCTTTTTAAGAGTTGGACTTAGGGAGGAGGAAAGAACAAGCATAGCTAGGTTCCTTAGTGGGCTTAATATAGAAGTGAGGGACAAGGTTGAACTCCTTCCATATAGGGACCTAGATAAGCTAGTCCAACTTTGTATAAGAGTGGAGCAACAACTTAAAAGAAAGCCTTCTTCAAAATCTTATGGATCTCACTCTTATCCAAGGAAGGACCAAGCTCATGGAATTTTGGGGGCTGCACCTTCAAAACCCAAGGAAGATAAGGGTAAGACCATAGAGAATTACACCCCTTAGACTAGTTCCCAAGAAAGGACTAGCAACATTAAATGCTTCAAATATCTTGGGAGAGGTCACATTGCCTCTCAATTCCCCACAAAGAAAACCATGATCATGAGGGGTCAAGACATTTATAGTAGTCAAGAGGAGACTACTTCTTGCATTTCCTCTAGTGGAAGTAAAGATGATGTAAGGGGTGAAGAGTTTAGTGAGGAAGTCTACCCCCATGAAGAAGGTGACCTCTTAATGGTTAAAAGGCTCCTTGGAGGTCAATCTTGTGATCTATCACAATCCCAAAGAAAGAACATCTTTCATACAAGATGCAAAATTTTAGATAAAACTTGTTCTCTCATTGTGGATAGTGGATCTTGTTGCAATTTTTGTAGCACAAGATTAGTTTCCAAGTTGAACCTCACTATCATTCCCCACCCAAAACCTTATAAACTTCAATGGCTCAATGAGCAAGGGGAAATGATAGTTAACCAACAAGTGAAGGTACCTTTCTCCATTGGAACATATAAGGATGAAAATTGTGATATAGTACCCATAGAGGCAGTACATATTCTTTTAGGAAGGATGTGGCAATTTGATAGGAAGATCATTTACAATGGCCTAACTAATGACATTACCCTCACCCATCTTGTGTTGCATCCTTAAACACCTTCACAGGTGGCCAAAGATCAACTAACTATGAAAGATAAGAGGGATGAGGAAGAAAAATTAGAAAAACAAAAGAAAAAGAAGGATAGTAAGGCCTTGTCTTCAAAGGCCAAGGGGAAGGAAAAAGAGGGAAAGGATTCCTCCAAGAAGATTGTTAAGAAGGAAAATCATTTTGCAACAAAAGGTGATATTAAAAGAGCACTCCTTCTTAAACAATCTTTCTACCTTCTCCTATCAAGGGAAACATCCCTTAGCACTGCCACAATTCCTACATTTGAGACCTTACCCCTAAAGGTCCAAGAACTCTTACATGAATTTGGTGATATATTTCCCAAAGAGATACCCCTTGGGCTACCTCCTTTAAGGGGAATAGAACACCAAATAGATTTAGTCCCAGGAGTAAGCCTTCCTAATAGGCCAGCCTATAGGACTAACCCTCAGGAGACTAAGGAGATAGAGTCTCAAGTTAAAGAATTTTTGGAGAAGGGTTGGGTCTAAGAGAGCCTAAGCCCATGTGCTGTGCAAGTGTTGTTGGTGCCCAAAAAGGATGGTACGTGGAGAATGTGTACAGATTGCAGGGCCATCAACAACATCACTATAAAGTATAGGCACCCCATTCCTAGACTTGATGATTTGCTTGATGAGTTGCATGGTGCCAATATCTTTTCAAAATTGATCTTAAAAGTGGTTATCACCAAATCAGGATGGAAAAGGGTGATGAGTGGAAAACCGCTTTCAAGACCAAGTTTGGTTTATATGAATGGCTAGTGATGCCTTTTGGGCTCACTAATGCACCAAGCACCTTTATGAGGCTTATGCATCATGTCTTAAGGGATTTCATAGGTAGATTTGTAGTTGTTTATTTTGATGATATTTTAGTGTACAGTAGGAGCCTAGATGATCACTTAGGACATCTCAGACAAGTTCTTTCAGTCCTTAGGAAAAACACCCTCTTGCAAATATAGAGAAGTGTACCTTTTGTGTAGATAATATAGTTTCCTTAGGGTTTGTAGTTGGTAGAAATGGGGTCCAAGTGGACCCTGAGAAAATCAAGGCTATCCAAGAATGGCCCACCCCAAAAAATGTGGGAGATATTAAGAGCTTCCATGGGTTAGCAAGCTTCTATAGAAGGTTCGTTCCTAATTTCTCTACAATTGCATCACCTCTCAATGAGCTGGTGAAGAAGAATGTGGCATTTACCTGGGGTGAAAAACAAGAGCAAGCCTTTGCTTTTGTCAAAGAAAAGCTTACTAAGACACCTGTTCTAGCTCTTCCTGACTTTTCTAAAACTTTTGAGCTAGAATGCGATGCCTTTGGAGTGGGAGTTGGAGCTGTATTGTTACAAGGTGGGCACCCTATTTCTTATTTTAGTGAAAAACTTCATAGTGTCACCCTCAACTACCCCACCTATGATAAAGAGCTTTATGCCTTAATAAGAGCCCTCCAAACTTGGAAACATTACCTTGTTTCCAAGGAATTTGTCATTCATAGTGATCATCAATCACTTTAGTACATTAGAGGACAAAGCAAGTTAAACAAAAGGCATGCAAAATGGGTAGAGTACCAAGAGCAATTTTCATATGTTATCAAATACAAAAAGGGAAAAACAAATGTGGTAGCTGATGCCTTCTCTAGGAGACACACATTGTTTTGCTCCCTAGGAGCTCAAATTTTAGGATTTGATAACATTAGGGACTTGTTTGCTTTAGATGAACATTTCTCTCCCATTTACGAGAGTTGTGGGAAAAGGCCCAAGATGTATTCTATTTGGTTGAAGGGTATTTGTTCAAAGAGGAAAAGCTTTGCATACCCCGAGGATCCATTAGGAAATTACTTGTGAAAGAGAGCCACGAGGGTGGGCTCATGGGCCACTTTGGGATAGACAAGACTCTTGTCTTACTCAAAGAAAAGTTTTATTGGCCCCATATGAAGAAAGATAGGTTTAGCAAGATGGCACAATTTATACCCTGCCACAAGGTGGATGATGCTTCCCACATCTCAAAACTCTTTTTCAGGGAAGTTGTGAGACTCCATGGTTTGCCTAGGACCATTGTGTCAGATAGAGATGCTAAGTTCCTTAGCCACTTATGGAAAACCTTATGGGCTAAGCTAGGAACTAAACTTCTTTTCTCTACTACTTGTCATCCACAAACTGATTGTCAAACAGAGGTAGTGAATAGGTCTTTATCCATCTTTTTAAGGGGTTTTCTGAAAGGCAACCTTGGAATGAGTATCTTCCTTATGTAGAATTTGCCTACAACATGGGGGTTCATAGAACCACCAAGCAATCCCCTTTTGAGGTTGTCTATGGGTTCAATCCCCTAACACCATTAGACCTCATTCCCCTTCCACTAGACACTTCTTTTATACATAAAGAAGGGGAATCTAGGTCAGAGTTTGTAAAGAAGTTGCATGAGAGGGTTAAGAACCAAACAAAGGTGTATTCAAATAAAGGCTATAGAGGAAGGAAAGAGCTAATTCTTAATGAGGGTGACTGGGTTATGCTCCATCTTAGGTAGGATAGATTCCCTACTAAAAGGAAATCCAAGCTTAGCCCTAGAGGGGATGGACCTTTCCAGGTTTTGGAGAGGATCAATAACAATGCCTATAGGTTGGACCTCCTAGAAGAGTATGGAGTCAACACCACTTTTAACATTTTTGATTTAATTCCTTTTGAAGGTGGAGCTGATATTGAGGAGGAGGAACTAACAGATTTAAGGTCAAATCCTCTTCAAGGGGGAGGGAATGATGCAATCCTCCCTAGGAAGGGACCAGTCACTAGAGCCATGAGCAAGAGGCTCCAAGAGGATTGGGCTAGAGCTGCTGAAGAAGGCCCTAGGGTTCTCATGAACCTTAAGGTAGATTTCTGAGCCCATGGGCCAAGGTTGGGTCCAATTATCTTTGTACATATTAGATTAGGATGTCATTATACTTGGTCCTTGTATTTAGGGCTCCATAATGTAGGTAGGATACCCTAGAAATATAGGATTTTTCAACCCTTGTATTTTATGGCACCTAGACTAGTTTTTGTATTATGGGTAGTTTTGTAATTTCACATTCACTAAGTGAATATTTGATGTGTGTGTTGAGAAATAAATTTAATTGAATTGGTAGAAGCCCAATCCAATTAAATTTTAGAGGGGGAGGTGAGCATTTGCTTACTACACCCCATTGCCACATCATATAGTCATACTTTGTGCATGTCCTTCATGCTTTACATGCCTCATGACACCTAAGCACAATTAGTGGCGAATCTTGGAATTGATCTTGGATTAGTGGGCTGAACCATAACTGCAATTCACTAATTATAATTAGTGAAGTTTTGGCTCCAAAATTTGGCTCCATAAATTCAAGTGAAATTTGAATTTCCCTCCAATTTTGTGTGACACTTGGGCTATAAATAGAGGTCATGTGTGTGCATTTTTTTAACTTTGATCATTTGAAAATTAAACTTCAGATTTCAGAGCTCTTTTAGAGCACAAAAATTTTGTGCTCTTCTCTTCCTCTCCCTTCATTCATCTCTTTCTTCCTCCAAGCTCTTATCCATGGCCTCCTATGGTTGTGAGCTTCTTCTAGACTCATCTTCTCCTTGAAGTGGCATCTTCTTTCTCTTTTCCTTCTCCATTCCGCTGTCATTCATCTTCCTAGGCCTACAAGCTCCAATGGAGCTTACATCATTATATAAAGAAGGAACAAGAACAAAATAGATTTAATATGTTTCAAGAATCTGCAATGAATAAAATCAAAGAAAAGAAATTTCACACACTAACAGAATCGTAATTTATATATAATTAAATTAATAACAAGTAATGACTAATCCAATTTAGTCAATGACCAATCAATACATCTATAAATACAACTACTAATTCTAATCTTGGAGCCTACACTAATACAAAGATAGTGTAAATTAAAAGTCTGAATTAAATTGGTAAAAACAAAATTTTTCATTAAAAGATGGGTGTAAGAGTTTTTACTCGCTTAAATTGACGGTTACACAACCATCTTTATTTTTAAAAAACAAGAAACAATATTCCTAATAAAGAAAAAAGTCGCTTAGCATCAATAAGATCCCACAATTGAATCCAATATATAAAAATGCAAATACAAGGTGATTATTAACTTGGGCCTGAGACCCACAACAACTAAATTAACCTATAACTCAAACCCCACAATATTAATCCATTATGTACCCAAACTACCTTTGAGTCCATCGGTAAGCAAAAAAAAAAACAAACAAGGATCATTCACAGCTTAATTTAAACTTAGATTGAGAAGTTCACATGAATTATCAAGTTGGGCTTAAAACCCCACGAGTACAAAAAAAAAACCAAACCCAATGAACACATTTTCCACCCACGAAGACAATACAAAGGTACTACACATTGATACCAATCATCCCCAAGCTTAGTATTCCCGAACTATGGATATGATATGACAGAGATACAAAATTTGTGATTAAGATTAAAGAATCATAAGATTCAGCTTCTTCAACTAGCTTAGCTTAAAACCTTTTTGGACCATGTTTCGTGTTAGGAATAGAGAGCACACTTTCAGTACGAATATGAGTCAGTTAATACACCAAACATCGCACATTTTCAAGAACAAAGAGCACATTTTAGACATGAAGCAAAAGCATTTCTCAATGAACACATTTTCAGGTACTAACCTGGGGAGGAAGTCACGAGGGAATTGGACATGAAACCAAAGAAGGCTTCAAGTCGCAAGGTAGAGATAATACAAAACAATGACGAGGTCGCAGCAAAACATGGGTGAGGCAGTGACGGTGTTACAGTAGAACGCGGGAGCACCTTTGTAATGACCCGCCTCGTCGTTACGATATCACCACTCTAATAACTGAAAAATTAAATTCTTTTTCTTTCTTTTATGAAAACTCCATTATTTTTACTTATGAAAATCATAGTAAATTTGAATTTCACAAATATATATATATATATATATATATATATATATATATATATATATATATATATATATATATATATATATATATATATATATATATATATTGTCCCCAAACACGCACCAATGTTTGACCTAATACATGAATATTATGTCATTCATCCACAATAGATATATCGCATCCCATTCGTTAAAAACATAGTTTTTCTTGAAAGAAAATCAGCATGCAATAGGGACATGCAGATATTCTCAGAGCTAGGTTCCCTGACCCTAACTATGGTGTCAAAATAGTAAATTTTATAATAACTCCCCTCACCTATCGTGAGCTCTCCGTCAGTTTCTCTTTGCATCACTTAGAGGTCTCTCTCTCGTTCACGCTTGTCAGTCCAACGCAAGTCTCTATTACACCAAAACAAAAGGAATTTAGCATAGGCTTCAAAAACAAGATCAAAGGAAACATTCGGGGTCAAATACCACTGTCAAAACATAAGGGATAGAGGGGTATTTCGGGTTCTACAGAAAAGAAACATCTTTTTGAAATTCCGATCACGCCAATGTGACCGGGGTTTAGTGAATGCCGCAAAAATAACCTCAAGGTCATAAAAAGATAACTTTTACAATGTCTCATTCTCTAGGATTTTTCAAAGGAAGTGTAAAAACACCCTATAACAGTACCCAACACATAAGAGACACTAAGAGGAACTCAAACTAGCTAGGAGAAGGCTTAGAAGTCAAGGTTACCTTAGAGAAACTTTGAAATGGAGGATTGAGGGATTTTCTCCACCGAATTCTGAGGATTCTGCTCTGATTAAAGTGTTCCTCTTGGTGTGGGGGTCCAACGGCAAGCAACAGCGGCTCATAGCGGCCACTGGTGGTCTTGGGTGGTGGAAAATAAGGTTTTAGGGTTTGGGAGACGTTTTTGGGGGAAGAGGTGAGTGAAATTGTGTTTTTCACGCTAAGGACGTATTTATAACCTGCAACATTTGCTTAGCGGGCCTTCTGGGCGCTCAGTGCACTTCCTCTCGGTTGGAAATGGGCTTAGTGCAGCTTTGGGCCGCTCAGCACAATTCCCCTCGGTTGGAATTGCGCTTAGCGTGCCTTTCTCGCTTAGCGGGAGACTAAAAGTTATTATTTTCAAGATCCCAACGGTCAGACAGTAGGAACATATCTTAGGGATATCCAGACAAAATTTGAAGATGATGCAACAGTTAACGAATCTGGTGTCGCGATTTCATTGAACTAGGTTTTGGTAAAATCTAAAATCTCATACTTTCAACTTAGCTCAACAAAACTCCACATAATTCAACATCCATATCAAGAAATTCACACATGACTAGTTCAAGGCATACTTCAACTCATTCAAGTCTATCATGTAGTCAAATAACACAACAAAATAATCAAACATCAAATATAATTACTAATAATATATATATCAGGGTGTTACAACCTTCGCGAGTGATGGTGGTGAGACTGAGCACGAGGACCTTCGCGAAGGAGAGGACTGTCACGAGGGTGAGAGTGAGAGCTCTGGTGAAGGGTGAGAGTGAGAGCGAGACTGAAGCGCCATGGACAGAGAGAGTGAGAGTGAGAAGCACGAAAGAAAATTATAAATAGGATAGCACAACGTTGGTTTTTTCCAAAAATCAATGTTAACGCGTTTTGTTAACAACAATTTTTCAAAAAAAATGATGTTAACAAAAGTTCATTAACATTGATTTCTAAAAAACTGATGTTAACGAACTCACATCGGTTTTTGAAAAAACCGATGTCAACGAATTCATGTTATTTATGATTATGCCATCGTGTTTTCATTAACATCGATTGTATCGAAAAATGATGTTAGCCTAGCGATTTTAAAAGTATATTTTCTAGTAGTGGGAGTAGACAATGGCCATGAAATACCTTTCCGACATTTTTGTTAGAAGCAGCGAGTGACAACATCGTGCACATGGGAAACCTAGATCTATTTTTTGAAGATATCATAATACCGACCATTGTTTCTTCTTTGTGACACCCCTATTTATCCTTCATAGGCGAATGTTGATGGTGTTGGATCGAGTGGCCTCAGAATAATTAAGAAGGGAGGGTTGAATTAATTATTCCTAAAACTTTACCAATTAAAAATTACTCTTTTAAGGCTTTTACTTTTGTTGTTAAGAGAATATGGAGTAGAAGAGAAACTTAACAGAAAGTAAAAGCGAAAATTAAATGCACAACGGAAAGTAAAAGAGTAGGGAAGAAGGAAACAAACACACAAGAGTTTTTATACTGGTTCGGCAACAACCCGTGCCTACCTCCAGTCCTCAAGCGACCTGGGGTCCTTGAGATTTCTTTCAACCTTGTAAAAATCCTTTTACAAGCAAAGATCCACAAGGGATGTACCCTCCCTTGTTCTCTTTGAAACCCTAGTGGATGTACCCTCCACTAGAACTAATCCACAAGAGATGTACCCTCTCTTGTTCTCAGTCAAACCCAAGTAGATGTACCCTCTACTTGTACCACAAAGGATGTACCCTCCAATGTGTTAAGACAAAGATCTCAGGCTGTTAAACCTTTGATACTTTGTGAATGGGGATACAAAAGAATTCTCAGGCGGTTAAACCTTTGAACGCTTTTGTATTAGGGAATGGGAAGAATCAAAAGAATTCTCAGACTGTGTCATTTTGAATTCTTTGACAAGGGAGAAGGGAGACACAAAAGAATTCAGGCGGTTAGTCCTTTTTTCTTTAGGAAAAGGGAGAAGAGAGACACAAAAAGAATTCAGGCGATTAATCCTTGGCGAATGGCAAAGGGAGAAGAGAATGAAAAGGATGAATAGCACAGGTTTTCAAGGTTTAGAAAACCAAAAAACTTCAGAAAGCTTTTGGTACAAAGAAGAAGAAGAAGTTCAAAGAGATTCAAGGCTTGTAAAGGATTGTATGAATAATTGTTCAAGATTGTTGTTGGAAAGATTGATTCGGAATGCAAAACAAAGCCTTGCTTTTATAAACTCTTGATGTCTGGTCAAGAAGGCCATTCAGAAGAGTTATAACTTTTTAGAAAAACTTAAAACCCATTTGAAAAAGTCAAAACCTTTTTGAAGAGTTACATCTTTAGATTTTTCAAAAACAAACACTGGTAATCGATTACCAAATATGTGTAATCGATTACACAAAGCTTTTGAGTGAAACAATGTGACTCTTCACTTTTAAATTTGAATTTCAACGTTCAAGGACACTGGTAATCGATTACCAAAACATTGTAATCGATTACAGCCTTTTGAAAATATTTGGAACGTTGTAAATTCAGTTTGAAAACTTTTTCAAACTCATTTTCCTACTGGTAATCGATTACAACAATATGGTAATCGATTACCAGAGAGTAAAAACTCTTTGGTAAAGGTTTTGTCAAAAACTCATGTGCTGTTCAAAGTTTTGAAAAACTTTTTAATACTTATCTTGATTGAGTCCTTTCTTTATTCTTGAATCTTGAGTCTTGAATCTTGATCTTGATTCTTGAGATCTTGCATCTTGAATCTTGATTCTTGATTGTAGGCTTTCTTCTTGAGTCTTGAATTCTTCTTGATTCTTGAACTCTTGACTTGTTCTTGATTCACTTGAGATGTTCTTTGATTCACTTGAGTTTTTCTTTGATCTTTTGAGCTTTTTGTTCATCACCTTTGTCATCATCTTTTGTTGTCATCATTGTTATCATCAAAACACCTTTGAATCATTGTTGATTCATCATGAAGCTTTGCTTCCACAATCTCCCCCTTTTTTATGATGACAACTTCAGAAATCAAGAAACACACACACACTTTTTCCTAGTCGATCACTCTTATAAATGCTCCCCCTTTGTTTTTGAATTTATGCTTATCTTAAAATTAAATTATTTACTCATGTGAGTTCTTGATTTATCCCTATTTCTCTCCCCCTTTGGCATCAACAAAAAGCCAAAGTGTGTATTTAAACTTAAAGTATGCAAATATATCTTAAACATTCATACAGCATTCATAAAAAATATTAACCACAACATGAAGTAAAAACCATGAAGTAACAATCATAAATAGATTAACTTATAAAATCCACATAGTCAAATAAGATACTTGTTCAACCAAACCATGCAAATAAGGAAATAATAAATTGTTCAAATACCATAGTAATATAGCCAAAATACAAGGCTGAAAATCAAAGTAGTAATATTAAAATATAAGTCTAAGATGATGGTGGCGGCGGTGGTGGAAGATCAAAGCTTGACCGGATGTAAGATACATCTTCTTCGACCTTAGTCATTCTTGACTCCATTTCATTGAAGCGCATATCCACTTGCAGTTCCAAAGTATCAAACCTCTCACCAACAAAGGTTTGAAGACCATCAAACCTTTCCAAAATCTTCGAAAGAAGAGATGAATCTTCTCCCTCATGACCTTCTTCACCAATATTTCTAGCACCCTTCTTTACCCATGATCCATCATGCTCCTTAATATAACCAAAGGATGCTATGACTGAAGCGCCTATAAGGAATGATCTCTTGATTGGAACATAAGGTTCAGAATCAAGAGGGATGTTGAAATGTTGAAGGAAGAGGGTAACAAGGTGAGGATAAGGCAACGGGGCATTCAATCGCAACGCCTTATGCATGCGATATCTAACAAGATGTGCCCAATCAATTTGTAAACCTTTATGAAAGGCCCACATGACAATGAGATCTTCTTCAAAAACCTGGGCAAGGTTTGAAGATCTAGGAAGCAAAATGCGAACTATAAGGTAATGGAGGATGCGGCTTTCAAAAGCCAATGAACCAGCAAGAAGTCTTCCAGTCATATCCGCTTGGTTGGTGCAAACCAATCGGCGGGCATCATGCACAGAGAAATCGAATTTCCATTCATCAATCAGTGCACCCTCAAAAGTCATACCTTCACTAGGCAATTTGGTTAAGTCAAAAAACAGGGATTGGTCAATGACCATCTTAATCCCATAGATTTCAGACATTAGAACACCTTCATGAATTTCTAAATTAGAATAGAAGGCTTTTGTTAGTGCTTAGCTTTACTTAGTTTTAAAAGATTGGCTAAAATTTTGTTAAAACATAAAGCACTTAGACAATGAAGGAAAGCTGGAGTTGCTGCACATGATGTCTAACATTATGTCAAGGAATCAGATTGGGGTGCACAATGCACAAGGCAAGATAAAATGTCAAATGAAGAATTGAAGCTGCAGGATCCACGATGTCGGATACAATGTCCAGGACATCCTGCCCGAAAATACTGGACACATAAATCTGTTATATCTTTAACAGATTAATGTGCAGTCAGCAACAGATTAGGAGCTCTATCTTTAGGAACGAATTAAAAGATAATTAAAGATTGAATTACAAACTTGAATAGTTTCGTTCAGGGATTAGAGATTGAAGATAAAAACTAAAAGATAAAACTTTATCTTTTAGATCTTTAAGTGCAGATTTTTCAGGAGAATGATAGAGCTTATCCAGCGGAAGTTGTTGCAGCCCAGATACGTACACTGCTATATAAACATGAAGGCTGCACGGGTTTTTTATCAAGTCAGAGATTGAAGAGTTATTTTGTGAGTTTTGTGACTTGAGTGTTTTGTGAGCCACCTTGATGTTACCCTAACATCAAGTGTTGGACCTGAGTGTGTAGAGTTGATCTCTATTGTTCAGAGAGCAATCTCTGGTGTGTCTTTGATTTGTTTGTAAACACGGGTGAGTGATTGAGAGGGAGTGAGAGGGGTTCTCATATCTAAGAGTGGCTCTTAGGTAGAAGTTGCATGGGTAGTGGTTAGGTGAGAAGGTTGTATACAGTGGCTGTTAGATCTTCGAACTAATACTATTTTAGTGGATTTCCTCCCTGGCTTGGTAGCCCCCAGATGTAGGTGACGTTGCACCGAACTGGGTTAACAATTCTCTTGTGTTATTTACTTGTTTAATCTGTTCATACTGTCATATACAATCTGCATGTTCTGAAGCGCGATGTCGTGACATCCTGTACGACATCTGTCCTCAGTATCAGAATTTCAATTGGTATCAGAGCAGGCACTCTAAATCACTGAGTGAGATCTAGGGAGATAAATTCTGATGAACATGGAGAAAGAAGGAGGACCAGTGAACAGACCACCAATTCTGGATGGAACCAACTATGAATACTGGAAAGCAAGGATGGTGGCCTTCCTCAAATCACTGGATAGCAGAACCTGGAAAGCTGTCATCAAAGGCTGGGAACATCCCAAGATGCTGGACACAGAAGGAAAGCCCACTGATGAATTGAAGCCAGAAGAAGACTGGACAAAAGAAGAAGACGAATTGGCACTTGGAAACTCCAAAGCCTTGAATGCCCTATTCAATGGAGTTGACAAGAATATCTTCAGATTGATCAACACATGCACAGTTGCCAAGGATGCATGGGAGATTCTGAAAACCACTCATGAAGGAACCTCCAAAGTGAAGATGTCCAGATTGCAACTATTGGCTACAAAATTCGAAAATCTGAAGATGAAGGAGGAAGAATGCATTCATGACTTCCACATGAACATTCTTGAAATTGCCAATGCTTGCACTGCCTTGGGAGAAAGGATGACAGATGAAAAGCTGGTGAGAAAGATCCTCAGATCTTTGCCTAAGAGATTTGACATGAAAGTCACTGCAATAGAGGAGGCCCAAGACATTTGCAACATGAGAGTAGATGAACTCATTGGTTCCCTTCAAACCTTTGAGCTAGGACTCTCGGATAGGACTGAAAAGAAGAGCAAGAACCTGGCGTTCGTGTCCAATGATGAAGGAGAAGAAGATGAGTATGACCTGGATACTGATGAAGGTCTGACTAACGCAGTTGTGCTCCTTGGAAAACAGTTCAACAAAGTGCTGAAAAGAATGGACAGGAGGCAGAAACCACATGTCCGGAACATCCCTTTCGACATCAGGAAAGGTAGTGAATACCAGAAGAAGTCAGATGAAAAGCCCAGTCACAGCAAAGGAATTCAATGCCATGGGTGTGAAGGCTATGGACACATCAAAGCTGAATGTCCCACCCATCTCAAGAAGCAGAGGAAAGGACTTTCTGTATGTTGGTCAGATGATACAGAGAGTGAACAAGAAAGTGATTCTGATAGAGATGTGAATGCACTCACTGGGAGATTTGAATCTGATGAAGATTCAAGTGATATTGATATTGAAATCACTTTTGATGAGCTTGCTATATCCTATAGAGAACTATGCATCAAAAGTGAGAAGATTCTTCAGCAAGAAGCTCAACTGAAGAAGATCATTGCAAATCTGGAGGCTGAGAAGGAGGCACATGAAGAGGAGATCTCTGAGCTTAAAGGAGAAATTGGTTTTCTGAACTCTAAACTGGAAAACATGACAAAATCAATAAAGATGCTGAATAAAGGCTCAGATATGCTTGATGAGATGCTACAGCTTGGGAAGAATGTTGGAAACCAGAGAGGACTTGGATTTAATCATAAATCTGCTGGCAGAACAACCATGACAGAATTTGTTCCTGCCAAAAACAGCACTGGAGCCACGATGTCACAACATCGGTCTCGACATCATGGAACGCAGCAGAAAAAGAGCAAAAGAAAGAAGTGGAGGTGTCACTACTGTGGCAAGTATGGTCACATAAAGCCTTTTTGCTATCATCTACATGGCCATCCACATCATGGAACTCAAAGTAGCAGCAGCGGAAGGAAGATGATGTGGGTTCCAAAACACAAGATTGTTAGTCTTGTTGTTCATACTTCACTTAGAGCATCAGCTAAGGAAGATTGGTACCTAGATAGCGGCTGTTCCAGACACATGACAGGAGTTAAAGAATTCCTGGTGAACATTGAACCTTGCTCCACTAGCTATGTGACATTTGGAGATGGCTCTAAAGGAAAGATCACTGGAATGGGAAAGCTAGTCCATGATGGACTTCCTAGTCTGAACAAAGTACTGCTGGTGAAGGGACTGACTGCAAACTTGATCAGCATCAGTCAGTTGTGTGATGAAGGATTCAATGTAAACTTCACAAAGTCAGAATGCTTGGTGACAAATGAGAAGAGTGAAGTTCTAATGAAGGGCAGCAGATCAAAGGACAACTGTTACCTATGGACACCTCAAGAAACCAGTTACTCCTCCACATGTCTATCCTCCAAAGAAGATGAAGTCAAAATATGGCATCAAAGATTTGGACATCTGCACTTAAGAGGCATGAAGAAAATCATTGACAAAGGTGCTGTTAGAGGCATTCCCAATCTGAAAATAGAAGAAGGCAGAATCTGTGGTGAATGTCAGATTGGAAAGCAAGTCAAGATGTCCCACCAGAAGCTTCAACATCAGACCACTTCCAGGGTGCTGGAACTACTTCACATGGACTTGATGGGGCCTATGCAAGTTGAAAGCCTTGGAGGAAAGAGGTATGCCTATGTTGTTGTGGATGATTTCTCCAGATTTACCTGGGTCAACTTTATCAGAGAGAAATCAGACACCTTTGAAGTATTCAAAGAGTTGAGTCTAAGACTTCAAAGAGAAAAAGACTGTGTCATCAAGAGAATTAGGAGTGACCATGGCAGAGAGTTTGAAAAAACCAAGTTTACTGAATTCTGCACATCTGAAGGCATCACTCATGAGTTCTCTGCAGCCATCACACCACAACAAAATGGCATAGTTGAAAGGAAAAACAGGACTTTGCAAGAAGCTGCTAGGGTCATGCTTCATGCCAAAGAACTTCCCTATAATCTCTGGGCTGAAGCCATGAACACAGCATGCTATATCCACAACAGAGTCACACTTAGAAGAGGGACTCCAACCACACTGTATGAAATCTGGAAAGGGAGGAAGCCAACTGTCAAGCACTTCCACATCTTTGGAAGTCCATGTTACATTTTGGCAGATAGAGAGCAAAGGAGAAAGATGGATCCCAAGAGTGATGCAGGAATATTCTTGGGATACTCTACAAACAGCAGAGCATATAGAGTATTCAATTCCAGAACCAGAACTGTGATGGAATCCATCAATGTGGTTGTTGATGATCTAACTCCAGCAAGAAAGAAGGATGTCGAAGACGATGTCAAAACATCGGGAGACAATGTAGCAGATACAGCTAAAAGTGCAGAAAATGCAGAAAATGCAGAAAACTCTGATTCTGCTACAGATGAACCAAACATCAATCAACCTGACAAGAGTCCCTCCATTAGAATCCAGAAGATGCACCCCAAGGAGCTGATTATAGGAGATCCAAACAGAGGAGTCACTACAAGATCAAGGGAGATTGAGATTGTCTCCAATTCATGCTTTGTCTCCAAAACTGAGCCAAAGAATGTGAAAGAGGCACTGACTGATGAGTTCTGGATCAATGCTATGCAAGAAGAATTGGAGCAATTCAAAAGGAATGAAGTTTGGGAGCTAGTTCCTAGACCCGAGGGAACTAATGTGATTGGCACCAAGTGGATCTTCAAGAACAAAACCAATGAAGAAGGTGTTATAACCAGAAACAAGGCCAGACTTGTTACTCAAGGCTACACTCAGATTGAAGGTGTAGACTTTGATGAAACTTTCGCCCCTGTTGCTAGACTTGAGTCCATCAGATTGTTACTTGGTGTAGCTTGCATCCTCAAATTCAAGCTGTACCAGATGGATGTGAAGAGCGCGTTTCTGAATGGATACCTGAATGAAGAAGTCTATGTGGAGCAGCCAAAGGGATTTGTAGATCCAACTCATCCAGATCATGTATACAGGCTCAAGAAGGCTCTCTATGGATTGAAGCAAGCTCCAAGAGCTTGGTATGAAAGGCTAACAGAGTTCCTTACTCAGCAAGGGTATAGGAAGGGAGGAATTGACAAGACTCTCTTTGTCAAACAAGATGCTGAAAACTTGATGATAGCACAGATATATGTTGATGACATTGTGTTTGGAGGGATGTCGAATGAGATGCTTCGACATTTTGTCCAACAGATGCAATCTGAATTTGAGATGAGTCTTGTTGGAGAGCTGACTTATTTTCTGGGACTCCAAGTGAAGCAGATGGAAGACTCCATATTCCTCTCACAAAGCAAGTATGCAAAGAACATTGTCAAGAAGTTTGGGATGGAAAATGCCAGCCATAAAAGAACACCTGCACCTACTCACTTGAAGCTGTCAAAGGATGAAGCTGGCACCAGTGTTGATCAAAGTCTGTACAGAAGCATGATTGGGAGCTTACTATATTTAACAGCAAGCAGACCTGACATCACCTTTGCAGTAGGTGTTTGTGCAAGATATCAAGCCAATCCCAAGATAAGTCACTTGAATCAAGTAAAGAGAATTCTGAAATATGTAAATGGCACCAGTGACTATGGAATTATGTACTGTCATTGTTCAGATTCAATGCTGGTTGGATATTGTGATGCTGATTGGGCTGGAAGTGCAGATGACAGAAAAAGCACTTCTGGTGGATGTTTCTATTTGGGAAACAATCTTATTTCATGGTTCAGCAAGAAGCAGAACTGTGTGTCCCTATCTACTGCAGAAGCAGAGTATATTGCAGCAGGAAGCAGCTGTTCACAACTAGTTTGGATGAAGCAGATGCTGAAGGAGTACAATGTCGAACAAGATGTCATGACATTGTACTGTGACAACATGAGTGCTATTAATATTTCTAAAAATCCTGTTCAACACAGCAGAACCAAGCACATTGACATTAGACATCACTATATTAGAGATCTTGTTGATGATAAAGTTATCACACTGGAGCATGTTGCCACTGAGGAACAAGTAGCAGATATTTTCACAAAGGCATTGGATGCAAATCAGTTTGAAAAACTGAGGGGCAAGCTGGGCATTTGTCTGCTAGAGGAGTTATAGCAGTTACTTCTATCTGAACGTGCTCAAACTTCTCACTTAACATTAATAGCACGTTCACTACTGGGCCAAAACAAATTCAACCTCCGTTTCACACGTTCTCCTACATTCCTCATTCAAACTTACATTTTCGTGGCAATCTCGTTTTCATCAGCATTCCCCAACACTTCTCAGATATTCACGAAACCACTCCCAAAGCTCTGCTTCTCCATGGCTACCTCACCAAAAGAAACCTCATCCCCTGTTTCACCCTCTGTACCATCATCTCCATCATCCTCCAAAACTCCATCAAACCAGGAACAACCTGCACTCAATATCCAATCCATACAAATGATTCCTGGTCCAGGCCCTGTTCCTGAGAAACTGGTCCCTAAAAGACAACAGGGAGTGAAGATTTCTGAAAACCCTAGCTTTGCAACAAGCCCTAGGGAAGAAGACACTGAGATGGATAAGAAGATCCGCAGTTTTGTGAATAGCATTTTGAAAAATGCTTCTGTCCCTGATGCTGATAAAGATGTCCCAACATCTTCCACCCCAAATGCTGAAGTCCTCTCTTCATCCAGTAAAGAGAAATCAACAGAGGAAGAGGATCAAGCCACAGAGGAGACCCCTGCACCAAGGGCACCAGAACCTGCTCCAGGTGACTTCATTGACCTAGAAGAAGTAGAATCTGATGAGGAACCCATTGCCAAAAAGTTGGCACCTGGCATTGCAGAAAGATTACAAAGCAGAAAGGGAAAAACCCCCATTACTAGGTCTGGACGAATCAAAACTACTGCACAGAAGAAGAGCACACCAATCACTCCTACCACATCCAGATGGAGCAAAGTTGCAATCCCTTCCAAGAAGAGGAAAGAAATTTCCTCATCTGATTCTGATGATGATGTCGAACTAGATGTTCCCGACATCAAGAGAGCCAAGAAATCAGGGAAAAAGGTGCCTGGAAATGTCCCTGATGCCCCATTGGACAACATTTCATTCCACTCCATTGGCAATGTTGAAAGGTGGAAATTTGTATATCAACGCAGACTTGCTTTAGAAAGAGAACTGGGAAGAGATGCCTTGGATTGCAAGGAGATCATGGACCTCATCAAGGCTGCTGGACTGCTGAAAACTGTCACCAAGTTGGGAGATTGTTATGAAAGTCTAGTCAGGGAATTCATTGTCAACATTCCCTCTGACATAACAAACAGAAAGAGTGATGAGTATCAGAAAGTGTTTGTCAGAGGAAAATGTATTAGATTCTCCCCTGCTGTAATCAACAAGTACCTGGGCAGACCAACTGAAGGAGTGGTGGATATTGCTGTTTCTGAGCATCAAATTGCCAAGGAAATCACTGCCAAGCAAGTCCAGCATTGGCCAAAGAAAGGGAAGCTGTCTGCAGGGAAGCTAAGTGTGAAGTATGCAATCCTACATAGGATTGGCACTGCCAACTGGGTACCCACCAATCATACTTCCATTGTTGCCACAGGTTTGGGTAAATTTCTGTATGCTGTTGGAACCAAGTCCAAATTTAATTTTGGAAACTATATTTTTGATCAAACTATTAAGCATTCAGAATCTTTTGCTGTCAAATTACCCATTGCCTTCCCAACTGTATTGTGTGGCATTATGTTGAGTCAACATCCCAATATTTTAAACAACATTGACTCTGTGAAGAAGAGAGAATCTCCTCTATCCCTGCATTACAAACTATTTGAGGGGACACATGTCCCAGACATTGTCTCGACATTAGGGAAAGCTGCTGCTTCAGGTGCTGTGTCCAAGGATGATTTGATTGCTGAACTCAAGGACACATGCAAGGTGCTGGAGGCAACCATCAAAGCCAACACAGAGAAGAAAATGGAGCTGGAACGCCTGGTCAAAAGACTCTCAGACAATGGCGTTGATGATGGAGAAGCAGCTGAGGAAGAAGAAGATGCAGCAGAGGATACAGAATCAGATGATGATGATTCTGATGCCACCCCATGACTAGCTATTGGGGCATGTCCCTTTGAACAATTGATTGTTATTGGTCTGTAATATTTGCACATTAATTTCATGCCTTCTACTTTTGCCAAATTCTGTCTAAAAAGGGGGAGTAGTAGGATATTATGCATGATTTATGAAGGATATTATGCATGATTTATGATTTTGAGGGGGAGTAGTATTTATACTGCTGCTGCTGATGATGATTGATGTAAGCTACTGAAACTAGTAGCTGATAGAAGATGCTGCAGTGAACTGCTGCCTAGCAGAATATTCACTTCACAGCAGTAAGAGCATGGAGACAGGGGGAGCAGAAAGCTGATGTCACGTGAGATGTCTTGACATCCTGGAAAAGACTTGTAGATTTGCAACTTGCAGAATTTTGCTGTCACCACTACAGATACTGCTGTGCTTGATTACTCTGATAATGAAAGTTGCTGATCCCACTTGCATGACTGCTCGTACCTGCTCAGGAAGTGTCTAAGTATGTTTTAGACAAAATTTGCCAAAGGGGGAGATTGTTAGTGCTTAGCTTTACTTAGTTTTAAAAGATTGGCTAAAATTTTGTTAAAACATAAAGCACTTAGACAATGAAGGAAAGCTGGAGTTGCTGCACATGATGTCTAACATTATGTCAAGGAATCAGATTGGGGTGCACAATGCACAAGGCAAGATAAAATGTCAAATGAAGAATTGAAGCTGCAGGATCCACGATGTCGGATACAATGTCCAGGACATCCTGCCCGAAAATACTGGACACATAAATCTGTTATATCTTTAACAGATTAATGTGCAGTCAGCAACAGATTAGGAGCTCTATCTTTAGGAACGAATTAAAAGATAATTAAAGATTGAATTACAAACTTGAATAGTTTCGTTCAGGGATTAGAGATTGAAGATAAAAACTAAAAGATAAAACTTTATCTTTTAGATCTTTAAGTGCAGATTTTTCAGGAGAATGATAGAGCTTATCCAGCGGAAGTTGTTGCAGCCCAGATACGTACACTGCTATATAAACATGAAGGCTGCACGGGTTTTTTATCAAGTCAGAGATTGAAGAGTTATTTTGTGAGTTTTGTGACTTGAGTGTTTTGTGAGCCACCTTGATGTTACCCTAACATCAAGTGTTGGACCTGAGTGTGTAGAGTTGATCTCTATTGTTCAGAGAGCAATCTCTGGTGTGTCTTTGATTTGTTTGTAAACACGGGTGAGTGATTGAGAGGGAGTGAGAGGGGTTCTCATATCTAAGAGTGGCTCTTAGGTAGAAGTTGCATGGGTAGTGGTTAGGTGAGAAGGTTGTATACAGTGGCTGTTAGATCTTCGAACTAATACTATTTTAGTGGATTTCCTCCCTGGCTTGGTAGCCCCCAGATGTAGGTGACGTTGCACCGAACTGGGTTAACAATTCTCTTGTGTTATTTACTTGTTTAATCTGTTCATACTGTCATATACAATCTGCATGTTCTGAAGCGCGATGTCGTGACATCCTGTACGACATCTGTCCTCAGTATCAGAATTTCAGCTTTGACTAATTCAGAATAGACAGGTAATTTCAGAGACATGAATGGAATAAGATTGGAGTTTTCAAATGCTTGGAAGCATTCAAAATTCTCATTTGAGAAGAACTCCATATCTATGAATTTTGGGTCTACAATGGAACGAGAGGAAAAGAGGTTTGTGTACCGTATACGCTGTTCCTCTGATGAGAATAATGATCCAGAGGGAATGGAGGGAGGAATTGGTGCTTCTTGTGACCCGGAATGCAGCTGACTCCGACTCGAAGTTCCTTTTCTCTTTTTCGATGGTTCTGCCATTTGAAGAGTTTTTTTGGGATTTCAATCGGTTCAAATGAAAGAGATTGAAAAAAGATGAAGTTTGGGCTTTGTGGGGAGTGATTTGGATAAGAATTGAGTGAGATATGGCTGGAAGAAAAATTGGGGGCGAGGGTTTTCGAGAGAATGAAAAGTTGCAGGTTTCAGAATTTGAAATTTGAATAAATAGGTGCAGGGACGCATCGTAATCGATTACACACAATATGGTAATCGATTACCAGAGAGCAACTTTGCCAGAAATAACTGCTTGTAATCGATTACACTATTATGGTAATCGATTACCAGTGGTTATTTTAGCCAGAAAACAAAAATAGAAGGCTTTCTAGGAGAGAAGAAGTTTTGAAAACTATTTTTGAAAATACTATATTTGAAAATACTTTATGACTAATTTTCACTCATGTAATTTACATATCACGTCATGCAAAAATATTTAAAACATGAAGATAATCAATTTTATCAAGAACAATTACAACACAAGTATGAAGAATATTGATTTTACTTAAATAAATGAATGAATATTTCATGCAAATAGAATGAAATCAATCAAGCAAATATACTCATGATTTCAATCAATCAAAAGACAAACAAATAAAGAATTTTTAGTCATCATAGTCAATTTGTTTGAATAAAAATTTCAACTTTAAGAGAAATTTTAATAAGATAATGGTTTTGATATTACCTTTTTCAGAATTGAAGAGTCTAGATCTTCAAAGATGAGGATCATGCTTTTTATCCTTGAGAGAAGTTCTTGTCACTTTCATAATCTTTAGTTAGAAGATTAATCTCCTTTTCTGAACCATCAGATGAATCATTGTCATCCCATGCAATGTATGCTTTCTTAGTTCTTCTTTCGTCAAATCTTTTCTTTTCACTTTTCTCCGACCATTCTTCATTTGACGGACAGTTGGCCTTGATGTGACCAATTTGGTTGCATTTGTAACACCTAAGGACTTGAGAATCCTCTTGTGATTTTCTTCCATTATTGAAATTCTGACGCCTATCAATTCTTCTTTTCTTGATGTATTTCTGAAATTTCTTAACAAAGAAGGAAAAATCTTCATCATCAGAATCTTCTTCTTCGTTTTCTTCTTGTATTGAAGATGAGGCTTTAAGGGCTATGCTTCTCTTCTTTTTGTCATTTTCTTCATTCTGATTGAGGCGTTGAAGTTCCATCTCGTGTTCCTGCAATTTACCAAATAAAGTGGCAAGAGACATGGAAGAGAGATCTTTGCTTTCAGAAATAGCAGTTACCTTGGGCTGCCATTCCCTACTTAAACATCTTAAGACTTTATTAATTAAATCCTCATTAGGAAAAACTTTTCCTAATGATGCAAGATGATTTACAATATGTGTAAACCTTTTTTGTAAATTCTGAATGTTTTCATTTGGATTCATCCTAAATAACTCATATTCATGGGTAAGAGTATTTATTCTAGAACTTTTTACATCTGTGGTTCCTTCATGGGTTAACTGGAGAGTATCCCACATATCCTTGGCATTAGTACAATTTGACACTCTAAAGTACTCATCTATCCCTAGGGCTGAAGTGATGATATTTTTGGCTTTGAGATCGTACTGGATTTTTCTCCTATCTTCTTCTGTCCACTGATCTCTAGGTTTTTGGGTTGAAGTACTTGTGCTTACATCTACTATAGTGGGTATATGTGGTCCTAATTCTATTGCTTCCCATATATTTAGATCTATGGCTTCAATGAATATTTGCATGCGGGTTTTCCAATAATGGTAACCCTCACCATTGAAAATGGGTGGTCTGTGAATAGAATTTCCTTCAGGAAACAAGGGATTTGAGGAGGCCATCCTACAAGAAACCTGCTCTGATACCACTTGTTGGATCGAGTGGCCTCAGAATAATTAAGAAGGGGGGGGGGGTTGAATTAATTATTCCAAAAACTTTACCAATTAAAAATTACTCTTTTAAGGCTTTTACTTTTGTTGTTAAGAGAATATGGAGTAGAAGAGAAACTTAACAGAAAGTAAAAGCGAAAATTAAATGCACAGTGGAAAGTAAAAGAGTATGGAAGAAGGAAACAAACACACAAGAGTTTTTATACTGGTTCGGCAACAACCCGTGCCTACCTCCAGTCCCCAAGCGACCTGCGGTCCTTGAGATTTCTTTCAACCTTGTAAAAATCCTTTTACAAGCAAAGATCCACAAGGGATGTACCCTCCCTTGTTCTCTTTGAAACCTTAGTGGATGTACCCTCCACTAGAACTGATCCACAAGAGATGTACCCTATCTTGTTCTCAGTCAAACCCAAGTAGATGTACCCTCTACTTGTACCACAAAGGATGTACCCTCCAATGTGTTAAGACAAAGATCTCAGGCTTTTAAACCTTTAATACTTTGTGAATGGGGATACAAAAGAATTCTCAGGCGGTTAAACCTTTGAACGCTTTTGTATTAGGGAATGGGAAGAATCAAAAGAATTCTCAGACTGTGTCGTTTTGAATTCTTTGACAAGGGAGAAGGGAGACACAAAAGAATTCAAGCGGTTAGTCCTTTGTTCTTTTGGAAAAGGGAGAAGAGAGACACAAAAAGAATTCAGGCGGTTAGTCCTTGGCAAATGGCAAAGGGAGAAGAGAATGAAAAGGATGAATAGCACAAGTTTTCAAGGTTTAGAAAACCAGAAAACTTCAGAAAGCTTTTGGTACAAAGAAGAAGAAGAAGTTCAAAGAGATTCAAAGAGATTCAAGGCTTGTAAAGGATTGTATGAATAATTGTTCAAGATTGTTGTTGGAAAGATTGATTCGGAATGCAAAACAAAGTCTTGCTTTTATAAACTCTTGATGTCTGGTCAAGAAGGCCATTCAGAAGAGTTATAACTTTTTAGAAAAACTTAAAACCCATTTGAAAAAGTCAAAACCTTTTTGAAGAGTTACATCTTTAGATTTTTAAAAAACAAACACTGGTAATCGATTACCAAATATGTGTAATCGATTACACAAAGCTTTTGAGTGAAACAATGTGACTCTTCACTTTTAAATTTGAATTTCAACGTTCAAGGACACTGGTAATCGATTACCAAAACATTGTAATCGATTACAGCCTTTTGAAAATATTTGGAACGTTGTAAATTCAGTTTGAAAACTTTTTCAAACTCATTTTGCTACTGGTAATCGATTACAACAATATGGTAATCGATTACCAGAGAGTAAAAACTCTTTGGTAAAGGTTTTGTCAAAAACTCATGTGTTGTTCAAAGTTTTGAAAAACTTTTTAATACTTATCTTGATTGAGTCCTTTCTTTATTCTTGAATCTTGAGTCTTGAATCTTGAGTCTTGAATCTTGATCTTGATTCTTGAGATCTTGAATCTTGATTCTTGATTGTAGGCTTTCTTCTTGAGTCTTGAATTCTTCTTGATTCTTGAACTCTTGACTTGTTCTTGATTCACTTGAGATGTTCTTTGATTCACTTGAGTTTTTCTTTGATCTTTTGAACTTTTTGTTCATCACCATTGTCATCATCTTTTGTTGTCATCATTGTTATCATCAAAACACCTTTGAATCATTGTTGATTCATCATGAAGCTTTGCTTCCACAGATGGTGGTTTAGGCTTGAAAAAAAAGCTTTGTCAAAAGTGTTGGTGTACAACAATCTATGCACAAGGATCTCGTTAAACTCATCTGGGAGATAAGAAATTTGTTTTTTCATGAAAATTTTCAAATATGTTAACAATTGTTGATGGTTGATTTTAAAGATTAAGATTTTTCACGAAATTCTTTAGATCTGTTCTATTACTTGATTCAATTGAAAATTGTTTAATTGTATCGTATTATTTTATTATATGATTTTTGTTGTTGTATTTGTTGTCTTTGGATATGTAAATACATCTTCATTATATTTCTCACCGGAAAGAGATAAAGATAGAAAGGCTAAAAAGAAAAAACAAATAACAAAAAAATCTTGATTGTTAGATTAAAAATAAAATAATCTATTTTTAAAAAAAAGGAAGCGATCTTGGACGGTTGAGATAAGAGAAACTTGCAAACACATTGAGTAATAGATATATCCAAAGGCCAAAAAATAGTTACACATGTTGCAGGACCTATCGGACTTTACCACACTAGAAGGCGTCATAACCTATATCAAAGTGTCGCAACCTACCCTTCGACGGGACGGCGAGGCGAAAAGCCAAAGTTGCGTCTTCTCATGAAGAAAGCGCGTAGAGTCGCCACCAACGTTTATTCAAGGAAAACATTAGAAAAAACCAAAAAGAGGTCTGCGGATTTTGAAAATAAGGGTTCGGGAGTTGTTTACACACGGGGAAGGTATTAGCACCCCACACGCCCGTCACAAGAGACGACAGCCTTTAATCGAATGTGCAAAAATGTGACTTCAAAATTATGTGAGGACTTTGAGTCCTATGAAAGATAAAAGTGAGGACTTTGAGTCTTGTGAAAGATAAAAGCGAGGAATTTCAATCCTGGGAAAAATAAAGGCAAGGACTTTGAGTCCTCTAAAAGATAAAGGCGAGGATCTTAAGTCCTCTAAAAGATAAAGGTGAGGACTTTGAATCCTCTAAAACAAGCCAATAAGCACTAGTACCAATGGGCTCAACCTTAAGAGAAAGCAAGAGATCGACTTTTTGAGAGGGCCTCTCATCCTTAACTTAAAAAATTAGATTTGGTAAAGTGGTATATAAAGAGAAATCTACGCACTTATAGCCTAATATGAACATGATTTTGGGATGCAGATGCATGCAACCTTCATCTTGAAATGCTAATAATGCAAAAGGTTTTGAATCATGAAAATTGTGTAATGCTCATGACATTCTTTCCTATTTTTGTGATTTTGATTTTGATTTGATTTTTTTTTTTGTGGAAAACACATATTGACTGTCTCTTTCTAGAAGACATGATAATTCATGCAACCTTATTTTTTTTTTTTTTGCAAATCTCTTCGATGACTCCCTTAGAGTGTATGTTTTTGTTTGATCACTTGAAAATTTTGGAGTGACGGCAATGGAGCTGTTTTACATTTAATCAATCAACCGAAACATTGATCCTAGGGTTTGTCCCTTTCTTTTTTGTTTAAAACCTTCTATTGTTCTGCACAGCAAGAAAACATAAGGCTTTGGGATCGATTGTGCACCACACTGAAGGATGGCAATGAATTGTCACACTTTGGTATGTGACCAAGTGAAACTTTCCTGATTTAAGGTCATAGAGTGATGCCAAGGGTTTGTCGATTCCACTGAAACTTGATGAAATGGGCTAATCCCGAAAGAATTTATACCACAAAGGCCACCCTGGATTCAAAAGGAATTCTAAGGAGTCTGCATGAGCAACTAATATCAGATGTACCCTACTATCACAATTGTCTTTGGGAATTTTCCATGAGCTCCTGGTCGAATGAGTTTTCTTCTCAGATGTACCCTACTATCACAATTGTCTTTGGGAATTTTCCATGAGCTCCTGGTCGAATGAGTTTTCTTCTCAAATGTGCAAGTACAAAACCTCGAGGATTCTTTTTGTTTTGTTTATATATATATTTTTTTAACAATCACAAGCGTGTGTAGGTTTCATTCTAGAATCCCAACTTAAAAGAAAAATTAGTCATTCCTTGATCCACATGGGCTTTACTGGGCTTGTAACGTGGTCAGGGGTAAGAAGACTATGAAAGAAAGGATTTAGAGAGGCTTAAAGAGTGTTTAAGGGTTACATTGAGTAAGAACCTCAAGAGCATTGCTTATACCTTTTGGGTTGAGCTCTACTCCTTTTGTCTTATACAGTAATCTTTATTGCACTTTTGTGCCTTTCTTGTAAGATTTGGAGATCTTTTGTCTCTTTTTTTTTCTTCACTCGCCTTTGGCGGACTTTATCTCTCTTTTTTTATTATTGTTTCCCAACTTCATGCATGTGTTGTTTGCATTGCTCTTCCCACCAGTTTAGCAGTGGTTCCTACTCAGAGTTCCTATTTTGTTTTTGTTGTTTTTCGAAAACAAATATGCTTTGGTTCGGAGAGGGTAGCAAGGGATAAATTAGTGTTTGGGATGTTGAAACATGGCCATGTGTCATTTCAAATCTTGACTAGATACTTTTGTAGTTTGGATTTTGAGACAAAACCTTAATAACACGCCCCTAATTGTTTGTTTTTTTTCTTTTTTATTATTACCCTAACTTTTGCCTAGGTCACCCTTTCAGGTTCTGAACCTATCGGGTAAGAACTTCTGATCTGCCCCTAAGTTTGCTTGAGGCTCATGCATGGTGCCTCTCATTGCCCCAATGTAGGGCTCTGAGGTATCTATTGTTGCCTTTTGTCATGACCTTGTAGCAAGGAAAAAAAGAAAGAAACTATGCAGGTTCTCAAAAATGAATTCCGAAGGATGAGAAATGTTTAAAGGATTTTCAATTGACAGATTAAGTCGAACGACTCTTGTTCTTGATAATTCACTTTTCTCTCAAAAAGAAAACTTTTAAGAATGATAAAATAAGGTCACATGAATGTTTTTACTTCTTATTTTTTATTTGAAACACGATTAATCAAACGTTTTTTTTTTACTTTACTCGTCGTTTACGGCACCCTCACCAAACGTGTAGAACGAGCAATTTCTGATTGAACAGACTTGGAGATCAACTCAGAAGTGCAGGTTGCTTGAGCCAACAAACCAATGGCTTACATTCACATTCCAGTGAAAGTAAAATAAGCAAAGACGTAATTGCGAGAGAATGAGAGACAAGGACATCAAATTTATCCATATTATTAGCATTGTGACTATTGTTTATAATAATGCCATAAACTTAAAAATCCTAATGAGTCATTGGAGACATCTAACAACAACCTTCAAATTGCCCCATGCATAGTGTAGCTTGACAACGTTAGAATTCGTAAGCGATTGTCCTCCTCGAATTTCAATTAGACTTTGCACCTTACGTTTCAGGGTCATACAATGCTCAATGGAATTCCCAGGAACTCCTCCATGATAAGCACATTTTGCATTCAAGTTGTATCCTCGGGAAAATGGAGGTTGAGGAATCTTTGTTGGGATTATGACTACCATTGCATTATTAAGTAGATATGGGAGCAAATTAGCATACGACACGGGAATTGGGGTGAATTCTACAGGCTTCTTTTCTAGAAAATTCCTTCCTTGGTTAGTGTTTTGGTTTGTGTTAAGGGTGGTGTTTGATATCGGATGTGCGACAGGAGGGCTTTGCGGCTGATTTAGGGGTGGCCTTTGTGGATGATTGGGTGTTCTTGACTGGTAGGGTGGTGGGCAATGAGAAGGACTGATATTGGCTGAGTGTTGACATTGTTAAGTTGGCGAGAAATTTGGCCATGTAGGGACAACAGTCATAGCACGGGTTCTTCCCTCCTTCTTATTCTCTCCATTTTCCCCAAGCTTCATATTCATCCAAGTAGGATAATTAAATTTTCCTCTTCTTAGATCCACTTTGATCCTTTCGCTGGCGAAAACCAAATCAACAAAGCTTGAAGGCATGTAACCCACCATCTTCTCATAGTAGAACATCGGTAACATGTCTACTATCATTGTTATCATCTTCCTCTCCATCATTGGGGGCGCTACTTGAGTTGCCATATCCCTCCACCTTTGGGCGTATTCTTTGAAAGATTCATGCTCCTTCTTGCACATGTTCTGTAGCTGCATTCTATCCGGAGCCATATCAGAATTGTATTGATACTGCCTAATGAAGGCAACCATTAGGTCCTTCCAAGAATGGACTCGGGAAGGTTCCAAATTGGTATACTAGGTGACGACTATCTCAGTAAGACTTTCCTGAAAGAAATGCATCAATAATTTTTCATCTTTCGCGTATGCCCCCATTTTCCTGCAATATATCTTCAAGTGATTCTTGGGGCAAGTAGTCCCCTTGTACTTATCGAAATCTGACACCTTGAACTTCGGAGGGATGACGACGTTAGGCACTAGGTACAACTCTGCCATGTTAGCAAAAGCATGATCTCCGCCTCCTTCAATAGCCCTCAGTCTTTCCTCTCTCTGATTGAATTTTTCCCTTTCCACCATAGCAGGAGGGACTCTTCCCACCGCAAAATGCAAGGGTTGTGGTTGTGGGAAAAACTAAGGGCCCCCAAAGTGTTTGGCAGGGGTACACCACTAACTGCTTGCCCTTCAGTGGCATATCGGAGGTGAGGTTCGAAGTCGATTAGATTATGGTCTCGGGGTGCTTCATGTGTCTCCTCCATGGGTTGAGAGACATGTGCATGATCAGATTGGGGTTTTTGGCTCTCAATGGGTATGGGGGCATGAAGTTGTCGACATTCTCATCGTGAGTGTGTGCAACATTGGGTGGTGCGTAGTTGGGAGGCAAGCCAGGGAATGAATGCTTGCTCTAAACTTGCACAAAATGGTGACTGGAGGATTTACTTGATTGAGGCTCGATAAGTAAGTCAGGTCTACCTCAGTGGTGACACTCGTAGTGGCAACTGCAACCGCATTGCTTTCCATTATTTTCTTCATGCTCAACATGGCCTCCATCATGGCGGCCATTTGGTCTTTCATGGCCTCCATGTCGGCCTTCATCTGTTCTTGCACTTCTTCTATTTCACTCATTATTCTAGCTCAGGCACGCGTTCGGTAAGGGCGCCATAAAAGTGCATTCTTTCCTTTTGATTACAATGATTACAGTTTTGATTTCAAGGAAATAATGAAATGAGCAATGCAACCAACGTGAAAAGAAAAAATAAGCATGGATGTATGTGAACAAATACATTGTTGAAGTATTGCAAATTTACATAGGGCACTCAATAGGGTCGAACCAATTTAGATTTTCATTAAAACAACATTGTTCATTACATTTTGTCAAAATGCAATAGGAAATAACGCATGGACATCAACAATCCCTAATTTTTGTTAATTATTTAGCTCAACCATGTGTTGGCAGTAGACAAAGAAGCTATGTAAACTTGATCCATCTTCTGCCCCAACTTTTGCAAGCTAGTTATTTCCATACTTGACTTTGACTTGATGAAACCTTTTTCTTAAAAGCATGTGCTTGGTTCGACCCCATAATCCAAGGAATAGAAATTTTGACTGTCAATACTTCAACAACATATCATAGAGATGAATGACTTGGGCATACTTATGCTATGCATGACACATGTAATTATGAGGTTGACATGAGATGCTTGAAGAAACATCATTTCCAAGTTAACCATGCATTAGGTACCATGTTCACATGATTTTCAATAATTTTTTAAGAGAAATGAGTGCATAATCCCAACATGGTTGGTTTATAGCTATCATCATAGTACCCAACACATGTAACTAAGAATGTGGTGTAAACTTTCACACTTTATGGTGACTTTCTTTTGTTCTTTCTTTCTTTATTTTTAATTTTTTTTTTTTTGCAGAGGAAAATGCAAGGATCATGCATGCAAACTATGAAAATAGAATGTATGCAGTTGGCAGAACAAAAGCATGCTAAATGAAAATGCATGACAATGCAACAACTTATGCAAATGCAATGCATGGATATGACAAATGATAAATGCAAGAATGATATGTACATTATGATGCCATGAAGAGATGCATGATGCGATCAAAGAACAAGCCAGAGTGAGTTTTCTATGTGCCACCCTAATTTAGGAACCTAATGGAAAGGATCCAAAAGTCCCCTTCTAGTCACAACTTCCAAGGATGGTTTCATGTAACTTTACCGGTCTCTAGAGATATCATCCTGTTAGATAATACATTGTGGCGATAGGGACTATCAGCGACAATGCATCACCAAAAGAGGAAAACTCTAGATAAGGCTTCACTGTTACCAAGCGAGTCAGAGACCCAGCATGAACACAGATTGACCTCCACTCCTTATGGCTCACATAGACCCGGGTATAGGGCCTAATATCTCAACGTGTGTGCGAGGCGTAGGTGCCATGTGTGCGTAGAAAAAAATATTTCTAACTATGAATGTAATTGATAGACAAACACACACCAAACACAACAACATAGCAAAGATTATATACAAATATGGACAAAACAAAAGATAAAAGGGAAAAGGGAACATAAATAAAGAAGAAGTCACGATAAAAACATTGCACACTGGCTGAATGACCTAACTCTCTAACAGTCCCCAGTGGAATTGCCAACTGTCACAACCAACCCTTTGGCGAAAGGGCGAGGCGAAAAGCCAAAGGTGCGTCTTCTCATGAAGAAAACACGTGAAGTCGCCACCAACATTTATTCGAGGAAAACGTTAGAAAAAACCAAAAAGAGGTATACGGATTTTGAAAATATGGGTTCGGGAGTTGTTTACGCACGAGGAAGGTATTAGCACCCCACGCATCCGTCACAAGGGACGGCAGCCTTTAATCGAATGTGCAAAAATGTGACTTCAAAATTATGTATTTTCCCTTTTTATATTTTTTATTTTTTGGGGTCGACAAGGGTGTTGCCCTTGCTTCTACGTATCCTCAGGTGCGATGAGGAATTTAAACCTACATAGTTCTTTAAGTCTGAAAGTTTGTGTGTTACATTAATTTTATGCTTTTTAAAAGATCGATTTTAATTGCGAACAAAAGTCGTTTAAGGCATTGGACCTTGAAACGATGTTTTAAAAATTTGAAAAGCGGAGAGAATGGTTAAGGCGTTGGACCTTGAAACGACCTCAAGTGATGTTTGATGAAAAGCAGAGAGAATCGTTAAGGCATTGGACCTTGAAACGATCTCAAGCGATATTTGATTAAATGAAGAAGTTTATGAGTTGGTTTTATTTTGGTTTTGCTTATTAACCTTCAATCTTTTTTAAAGATAACTTGTAAGGGTGCACAAAACAAGAAAGAGGATGAAGATGAGATTATTGATGATAAAAGAAGGAGATGAAGATGCACAAAACAAGAAAGAGGACTCGTAAGGGTGCGTAGATCGCATTCAAATCCTTAAAACAAAAACTAACCGGATGACAAACGAATAACAAACGAAGAACAATGTAGAAGTCGATTAGGATCGCAATTCGGTAGCACCTCGGCCTCGTTTTTCTCTTCTTTCTTCTTCTTCTCTCTGATTTCTCTCAATGTTGGACCTTGGAACCCTTTACTCAGCCTCCCTCACACCTATTTATAGCAAAAGATGGCATTAGGAGTCATGGCAGCTCACCCAGGCGAGTTATAGCTTCAACCTGAAGTAACTTTGCTTGCCCAGGCGAGCTAGTTATTTCACCCCTAAGCTATTTTGGGGCCTAAGCGAGCCAGGGGCTAGCCTGGGTTCAGAAAAAGGCTTAAAATGACCCTGTTGCCCTCTTTTTTTGGGTATTTTCTGTATTCCTTATGGAAACATCAAATGATCTTTCATCTTGCACGGTAACTGGTGTCATACAGCTTAATTCGGCTAGCGAGGATCAAAAGATCAACAAATGATAGTCTTAGAACGAAATTAGGGTATGACACAAAGTTATTAAACTAACACTCGTAGTCTTTATTGTCTAAGCCTTTCTACGCCCCAGGAATCTGGTGGGACTAAAGCGCTTAAGATTAACAATGTTGGAATGTCCATCAATAACAAGCTCAGCAACAACTCCAGTGGCAGGACCATTAAGAATATTATCCCAATTATGCCCTGTTGCAACATAACACCCCTTCACCCCTGGAACCTCTCCTATTACTCTCCCTTCACACATGCCACTCCTTCCCTAAGATGGCTTGAAACAGTCTTCACCACCTTTTTAAGCATCACAATTAATTCAGGGTTTCCCTTTATCTCCTCACGATTATCCGAAACTTCTTTCTCCTTCGACATCCCACATATATAAACCTCCCCTGAAAATAAATGTTTACATTATTAACCTCTTTATTAATATTATTATTACTAAGTGTGACTAATTACTACACCTGGGAATCAACAAGTTGCGTTTGTCCGAATGATACTAGATTCTGTTTGGAAGGGAAGAACTCATTAAAAGTGACCAGTTAAATTCTCTAATAAAAATTAATGATTGGTAAAGTCGGTAGATGTTCTGTAAAAAAATAAAATTAACATACCTGTGTGGGGAGGGTACACTTCGGGGTCAAGAGATTTTCCTCGTTTAGAAGAATAGTAACTGAGAAAGAGGGCATGCAGGGTTATAGAACCGGGCTCTCTGGCCTCTAATACAATGCTATGGGCCTTAAGCCCATAAGCCCATAAACTATGAACAACAAAACCAACTTACTGGACTAAGGGCCCAATGTTAACACCATAGAATCCGCTTCCAAAACTCGTCCTTCTTCAAGCACCATCGATCCAACTCATCCTTCTTCCACTTCCAACCGTTCCTATTTTGTAATCTCTATCTTCACTCCATGCTTCTCCACTGATCTATCAATCAGCGCGGGAATGAAGAGCCATAGGTGCACCTGCACTGTCATTTCGATGGTTCCAACCACGAGTAGGTCTGTCAACTCAAGACGACAACATTGAGGTGGCAGAAAAGGAGCCTTCAAATTCCGTAACGATGAGGCTGAGAGTGGTGAGGGTTCTGTAACTGTACGATCATGAACCGTCTAGTTCTTCGAAGAGTGAACGGTGGAGGTTGAAGCTCATGTGAGCTAGCTCTTCTAGCGGTCCTCTATTGCACCAATTGAGGGCAAGGAATCTGCCAGCTTTTTCGAATGCAGTGCATGCCACGTTGAATTTCTCAATGAGCATGATATAGACACCCTTCACCGCCAGAAAGTAGGCGGTGCAGACTTCGATGACTCCATCGCCGCAAACAACCACTTGCTTCGAATGATCCATGGACAGTGAATCAATCAACTTTGCTGTCAAGATGTGAATTCTGTTTTGCCAAAATGCAATTAGTGGTGGCCACACCCCACCACTTGATTCATTATTCATACTCATCCAAAATCTTTTTTCTTTTATTTTTTATTTTTAATCAAGCACATGTTTGTTAGTATGTTTGTTCACGTTCCGACATTGGCAAAAACTTCTACTATTTGATGGACTATTTGGGCCCTTCTGATAAAAGAAGTGCATATCCAATATTAGCGAACTACTATAGGCACCACCTACTTTTTCTAATGGCACTAACCGTGAGGGTGCTTTTTGTCCATATTTCAAAACTGTCCCCTTAAAAATTACATAATAGAAACGTGCTTCCATTGTGCAATTGGGGTGAAAAAAATGTACAACAAAAGTACACTTTCTTTGTGTATTTTTCCCCCTAATTGCATAACAAAAACATGTTTTCGTTGCACATGGATAGTTACACAATGGAAATGTGTTTTCTTTGTCTAGACATACAACAAAAATGTGTTTTTGTTTTGTTAGAAAGCATAAAAAATTACACAATGAAAACATGTTTCATTTGCACATGGGTAGTGTCGCAACCTACCCTTCGGCGGGAGGGCGACGCGGGGCTCACAGGTGCGTTTTTCAAGAAAGGAAAATGCACGGAGTTGCCACCAACATTTATTTGAGGAAAACATCGGAAAAACCGAAAAAGGTGTGGTCTACGAACTTTAATCGTGAAAGGTTCGAGAGTTGTTTTTATGCACGGGGAAGGTATTAGCACCCCACGCGTCCGTCACAAGGGACGACAACCTTTAACCAAGTGTGCAATATCATGTCTTCGATTTGTTTTATTTTCCCTTTTTATGTTTTTATGTCTTTTTTATGCTTTTTGTATTTTTTTTATCTTTTTGTGGTCGACAAGGGTGTTTCCCTCGCTCCTACGTATCCTCAATTGCGATGAGGAAATCAGACCTACGTAGTTCTTTAGAACTAAACGTTGGTTAAGTTGTTTTTATCTTTTTTCGCAAGATATATTTTAACCGAACAAAAGGTCATTTAAGGCGTTGGACCATTAAACGATCTTTTGATTTTGAAAGGAGAGAAACGTTAAGGCATTGGACCATTAACGATCTCTTGGTTTTTGAAAGGAGAGAAACGTTAAGGCGTTGAACCATTAACGATCTCTTGGTTTTGAAAGGAGAGAAACGTTAAGACGTTGGACCATTAACGATCTCTTGGGGTGGTCAACAAAAGCGGGGCTTTTGCTCCTACGTATCCTCAATTGCGATGAGGAAATCAGACCTACGTAGTTCTTGCAAAAGCGGTAAAGTTATGTGTTGATTTTATGCTTTAGAACGGTCCATGTTAACCGATAAAAGCAAAGATGATCGTTTAAGGCGTTGGACCTTAAAACGGTTTTGAGTGACTTTTGCGGACGAAGCTTGATTTGTGAGTTGATTTTAGCCTTAATTTCACTTTGATTATTAGTCAATTCATTCAAGGAAACTTCCAAAGAAAAACATCCGATTGATTTTTTTGATTATTTTATTCAAAGATATTTTGATTATTTTATTATTATTTTTCCCTTTTTTTGTCTAACCGTGGTTACAGTGTGAACGATTGATTAGATTTTACTTTAATGGTGATTAATCGAGATTACAACTCAAATGATCGGTTGAAATTTATTTTATCATTTACTATGTGAGAAAACGGATTAAATAAACGGTTAAAGCACGATAAAAGGGGGTACGGAAAACAAACGAAATGAAAATAAAAGTACGCGAAACAAGTAGGGACCACTAAGGGTGCATAGAATGAATTGAGAGATTCAATTTCGGGAACTTATCGAATGAAGACCGAAGAACGATGAAGAACGAACGAAGAACGATGAAGAACGGTGAAGAATCTCCACGAAATCGCCTACGGAAACGTCTCGGAAGTGTTACGGAAGCACCTCGGCTTGGATTTTTTTCATGGAACAATTTTTCTCACTAATTTCGAGAGAATTCTCAAATACTAGAAGGGCTGAACCTTTTGTTTTGCCCTCTTTCCCCAATTTATAGGAGAAAAAAGGGAGGTGGTTGCCGCCCAGCTCACCCAGGCGAGCAGGGTTGTTTCCACTAGAAGGCACCACCTTCTTTTGGAACTCTCAGGAAGGCCCAAGTGGGCATGGTTGCTATTTGCACCCCCTTTTTCACTAAACACACTCCCTTTTGTGTTTTTTTATTGATTCCTTTCCGAAACGTTACGGAACTTTACGGATTACGTAACAACACCCATTTTCATTTTGGAATGTTGCGAAACCTTACGGATTACGCAATGATGCTTGTTTTTTTCCTTCCGGAATGTTGCGGAACTTTACGGATTGCACAGCAATACTTGTTTTGACTTCCAGAATGTTGCAAAACTTTACGGATTGTGCAACAATACTTGTTTTGACTTCCAAAATGTTGCGAGACTTTACGGATTACACAACGATGGGTGTTAAACATTTTGAGGCGGTCAAGAGAAGGTCGCATGCCAACAAATAATGGTCCCTGGACGAAATTAGGGTATGACAGTTGCCCCTCTTTACTTATCTTTTATTGGAGATAAAAGCGAAGTAAAGATAAGACACTAATTTCGTTCGAGCAGAACATCATTCGGCCGATCAATATCCCAACCAGCGGAACCTGTCATTTAGAAAGAAAAGAAAAGGCACCAGAAGCGTTAGCAAAACTTCAGTGTCTTGAAAGCGATAAAACAGGATAACCATGACGTTTCCACATGCTATCGAACTCGATCGTCCCTGCCTAGCAGTGAAGAATCTTGCGCGTCGTCGGACTTGAATGTCTCTGGATGACGAAAGTAAAACCTGCAAAAATTTTCAAAAATAATCAGAACCGGACGACCACATCATCCCGATACCATCGAACTCGTTCACCTTGGTTGACGAAAGGTGCGGATAACCATAAGGTACCCCCGCATGTCATCGGATTCGCCGTCTTTGGATGACAAAAGTAAAAACCTGCAAAAATTTCAAAAAATAATCAGAATCGGACAACCAACATCATCCCGATACCATCGAACTCGTTCGCCTTGGTGGACGAAAGGTGCGGATAACCATAAGGTACCCCCGCATGTCATCGGACTCGCTGTCTCTGGATGACAAAAAGTGCAGAAGACGATGTTAGTCTATGCGTGTCAACGGGCTCGCTTGCCTCTGGTTGACAAAAGGTACAGAAGACGACGTTAGTCTCTGCGTGTCAACGGGCTCGCTTGCCCCTGGTTGACGAAAGGTACGGAACACAACGTTAGTCTCTGTGCGTCAACGGACTCGTTTGCCCCTGGTTGACAAAAGGTGCGGATAACCATACGGTACCTCCGCATGTCATCGGACTCGCCATCAATGGATGACAAAAGGTGTGGATAACCATACAGTACCCCCGCATGTTATCGGACTCGCTGTCTCTGGATGACAAAAGGTGCGGATAACCATACGGTACCCCCGCATGTCATCGGACTCACCATCTCTGGATGATAAAAGGTGCAGAAGACGACGTTAGTCTCTGCGCATCAACGGGCTCGCCTCCCCCCTGGCTGACGAAAGGTGCAAAAGACGACGTTAGTCTCTGCGCGTCAATGGGCTCGTTTGCCCCTGGTTGACGAAAGGTGTAGATAACCATACGGTACCCCTGCGTGTCATCGGACTTGCCGTCTGTGGATGACAAAAGGTGCGGATAACCATACGGTACCCCCGCATGTCATCAGACTAGCCGTCTCTGGATGAAAAAAGGTGCGGATAACCATACGATACCCTCGCATGTCATTGGACTCGCTATCTCTGGTTGACAAAAGGTGCAGAAGACGACGTTAGTCTCTGCGCGTCAACGGGCTCGTTTGCCCCTGGTTGACGACAGGTGCTGATAACCATACGGATAATCGCTTGGGTATCTCCACATGTCACCGGACTCGCCGTCTCTGGATGACAAAAGGTGCAGAAGATGACGTTAGTCTCTGCGCGTCAACAGACTCATTCGCCCCTGGTTGACGAAAGGTGCGGATAACCATACAGTACCCCCGCCTGCCACCTGACTTCCCGGGTCAGGGTTAACAGAAATCGTTTGTACGAATAACCGCTTGGGTATCTTCGCATGTCACCAGACTCGCCGTCTCTCGATGACAAAAGGTGCAGAAGACGACGTTAGTCTCTACGTGTCAACGGGCTCGGTTGCCCCTGGTTGACAAAAGGTGCAGAAGAAGATGTTAGTCTCTGCATGCTACCGGACTCTGAGTCTGACGGATAGCAAATGAATGTGTGCGGGTTACCGTATAGGGCATCTCCGCGCACCAACGGACTCACAGGTCACGATAGCAAAAGGTTGGGCGGTCGACAAAAGCGAGGCTTTTGCTCCTACGTATCCTCAATCACGATGAGGAATTCAGACCAACATAGTTCTTGCTTTTGTGATACTAAAATAGTCTCGGTGTTTTTTCACTAAAATGCAAACAGGCTTTAGTAAAGAAACAAAACCTCCAACTGATCAGAGCAACATATGATTTTTGATGAAAAACAATGTGTCTAATGGGGAAGGAGAGTATGCTAATGAAATTTTCTCATAACCATAAATGAGATTTTGGATGTTAGCATTTTGTTTCTAAACGACCATTTAGAGGAAACACTGGGTCCAACAAAAATAGAAGAAAATCACTCAAAGTGTATCAATCTCACACAGGTAAGTGTTTCATCCTAATTCAGAACCATAGATATGTCATGACTTGATTTTGCAAATCATTTCCTATCAAATCAAAGATTACATGTGTGATCACAGATCAATAGGACTTTTTCGGGAATGGTGTTTTTTTTTTTGTGGGAAATTTGGCTCTGAGTGTTTTGGCCTTTTCCTTTTCTGTTTTTGTTTAGTGCGGGGCGAAAAAGTCACCGACGCACAGGATTTTGGTTGGCAATCAAACGGAGAGGACCACTTCAAGTCGTGGTTTCCTTTCTTTCCTTATTTGGCTGTGACTATTCCGTATTGTTTGGATATTTGTCTTGTCCGAAGACACTTCTGTATAATTCTTTCATTGTCTTTGATCGGAGATTTTCTCCTTTTTTTTTCTCTTTGTTTTCTCACAATCTTTGATCAGGAATTTCTTTTTTTCTTTTGTTTTCTTTCGATCTTTGATCGGGAACTTTCTTTGTTATGGAAGCATGTTAGCAACTCAATAGTGAATGACTTTTTTTCTTGGGAGACCCTATTGCTCCTTCTTCTGAGGACAGGGATGGAAATTCTCATCCTGGGTCAAGGTTTATGGTGGTTTGAGGTCTTGGGTCAAAAGGCTTGTAGAACGGCCGGACATGATGTATGTCAGGGTGTTGGTTTGGCCAGCGGTTCAGGGATAAAGGAATGTCTCACATTATTTCCATGACACACATGCAACAATGATGATTTAGAAATTTTATGCAAAACTGGTCATATATGCACCCATGTGGACACTCAAGTATCAAGTTTTTATGGTCATGTGACACTAGGGCCCAGGATTCATTTTCCCTATTTAAGTCAACCTAGTGTTTCCAAAACATGTTTTTTTTATCAATTCATGCATCCATTCGAGTCCATTTTGGGCGTTCAGAAAAATTTCACAGCATTCACCCTTCAGGTGTAGACACATTTTCCTCAAAAACCCTTGTGTTTTGATTGGTGACTCTTTCCAAAGAAAAGCTGGAGACTATTTCTTTTCAAAAGCATGTTGGCTTTTTAGTTAACCAATTATTATTATTATTTTGTTTTTTTGTTTTTGTTTGTTTTTTCATGAGGTATTTTGCTACCTAAACATATGTATATTTTTGTGAGGTATTTTTGCTATATACATATGTATCCAAGGTATCTTGCTACCTAAACATACATATATATATATTTTGTGAGGTATTTTTGCTATATACATGCATATCCAAGGTATCTTGCTACCTAAACATAGATATATATATATATTGTGAGGTATTTTTTTGCTACCTAAATTACATACATGTATATCTAAGGTATTTTCGCTACCTAAACACACATACATATATTTTGTGAGGTATGACTACCTTCCGAGCTTGTGCTTGTTTTATTTAAATTCCTAGGATCATGAGCAACTAGGTGTGTCCTACTATGACTTGAGAAACAAAGGTGATCAAATAACAAGCAGAGATTTAAAAAGTACTAGGTTGCCTCCTAGTAGCGCTTCTTTAACGTCTTGAGCTGGACGTGTGATGACTTGTCGATCACAGACCTAGTACTTTTGCTTACCTTTGGCTTTGGAATTGGTCGCCTGCTGGTCGGTCATGGGTCGTAGGCAACGCTCCAGCCTTTGTAGATGAGTTGAGGGGCTCTGGAGGTGGTGGCGGTGTATCTATTGCCCGCTGCCGTCCATCCCTAGGCTGCTGTGGTGTCTCGCCCTGCGCCTGCCTGGGGGCGCAATACTTCTTGATGAAAGCTTGGTTAATATGGGGCCTGATGACCTTGTTGGGGGCGACGGGCACTCCGTAGAATTGACAAAGGCCCATAATCAGAGCTGGAAACCTCAGGACCCTGTTGGACTTCTCCGGGTCCACTGGTGTCTTGCAGGCGCGATCCCTGCAAATATTGGATGACATCAGAAATCAATTGAGAGATGTGCATAGTTACCTATGTCACGATGGGGTGACCTTACTGGGGGGGACGGACACCCTGTAGGACTGACAGAGGCCCGTAACCAAAGCTGGAAACCCCAGGGCCCTGTTGGACTCCTTCGGGTCCATTGGGTGTCTTGTGGGCACGATCCCTGCAAATAGGGGATGGCATCAGAAATCAGTTGAACCACGTGCATACTTACCTATGTTACGATGGCATGAGCTTGCTGGGGGGGACGGGTACCCTGTAGGACTGGCAGAGGCCCGTAACCAGAGCTGAAAACCCCAGGGCCCTGTTGGACTCCTTCGGGTCCACTGGGTGTCTTGTGGGTGCGATCCCAACTGATACTTCCATAGGGGGAGTTCGACATTGTGGTCACTGGGCAGAATGTTGCTAAGTAGCAACGTCATTCATATCTGTGTAAGAGTGGTCATGTTGGTGCGCATGATCTGCACTCGTCTCTTTGCAGTGGCACGGGAGAAATCTTGCCCCGGTATGCACAGTAGCTGCGCGATAGCCTCCTCCTCTGGTTGTGCTCGCATAGTTGGCCCTCCTCCAGGATCAAGGGGTGGCCCAGGAGCTGATAAAAGGAAACTACTGGCCCCTTAACCGGGAGCGCAAGTCTCGGTTAAGCATTAAGGGCAGAGGACCTTAAATTCTCTAAAGGTGCGGATGTGGAGCCCACTGAAAGTGAGGACACATCGCCCTCTAAAGGCGAGGGCGTGCAGCCCTTTGAAGGCGAGGATGTGTAGTACTCTGAAGGCGAGGATGTGTAGTCCTCTCTAGGTGAAGGCATGTAGCCCTCTGAAGACGAGGGCGTGTAGTCCTCTGAAGGCGAGGGCGTGTAGCCCTCTAAAGACGAGGACGTGCAGTCCTCTGAAGGCAAGGACATGTAGTCCTGTGAAGGCGAGGACGTGTAGTCCTGTGAAGGCGAGGACATGTAGTCCTCTGAAAGGTAAGGACATGTAGTCCTTTGAAGGCAAGGGCGTGCAGCCCTCTGAAGGCGAGGGCGTGTAGTCCTCTGAAGGCGAGGGCGTGCAGTCCTCTGAAGGCGAGGACGTGCAGTCCTCTGAAGGCGAGGGCGTGCAGTCCTCTGAAGGCGAGGACGTGTAGTCCTCTGAAGGCGAGGGCGTGAAGCCCTCTAAAGGCGAGGACTTGTAGCCCTCTCAAGGCGAGGGCGTGCAGCCTTCTCAAGGCGAGGACGCGTAGTCCTCTAAAGGCGAGGGCGTGTAGCACTCTAAAGACGAGGACGTGCAGTCCTCTGAAGGCGAGGACGTGCTATCCTCTGAAGGCGAGGACATGTAGTCCTCTCAAGGCGAGGGCATGTAGCCTTCTAAAGGTATGGACACGTAGTCCTTTGAAGGCGAGGGCGTGCAACCCTCTGAAGGTGAGGATGTGTAGTCCTCTGAAGGCGAGGGCGTTCAGCCCTCTAAAGGCGAGGACGTGTAGTTCTCTGAAGGCGAGGGCGTGCAGCCCTCTGAAGGCGAGGACGTGTAGTCCTCTGAAGGCGAGGGCGTGAAGCCCTCTGAAGGCGAGGACTTGCAGCCCTCTAAAGGCGAGGGCGTGCAGCCCTCTCAAGGCGAGGACGTGTAGTCCTCTCAAGGCGAGGACATGTAGCCCTCTCAAGGCGAGGGCATGTAGCCCTCTAAAGGTAAGGACATGTAGTCCTCTGAAGGCGAGGGCGTGCAACCCTCTAAAGGTGAGGACTTGCAGTCCTCTCATGGCGAGGGCATGCAACCCTCTCAAGGCGAGGATGTGTAGTCCTCTGAAGGCGAGGGCGTGCAGCCCTCTAAAGGCGAGGACGTGTAGTCCTCTGAAGGCGAGGGTGTGCAGCCCTCTGAAGGCGAGGACATGCAGTCCTCTGAAGGCGAAGGCGTGAAGCCCTATGAAGGAGAGGACTTGCAGCCCTCTCAAGGCGAGGATGTGTAGTCCTCTGAAGGCGAGGACGTGCAGTCCTCTGAAGGCGAGGGCGTGCAGTCCTCTGAAGGCGAGGGCGTGCAGTCCTCTGAAGGCGAGGACGTGCAGTCCTCTGAAGGCGAGGACGTGCAGTCCTCTGAAGGCGAGGACGTGCAGTCCTCTGAAGGCGAGGGCGTGCAGTCCTCTGAAGGCGAGGACGGGTAGCCCTCTCAAGGTGAGGACGTGTAGTCCTCTCAAGGCAAGGGCATGTAGCCCTCTCAAGGCGAGGGCATGTAGCCCTTTAAAGGTAAGGACATGTAGTCCTCTGAAGGCGAGGACGTGCAACCCTCTGAAGGTGAGGACTTGCAGTCCTCTCATGGCGAGGGCGTGCAACCCTCTCAAGACGAGGATGTGTAGTCCTCTGAAGGCAAGGACGTGTAGTCCTCTGAAGGCGAGGACTTGTAGTCCTCTGAAGGCGAGGGCGTGTAGCCCTCTGAAAGTGAGGGCGTGTAGCCCTCTGAAGGCGAGGACGTGTAGTCCGCTAAAGGCAATAGGTTCTAGTACCGAAGGGTCCACCCCTATGAGAAAGCAAAAGATTGACTCATCGAGAGAGCCTTTCATCCCAAATTAAAAGTTGGGACATTAGATGTTGGAAATCTATGTAGTTAACATGATTTTTAGGGATGCAGATGCATGCAACCTTTGTCTTGAAATGCGGACTTCGTAACCATCATTGCCCCAGTGTAGGGCTTTGAGGTAACCATCATTGTTTTGTTTCCACAACCTTGTAGCAAGGAAGAATGAAAGAAGCAGTTGATTCTTGCAAAAAGAATTTTCCAAGGACAAGAAATAGTCAAAGGATTTTTCAGTTGACGGATTAAGTCAAATGACTCCTATTCTTGATAACTCACTTATCTCTAAAAAAGACAAACTTTCCGGAATGATAAAATGAGTCACATGAATGTCTATATTTTACTTGAAAACACAGTCAATCAAATGCTTTTTTCCTTTTCTTTTTTCCTTTTCTACTTTACTCGTTGTTTACGGCATCCTCACCAAATGTGTAGCACGAGTAATTTCTAATTGAACGGTCTTGGAAGTCCAAACTCAGGAGTGCATGTCGCTTGAGCAAACAAACCAATGGCTTGCACCCACATTCCAGTGGAAGCAAAGATGTAATTACGAGAGGATGAGGGACAAAGATGTCAAATTTATTCATTTTATTTAGCATTGTAACTGTGGTTTACAATAATGGCATAAACTTGAAAATCCTGATGAGTCATTAGAGACATCTAACAAAAGCTTTCAAATATCTTATAAAGTTTTTAAGTAAATATTACATCTTGAAAATTATGTATTTCTCTCTGGTAACCGATTACTAGAGGCTGTAATCGATTACCAAAAGAAAAAATGTTTTTTAAACAACTTTCAGAAAAGTTTAAATTTGAATTTTAAAATCTATAATCGATTATCACTATTGTGTAATCGATTACCAGTCACAAAAGGTTTTGAAATTCAAACTGAAAAGTCATGACTCCACAAAATTAACTGTGTAATCGATTACCACATATCTGTAATCGATTACCAGTGAGGAAATTTCAGAAATAACTCTAAAAATTCACAACTCTTCATAAATTTTTTTGAAAGGTCACCAAAGGCCTATAAATATGTGACTTGTGTTCGAAATTCTTCAGAGTTTTTCAAAACATTCATTGTCCTATCCTCTCACAAGAAAACCTTTAGCCAAACACTTGCAAAATCATTAAGGATTCTTATAAGTTCTTCAAGTTGTATCATTCTTCTCTTAAAGAGAGAAAAACATCTTATGTACTTCAAAAGCAATCTGTTGTTGTAATCAAGAGGTAGTGGGTCTCTTGATTTGTAAGTTCTCTGAACACAAGGGAAGGATATCCCAAGGTGGTTCAGAAGTTGTAAAGGAATTTACAAGTATAGTGGAAATCTCAAGTGAATTACTTGAGGACTGGACGTAGGCACAGGACATGGCCGAACCAGTATAAAACTGAGTTTGCAATTCTCTCTTCCCTAAACTCTTTTACTTTATTGCAATTTATATTTACTTTGCATATTCAAAGAAGCATCAAGTAAATTGTTTATTACTTCTTTTTTCTGCATATTAAGTCTACATATTTCTTTTAAAGAGAGAATTAAAACTTGTTAGGAGAAATTTTTTAAACTTAATTCACCCCCCCCCCCCCTCTTAAGTTATTGAGTTTACTTGTGTAACAAGTGGTATCAGAGCTTAATTCTTGTATAAGGTTTAGAAACTTCAAGAATAGTTATGGCCTCATCAAATTTTTTATTTCCCGAAGAGAACTCTATAAATAGGCCTCCTATATTCAATGTTGTGGGTTATCATTACTGGAAAACCCGAATGCAAATTTTCATAGAGGCTATAGATTTAAACATCTGGGAAGCCATAGAAATTAGTCCTTACATCCCTACTATGGTAGCAGGAAATGCAACTATAGAAAAACCTAGGGAACAATGGGATGAATAGGAAAGAAAAATGGTACAATATAATTTAAAAGCCAAAAATATAATTACATCTGCATTAGGCATTGGATGAATATTTTAGAGTATCAAACTTCAAGAATGCGAAAGAAATGTGGGATACCTTACAAGTAACCCATGAAGGAACAACATATGTAAAAAGGTCTAGAATAAATACCCTAACCCATGAATATGAATTGTTTAGAATGAATCAAAATGAAACTATACAGGATATGTAAAAGAGATTCACACACATAGTAAATCATCTTGCATCATTAGGAAAGATATTTCCCAATAAGGATCTTATTAACAAAGTTCTAAGATGTTTAAGCAGGAAATGGCAACCAAAGGTAATGGCTATTACAGAATCAAGAGATCTTATTAACATGTCTCTTGCAACTTTGTTTGGAAAACTTCAGGAACACGAAATGGAACTCATGAGACTAAATCAACATGAGGAAAATGGCAAGAAAAAGAAAGGAATTGCACTTAAAGCTTCATCTTCAATTCAAGAAGGAGGTGATAAAGAAGATTTGAATGAAATAGAGGAAGATGAGGATTTTAGTTTCTTCGTAAAGAGGTTCAATAAATTTTTAAGAAACAAAGGAAATAAAAAAAGATCAAATTTCAAACCAAAAAAAAAGAGGAGAAGATTCACCCTCTCTTCCAAAGTGTTATGAATGTAATCAACGAGGACATCTGAGAGTTGATTTCCCAAGTTTCAAGAAAAGAATAGAAAGATCTGAAAAGAAAACCTTCAATGATAAGAAAGCAAAGAAGGCTTACATCACTTGGGAAGACAACGATATGGATTCATCCAAAGACTCAAAAAATGAAGTTGTGAATCTAAGTCTGATGGTAAAAAATTATGAAAGCGATGAAGAGGTAACATCTTCTAACAATAACTTATCTATTTCCTTTGATGAACTTCAAGATGCATTCATTGATTTACATAAAAAATCAGTCAAACTTGCAAAACTAGTTTCATTTTCTAAGAAAACTATTTCAAAATTAGAAAAGGAAGTTTTAAAATTAAATGAAGAATTAGAAAATCTTAGAACTGAAGTCAAAACTTTAAAACCAATTGGCACAAATCAATCTTCCACCATAAAAGTAATAAATGATAGTAAAAAAGCATGTAATTGTTGTAGCAAGTTTATAGAAGAAATCAAGGATCTAAAAAATTCTCTTTCCAAATTTATTGTTGGCAAAAATAATCTAGATATTATATTAGGAAAGCAAAGATGTGTGTTTGATGAGGCTAGATTAGGATATAGACCTGATAAACAACAAAAGTTATATAAAAAATTCTTTGCATCCAATCAAAAGAATAGTTCTCCTTTCTTAACTTGTTTTTACTGTAGAAAGAAAGGACATGGTGCATCTACATGCTATTTTAGGAAAAATAATAATAATATTAAAATGATATGGGTTCCAAAAGGATGTTTTTATCAAAACTAACATTCAAGGATCCAAGAAAGCTTGGGTACCTAAGTCATAAACATGATCATATAGGTTTCTTTGAAGAAGAGTTGGTACATAGATAGTGGATGCTCTAAACACATGACGGGAGATGCATCAAAGTTCACTCATATTTCTCCCAAGAATAGTGGACATGAGACTTATGGCGACAACAATAAAGGTAGAATCCTTGGAGTCGGAAAAATAGGTATGAATTCATCTACCTCCATTGAAAATGTTATACTTGTTGATGGTCTTAAGCACAGTTTACTAAGTGTTAATCAATTATGTGATAAAGGCTATCTAGTATCATTTGAATCTCATAACTGTGTTGTTGAAAACAAACATGATAGAAATATAAAACATATAGGCTATAGATTAAATAATGTTTACATGATAAATTTAAATAAAACATTAAATCATGATCAATGTTTTCTTAGTAAAGATGATAATCCTTGGTTATGGCATAGAAGAATTGCCCATATAAACATGGAACATTTAAATAAACTAATTTCTAAGGATTTAGTTATTGGTTTACCAAAACTTAAATTTGAAAAAGATAGATTATGTGACGCTTGTGAAAAAGGAAAACAAGTAAGGGTTTCCTTCAAATCAAAGAATATTGTGTCTACAACTCAACCATTACAACTTTTGCATATGGATCTTTTTGGCCCCTCTAGAACTATGAGTTTTGGAGGAAACTACTATGCTCTTGTTATAGTTGATGATTAATCAAGATTTACATGGACATTATTTCTCACTCATAAAAGAGGTGTTTTTCATGCTTTCAAGAAACTTGCTAAAATTATTCAAAATAAGAAAAATCTCAAAATTGTATCTATTAGGAGTAATCATGGAGGATAATTTGAAAATAAGGATTTTGAATCATTTTGTGATGAAAATGGCATTGGACACAATTTTTCTGCACCTAGAACCCCTTAACAAAATGGAGTAGTTGAGAGGAAAAATAGATCTTTAGAAGAAATAGTCAGAACTTTGCTTAATGATGCAATCCTTCCTAAATATTTTTGGGCTGAAGTTGTAAATACTGCATGCTATATAATGAATAGAGCTTTAATTAGACCAATCTTAAAGAAAACTCCATATGAATTATATAACAGAAGAAAATTGAACATTTCTCATCTTCATGTGTTTGGATGTAAATGTTTTGTGCTAAACAACGACAAAGAGAACTTAGGTAAGTTTGATGCAAAATTTGATGAAGGTATATTCCTTGGCTATTCCTTGCACAGTAAAACATTTAGAATTTATAACAAAATAACTATGATCATTGGATAATCTATCCATGTTGCTTTTGATGAAACTAACTCAACTGTGCCTAGAAAGGATACTCTAGATGATTTTTCAGATTCTTTAGAAGGTATGCATATTCATGGTGAAGAGCACAAAGGAAAAGGAAAGGGAAATGATGAAAAATTTCAAATTGATGAAACAAAAACAAGTACAAATCTTCTAAGAGAGTGAAGAACTTCTAGATACCATCCGCTTGACAACATAATCGGTGACATATCTAAAGGGGTAACAACTAGACACTCTCTCAAAGATGTTTGCAATAATATGGCTTTTGTTTCTTTGATTGAACCTAAAAATTTAAAAGAAGCCATAATTGATGAACACTGGATCATAGCTATGCAAGAAGAGTTAAATCAGTTTGAAAGAAATAAAGTTTGGGAATTAGTTGAGAAACCTGATAATCATCCAGTTATAGGAACTAAATGGCTATTCATAAACAAATTAGATGAACATGGAATAATAATTAAAAATAAGGCTAGGCTAGTAGCCAAAGGATATAATCAAGAAGAAAGAATAGATTATGAGGAAACATATGCTCCAGTAGCTAGATTAAAAGTCATTAGAATGTTATTAGCCTTTGCATCCATAATGGACTTCAAACTTTGGATGTGAAAAGTGCCTTTTTAAATGGTATTATCCAAGAAGAAGTATATGTGGATCAACCTCCTGGCTTTGAAAACTCAGAAAAGCCTAATCATGTCTTTAAACTGAAAAAGGCTTTATATGGTTTAAGCCCCTAGGGCTTAGTATGAACGTCTGAGTAAATTCCTTTTAGAAAAGGGTTTTTCAAGAGCTAAGGTTGATACTACCCTTTTTATTAAAAGAAAATTGAATTATATACTCTTAGTACAGATCTATGTTGATGATATCATTTTTGGGTCAACTAATGATTCTCTTTGCAAATAATTCTCGCAAGATATGCAAAATGAATTTGAAATGTCAATGATGGGCGAGTTAAACTTTTTTCTTGGACTACAAATCAAGCAAACAAAGAATGGAATATTTATTAGTCAATCAAAATATTGCAAAGACCTGATTCACTGATTTGGGATGGAAAATGCTAAACACATGACTACTCCAATGAGTACTGCTTGCTATCTGGATATAGATGAAATCAGTCAGTCAATAGACATAAATAAATATAAAGGTATGATCGGATCTCTTCTTTATTTATCTACAAGTAGACCTGATATAATGTTTAGTGTTTGTATGTGTGCAAGATTTCAAGCAAATCCCAAAGAATCTCACCTTAGTGCAATTAAGAGAATCATGAGATATCTATTAGGCACTATTAATCTAGGGTTATGGTATCCTAAAAATTCTACTTATAATCTAATAGGATACTCTGATTCTGACTTTGTCAGATGCAAAACTGATAGAAAGAGCACTAGTGGAACTTGTCATTTCATTGGCTCTACTCTAGTTTCATGGCATAGTAAAAAACATAATAGTGTTGCTTTATCCACTGCTGACGTGGAATATATTTCTTCTGGCAGTCGTTGTGCACAAATACTTTGGATGAAACAACAACTTTCTGACTATGGATTAATTCTTGATCATATTCCTATTTGATGTGATAGTACGAGTGCAATAAACCTATCTAAAAATCCTATTCTGCACTCGAGAACCAAGCATATTGAGATTAGGCATCATTTCTTGAGAGATCATGTTCAAAAAGGGGATTGTGTACTAGAATTCGTTGACACAAAGAATCAGTTAGCTGATATCTTTACAAAACCTCTCCCCAAAGAAACATTCTTTGTTATTAAAAGAGAATTAGGACTCCTAGATATCAATGACTTAGATAAATAGTTAATTTGTTTGTTTATTATTTTTTCTTTTGGTTGTTAACTTTTGATTGTCCTTGCTGATTGTGTTTGCTTTTGATATTTATTGTTGATTAAGGTTTAATGATTATTTTTGCTTGAGTTTTTGAGTGTCTTTGATGATTATGTTTAATAGTTATGGTGATTGTTGATTTGTTGTTGATGATTATTTTTGAAATTTTGATTGTCTTTGATGAATGTGTTTGAGAGTTTTTATGCTTATTTTGATTATTTTGATTGTTGATTGTTGTTGATGATTGTTATACTGAGTGTGCAAGTTTTTTGAGTGAAAAATAGTTAGTTTTAATGAAAAATCTATGTTTTTAGGGTCTGGTAATCGATTACCACTCCCTGTAATTGATTACCATAGAACATGACCCTATAATCAATTACAATAGACTGTAATCGATTACTAGAGGGTTTGGTCAGATATAGGTTACGCTTGTAATTGATTATCATGGGCTATAATCAATTACAGCTCGTCCCTGTCTATAAATACTGCATTTTTCTCTCTCCTTGTGCAACCCTCTTCTCCCTCACTCTCCTTGACGGCGCCCCTTCCTCTCAAAACTTCAAATCACCATAACTTTCTCGTTTCTTGTCCAAATCACTTCAAACAAAGCTCAAATTTCTTCTTTTTCAATTCTCTACAAACTCCACTGATCATAATTTTCTTAAGAAAGCTCAAATTGCAAAACCCGCAAAGAAGAGAAAGGACTCATCCTCCACCACCACCACTGCAGGCCAACACTGCCACGGCACATCCGGTGACCCACTAGCACCAAAACCCCCTTCTTTTTCATCTCCCAAGTCATTGACTCTATTTTCTTCCAATGACCAACTTCAAAGGTACTATTCCCAATTCTCCAATTGTGCCATTCTCGATCCTAAGTATTTAGATGTAGAATTCTTTGATGGGGAAACCTTTGATTGCTATCAAGTGTTTCAAAATTCTGAATTAGTTGAGTTTATGTCTCTAAAATTACCATATTATCCTGAATTAGTTAGAGTCTTTTACAATAATCTTAAAATTCAGGATGAAGTCATTTTTTCTGAGGTGCATCAAATACCTATTGTTGTTGATCAATCTCTATTTTATTCTCTGACTAAACTGAGCAGTCAGGGTGTTCCTTTTGAAGGCACTCTAGTTGATGATTGGAAGCATGTTTATTCTAGTCATGATGCTCGTAAAATGGTCTGTAATGACCATACTGATATGACCGGTAGATTGCTTGCTAGCTCATTCACCTTTGAGTGTCGCATCATGCATTATATCCTTTTTTGAGTCTTGCTTCCCCGGTTCACCAATCTTGCTCAAGCCTTTAAGGAGGATTTAATCTTGCTATGGGCTCTTCAAATCGGTCGCCAAATGGATTGGGCCCATCTTGTTAGGTACCAAATGCATAAGGCATTACGAGTCAATGCACCTCTTCCATATCCTCATCTTGTCACTTTGTTTCTTCAGCATTTCAATGTTCTTTTAGAGGATGAACCTTTTGTTAAGGTTAAAAGATCCTTTGCTATTGGTGTTGGTGCTATTACCTCCTTCGGATACCAGAAGGATATGGATGGCCAATGGGTGTATAAACTGTAGAAGCAAGCTTCATGATGATGAATCAAGTTGATTCAAGATGTTTTGATGATAACAAAAGATGATGACAAAAAGCCCAAGAGAATGATTTCAAGATTGAGTCAACAATTCAAGAATCAAGAGAAGTTTGATTTCAAGATTCAAGAGAAGATGAATTCAAGATTCAAGAGAAGAAATCAAGAAGACTTCACAAGGGAAGTATTGAAAAGATTTTTCAAAAAAACAAACATAGCACAGTTTTGTTTTTCAAAAGAATTTTTCTCAAATTTTCTAAGTTACCAGAGTTTTTACTCTCTGGTAATCGATTACCAATTTCCTGTAATCGATTACCAGTGGCAAAGTTTGATTTCAAAATTTTTCAACTAAATTTGCAACGTTCCAATTGATTTCAGAATGGTGCAATCGATTACAAGATTTTGGTAATCGATTACCAATGCATCTGAATGTTGGAATTCAAATTCAATTGTGAAGAGTCACATCCTTTCATAAAATGCTTTGTGTAATCGATTATAAGGATTTGGTAATCGATTACCAGTGACAAGTTTTGAACAAAAATCAAAAGATGTAACTCTTTCAATGGTTTTCAGATTTTTCTAAAGGTTATACTCTTTCAATGGTTTTCCTGACCAGACTTCAAGAGTCTATAAAAGCAAGACCTTGATTTGCATTTGAAATAATACTGACAACCTTTACAAACAACTTTTCCACATATTCTTTTACAACCTTTGAATTTCTTTGAACATTTTCTTGAACTTCTTCTTCTTCTTCTTCCTTTCCAAAAGCTTTCTAAAGTTTTCTGGTTTTTCCAAACCTTGAAAATAGAAGTGTGCTATATCTTTTATTCTCTTCTCCCTTTGCCAAAAAGAATTCGACAAGGACTAACCGCCTGAATTCTTTTTGGGTCTCTCTTCTCCCTTTTCCAAAAGAACGAAGGACTAACCGCCTGAATTCTTTTGTGTCTCCCTTCTCCCTTGTCAAAGAATTCAAAACGACATAGTCTGAGAATTTTTTTTATTCTTCCTTTTCCCTTAAACAAAAGAATTCAAAGGACTAACCGCCTGAGATATCTTTTGTTTCCCCTTCACAAAGTTTCAAAGAACTAACCGCCTGAGAACTTTGTCTTAACACATTGGAGGGTACATCCTTTGTGGTACAAGTAGAGGGTACATCTACTTGGGTTGTTGTAACTGAGAACAAGAGAGGGTACATCTCCTGTGGATCAGTTCAAGTGGAGGGTACATCCACTTGGTTGTTCAAAGAGAACAAGGGAGGGTACATCCCTTGTGGATCTTTGCTTGTAAAGGATTTTACAAGGTTGAAAAGAAATTTCAAGGACCGTAGGTCGCTTGGGGACTGGATGTAGGCACGGGTTGTTACCGAACCAGTATAAATTCTTGTGTTTGTCTTCTTCTTCCCTGCACTCTTTAATTTCCATTGTGCACTTTAATTATCACTTTTACTTTTGGTTAAGTTTCTATTTTTGTTCTTTACTTTCTTAACATTATAGTAAAAGCCTAATCGAATCTAGTAATATTAAGAAGGATAGATTTTTAATTAGTAAAGGTTCACTAATAATTAATTCAACCCCCCCCCCCCTTCTTAATTATTCCGAGACCACTTGATCCAACATAAACAAGACCTGCCACCTCCCATTCTCGATGAACGCACACCCTCTCTACCACCGCAACAAGATACCTCCTCTTCCTTATTGAATGACGTCCTAATTGAGTTACAGGTGTTAGATCAAGTGGCCTCATAATAATTAAGAAGGGGGGTTGAATTAATTATTCTTAAACCTTTACTAATTAAAAATTTACTCTTCTAAGGCTTTTACTTATGTTGTTAAGAGAATAAATAGTAGAAGAGAAACTTAACCAAAAGTAAAAGCGGAAATTAAAATGCACAGTGGAAATTAAAAGAGTAGGGAAGAAGGAGACAAACACACAAGAGTTTTTATACTAGTTCCACAACAACCCGTGCCTACATCCAATCCCCAAGCAACCTGCGGTCCTTGAGATTTCTTTCAACCTTGTAAAAATCCTTTTACAAGCAAAGATCCACAAGGGATGTACCATCCCTTGTTCTCTTTGAACCTAGTGGATGTACCCTCCACTAGAACTGATCCACAAGAGATGTACCCTCTCTTGTTCTCAGTTAAACCCAAGTAGATGTACCCTCTACTTGTACCACAAAGGATGTACCCTCCAATGTGTTAAGACAAAGATCTCAGGCTGTTAAACCTTTGATACTTTGTGAATGGGGATACAAAAGAATTCTCAGGCGGTTAGTCCTTTGAACACTTTTGTATAAGGGAAAGGGAAGAATCAAAAAAATTCTCAGACTGTGTCGTTTTGAATTCTTTGACAAGGGAGAAGGGAGACACAAAAGAATTCAGGCGGTTAGTCCTTTGTTCTTTTGGAAAAGGGAGAAGAGAGACACATAAAGAATTCAGGCGGTTAGTCCTTGGCGAATTCTTTTTGGCAAAGGGATAAGAGAATGAAAAGATGAATAGCACAAGTTTTCAAGGTTTAGAAAACCAGAAAACTTTGGAAAGCTTTTGGCACAAATAAGAAGAAGAAGTTCAAAGAGATTCAAGGCTTGTAAAGGATTGTATGAATTAGTGTATTGAAAAGAAAATCAAAGCCTTGCTTTTATAGACTCTTCATGTTTGGCCAAGAGGACCATTTAGAAGAGTTATAACTTTTAGAAAAACTTAAAACCAATTTGAAAAAGTCAAAAACCTTTTGAAGAGTTACATCTTTTGATTTATTCAGAAACAATCACTGGTAATCGATTACCAAATCAGTGTAATCGATTACACAAGGCTTTTATGTGAAAGGATGTGACTCTTCACATTTGAATTTGAATTTCAACGTTCAAAGGCACTGGTAATCGATTACCAAAACATTGTAATCGATTGCAGATTTTTGAAATTAATTGGAACGTTGTAAATTCAATTTGAAAACTTTTTCAAAAACATTTTGCTGCTGGTAATCGATTACAACAATCTGGTAATCGATTACCAGAGAGTAAAAACTCTTTGGTAAACATGTTTTGAGAAAAATCATGTGCTACTCAATTTTTGAAAAAAAAAATTCATACTTATCTTGATTAAGCCTTCTCTTGATTCTTGAATCTTGATCTTGATTCTTGACTCTAAACTTTCTTCTTAAGTCTTGAATTCTTCTTGATTCTTATCTTGAACTCTTGAATTGTTCTTGATTCACTTGAGTTGTTCTTTGATTGATCTTTGAGCTTTTTGTCATCACCTTTGTCACCATCTTTTGTTATCATCATTGTTATCATCAAAATACCTTTGAATCACCTTTTTGTCATCACCTACGGATTCTTAGACGTTTCTAGTATTATAAGTCCTTAATTTTCTAGACATTTTACTATTTGTGCCCTGTATTTGGATTTTGTTATTTATCACTTTGGTTAATTTTGTGCTTTGCTTTGGATATTTAGCATTTGGCCGGTTTATGCTTTGCTTTGAATATTTTGCACTTGCTTCTATTTTATATTTTGCTATGGATGATTAGTTTTTGTTGTTGGTTGTGATGCTTGCTCTAGATATTTTGTGGCTTTGATATTTTCTTCTGTCTTTTTCAGCTTTTTGATGTTTCCTAAGGGTAGAGAAACTAAGGGTGGATCTTATCTAAAACTAGGCAATAAATTGCAAATTTAAGGGGGAGTAAGGGTGAGTGCATGCATTGCAAATCGAATATCGTTTATCTTGTTTTCAGATTGTTGTCATCATCAAAAAGGGGGAGATTGTAAGTGCATATGTTGTATGAAGATTTTGATGATGCCAAAAGATTAAAGCTATTCAACGTTGATTCAAGTCAAGATCAAGAAATCAATAGAAACAATTTACAATAGTCCTTTATATGTTAAAAGAATCTCTTAAAAAGGTTACAAAGGTTTGGCCTTAAAAGACTTAAGTTTTCAAATATCTTATAAAGTTTTTAAGTAAATATTACATCTTGAAAATTATGTATTTCTCTCTGGTAATCGATTACAGCCTGTTGTAATCAATTACCAGAAGCAAAAATGTTTTTTAAAAAGCTTTCGGAAAAGTTTAAATTTGAATTTTAAAATCTGTAATTGATTACCACTATTGGTAATCAATTACCAATCACAAAAGTTTTTGAAATTTAAATTGAAAAGTCATGATTCCTCAAAATTAATTGTTTAATCGATTACCACATATCTGTAATTGATTACCAGTGAGGAAATTTCAAAAATAACTTTGAAAAGTCACAACTCTTCACAAAGTTTTTTGAAAGGTCACCAAAGGCCTATAAATATGTGACTTGTGTTCGAAATTCTTCAGAATTTTTCAGAACATTCATTGTCCTATTCTCTCACAAGAAAACCTTTGGCCAAACACTTGCAAAATCATTAAGGATTCTTATAAGTTCTTCAAGTTGTATCATTCTCTTAAAGAGAGAAAAACATCTTTTGTACTTCAAAAGCAATTTGTTGTTGTAATCAAGAGGCAGTGGGTCTCTTGATTTGTAAGTTCTCTGAACACAAGGGAAGGATATCCCTGGGTGGTTCAGAAGTTGTAAAGGAATTTACAAGTATAGTAGAAATCTCAAGTGGATTACTTGAGGACAGGATGTAGGCATAGGGCATGGCCGAATCAGTATAAAACTGAGTTTGCAATTCTCTCTTCCCTAAACTCTTTTACTTTATTGCAGTTTAATATTTACTTTGCATATTTAAAGAAGCATCAAGGAAATTGTTCATTACTTCTTTTTTTGCATATTAAGTCTACATATTTCTTTTAAAGAGAGAATTAAAACTTGTTAGGGGAAATTTTTTAAACTTAATTCACCCCCCTCTTAAGTTATTGAGGCCACTTGTATAACAAGTAAGGTTGCATTTTCCTTATAACCACAATTTCCATTAGGTCTAATGTCAACAACTTTTACATGAACTGTTGCAACAGATAGGGAAAATTCATTCATATAAAGGATTTTTTTTTGTCCACTTTTTGCTACTGACTTCTTTGCGAGCCACACTTGGTGTTCTCAAACTACCAACCATCATGTTTCACCAACTCGTTCTCACATTAAAGGAGCACATTTAGTAGATTTCACAGACTTCAATGCACCCTTTGTTTTTACTTTCTTTGGAGGCAAACTTATTAAAGTGGTATCCGAAAATGCAAGTTCATGGACCTTATTCTTTAATGTCATTTTTATGCTCACATCAAGCTATGAAAATCTCTTTACCAATGCATCAACCTCATTTGTGAGAGTTAAGTCCCCCCAAGAATCACCTGCGTTGTGTGTACCATTGATGAATAACATCTTCCAATGCACATGAATGGACAACAAGGGTATTGAACCATTGATTTGGCTATACCTAGCAAGTTTATAGGCACACGGTAAATCATGAATAGTTCTGAGTGTGCAGTCACAATTAAAACTGTCAACACTAATGGAAGCAAAGCGCTTCAACACAATTAAAACTTTGTGCTTCGTAGTCTTTTGTAAAACGGTGTATTGAACTTGTGGTCAAGCACGTTGATGCTTTTTTGAAATGACGCCTTAAGTTCAGTATGTTGCAGTATAAGCATGTTATTCATTGCATCCCAGCAAATACACAAGTCTCCTATGCTATCATGAAACAACCTCTTTAGTCTTGCTTGTGCGCCTTCAACTCTGTAAAGTAGTTTAATGTAATATCAATAGAAGATACATAACAAACAAAATGTGAAACAAGTAAGTAATTACAAAAATCTACCTATTAGTTGTGTTTCCAAGATGCATAACACAATCAGTTCATGCTTGTACAAATCTCTCCGTATAATGCAACAACCATGTATAATAAATATACTCTTGAAAATCCACATAATGTCTACAAATGCTTGTAAAGCTTTTTAACTACTACTCATATATTTGTTCATCAATAGAATTCACCAATCCTACCCAAGCATTCATCACAACCTCCCAGTCTTCTGCATTAGTCACGAGTATCTTGCATTTTGCTCTGACATTCTTAGAAACATGGAATTAACATAACAAGTTGGTTGCAAAAGGAAAGGCAACCTCCAATGCATTCATCAAAGTAAGATCTTTGTTAGTGACAATCACCTGAGGCAGCATATCATCCTTCACAAACAATCCTTTGACCTTTTTTAAATCCCATTCAAAATTCTTCATCCTCTAAAATTGTAAATAAGCAAATGCAAAAAAAAAAATCATTTCTGTTGAAGTCACACAACAATCTCCAATAGTGGAAGATGATATTTGTTCGTCTTCCAAGTAGTATCACAAATCAACATTGTGGGAATGCATTTAATAGCTTGATGAAATATGGATGAGACTACATTATATCTTTGACAACATCTTGAGTGTCCACTCTTTTGAATCAATATACATATTGATTGTGCTCTATCAACTTTAGTAGATGTTGTACCTTCGTTCATGGACCCCTCACTACTAGAAAAAGCATTTTTCACATCAGTTCTTTAGTACATTTCATGACGGTTCAAAAATCATCTTTGAAGTCGCCATCATGGAAAGTCAACACTTTCCACGATAGTTTTTAAACAGTCTTAGCATCTTGATTTCTACATCGGTTCTTTTTTAAACCATCTTAGAATGTGTTTTTTTGTCTTAAAAATGTTTTAAAAAAATGATATTTCTAAGACATTTTTCTGAAAGAATTATCTTGGAAAGTCTCTAAACAAACCAAAAATTTATTGAGGCTTATTATTTATGAATTAATTATTTAAAAATATAATATTTCTATTTGGAAACAAAATCATTGTTTATAATATATTGAAAGTAAAATATAAACCTAAAATTATTTTATTTTTATTTAAATATAATTAAAAAGTTATAAATATAATAAAAGATTATATGTTTTGCATATGTGAATCTACAAACAATTTACAATAATAATAAAGGAGGTATATGATAATTTTTTTATATAAAATCTACCTAGTTTTTTCTTATCATGGAAATGAATGTAGTAGGATTTGAAATATATACATTCTCCACATACATATATATCATGAAATGTGAACTACAAAGTTATTATCAATGGGGTTGACTACAAAAATTGAATGTGAAAAACAAACTAAATTTTTCTGAAATTAAAGTTGTCCTATAAACTAAGTAGTTTCAAGAGAAAGATGAGAGTTAGCACTTAACATAATTTGTAATTAAATTATCACCATCAATTCAACGGTCAAGATTAATTTCTAATCGAATTGGGTTCATCAAAATAAACCTTCACCACCTCTAACCTCTTCAATTTTCAACCAAGGGTCAATAATTTCGCTGATCAACTCGATGCCTCTTCAATACACTACTCAAAGAGGTTGATTCATCACCGCTGGGCAATGTAGAACTAAGCATCTCAGACGAAGATCAGGATGCCTCATCCTGTAACCATAAACAAATTGCAAAGATTAATTAATCAAGAATGAAAATATCCTCTAATAAATTTTTTAATAATGAAGTACTCACATTGTAAGACTTTCATCTACTTACAAATTATAAAAGATCATTAGTATGATTTTTAAAATAATTTTATAAAAATCAATAAACTTATTATCATGTATATAATAATTTTTTATTGAATAATAATATAAAAACTTTCTATCTTTTCTTTATCTTTGAAACAAAATATTAGCTTAATATCTAAAAGCATATTCAAAGTTAAAATAATAACAATGTCAAAAATGAAATCCTTGATAGATTTATAAGGTAAAGTTTATTACTTAGAATAGACCATTACACCATTGGTATCACTGATTTACCGTATCAAGAAAATACAACCTCCCAATTGCAAGATATTATCAAAAAAACAATTAATAAACTAATCTAATATTCTAAAACAATTAGTCCAAACATTGCCACAAAGAATATAAATTAAAATTTGCATAGTTGCACCATAGAGCACTCACTTAGTGAAAACCACAGAACGAGGGCGAAGTAATCTCGAACCTTACCTAGTGGAAAGAAGGCACAGATCTAAAGGAGATATAAACAAAAAGACAAAGAAGATGAAGACACAAAGCAGATTAAGAACCTTGTTACAACCCATTCCACAACACGTTTATATTTTGAAAAAAGAGAAAATAGTATATTAATTAGTTTTTTTCACCTTTTCAATCATAAATAATAATTAAATTCATTAATTTTAATCACAATAATAATTAAAAATAGGTTATTACTTTTTAATTATAAATTTATGCTTAGAAAAATAGATCTCAAATAAGTTAGTAGGCCCTTCCCTACATAGCAGACATTGTGGTCTGAGGGGAAAAAACCGTGAGGATACAAATCCTAGAAGCCTAATATAATCAAACTAAATAAGAACAAGATTTATATTTGAAGAATTTTGATCCATTAAACCACAAGGAATCAAGTATTTAAATAAGAAAGAATGGGCAATAAGCAGTCACACAAGAAATTCCCTTGAAAGTACTTCTAATAATGGATAAGCATTGATCAAATGGCATAACAATTTTACACATAAAACAATTATGTTTCTTAATCAATGACAACTACTTTGGGGTCCACTTGTTAGATAAAATGCATCCATCCATAGAAAAGGGGGTTATAAATTTATATTATAATAAAAAAAAATCAGCATCCTTCGTTCAACGTTTCTCCAAGTCTTCCTGATCTAGAAGTTGAAACTCTCATTCAAATCTCTGGATTAACCTGAACTTTGTTCTTTGCAAAGTATCTCATCCTATCCCTAACTATATTGTGTAATATTCGATAGTAGAAGCATTTCAAATGAAAAAAAAGGTAGACTTCTTTAAATCTTTCAGAAGGTAGTGATTCTTTTGTCCGCAATGCGTATTGAGAAACACAACAATAGTAATGGTTCAACTTTCATTTTAAAGGTGAAAAAATATATAATAAAATTAAGTTTAAGCAACTTACTATGTATATACCAATAGTTATATATGTTAATGCTAGTTCATAATTTCACTAATTAAGAGTGACAAGAACTACATTCTTTAAAACTGTTGACATCTTGCCCAATAGACATGAATAAAGCAAATTACAGATTTGACCAATCATATAGAGAAGCACACAGACCTAAATTATGAAAAATGAGATTGCACACAAAATTTGAAAGTTATCTAAAAAATAAAAAATAAAAAACAGAATTTATCCAAAAATATCTAGTATGTACAACTCCTTTTATCCCTCCACTTTGTGCTAAATAGTAAAGAGGACAAAGAAGAGAATTTTGAGCTGATTGTGATGCAAATTCCCTACATACCTCTAATCCACGCAATGCACCAAAAATAGTATTTGCCTAGAATAAATAAAATCACAAAAAACTTAAAAGACTAATGGCCAATTAGAAATGACTATCATTAAAGAAATAAAAAGATAAACCACATATTGCAATTTATTTGTTTTTGTCCATTAACCATAAGAAAGGAAGCACAACATCATAAGAGTCTTCTTTATCAATCAGTTTGTTTCCCTAAAAACAAAACACTCAATGAACAAGTGTTTCAACAAATTCCAATTGCTACTATGTGGCATTTTAGAATGGTGTTGATGGATTGGTTAACTTGTTCAATGCACAGAAAATTACGACATTAAACTAAGAAATACATATATAAAAGGAAACTAGTTTTAACTTAGGAAGGGAAAAGTACAACATAACCTTCAGAATTTAAGTATCCATTAGCCAACAAACAACATAATCTCATTGAATATTCAAATCCATTAACAAACACTACCATAAAAATTATTTATTACGATGCGCCAACAAAGATGGTTGACAAAAATCATCTTTGAAGACAATGTGGTGACAATGTCATAATTAAGTTCATTAATAACGAAGACGATTTTCAAATAACCATCTTGGAATTGTGAATTTAAGGATGATTATTCAAAAAACCGTCGTAATTGAACACAATACAAAAATGGTTTTACAAAACTGTCTTTGAATGGTTTTGCCTTTTCAAATTCACGCTTTCTCTCTCTCTCTCTCTCTCTCTCTTATCTTATCAGGTCTCTCTCTCTTATTCTCACTTTCTTTCTCTTGCTCTCTCTATTGTGAAACCCTCATCTTCCCTTCCCTTCTACATTTGCAATAACAACAAATTTAATCATCTTCTCACTGATGAGTTCGTCCCTGTCAACACCAATGCCGACAAGCTCTACGATGAGATGCTCAACCTTCAGAACATTGTCGCCTTCCTCCATCGCACCAAGATCAACGCCTCCACCGATTCCTCCGTCACCACCGGCTCCGACCTCTGCAACGTCATCACTGGCGCCCGCTAGATCCCTGGCGAGTCACGCCTCAACCTCCTCTAGAGGAACTTCTCCCTCTTTCATGCCATCATTGCGCTTCTCGTCCGTTACTCCCCCGACACCATTCTACTCATCATTTCCTACCTTGTCGACATTCTCACCTATGTCGCTTGGAAGCTTGAGCTCATGTAGGTAATGAACTCTGAGAGTGCAAATTGATTTTTTTTCGCACAAAATAAGATGGTTTCCTATATACTAGCTTTGACATAATAAGTGGTATTGTGGTAGACTAACATTTTTTTATATATTTTCCATTGAATGCTCTTCTCCCCCATTAAGCTTGTTCAAATTTCTATCCATTAAAAGCAGCCTCCTTTAAGTAGACTTTTCATCTTAGTAATAGGAAATGAAAAGTCCCATTCATAATGACATTTGGAAACTATTACTTTTTGATTTGGAGATTAAGATTATCTTTTAAATGTTTTCTTCTTCAAACATTTCAAATAGAACGCAATTCCCTTATAACATTTATATTTTTGGATAAGAAAATGGACAATAATAAAATAAGATGTGTGTTGTTAATGCTATTCTAGCTTTCTGGAAGCTCAAATCTATGAATTGTTTCAGATTTGATGTTTATATAGTTCATTTGTTTTTTTTTATTTTAGGCATTTGGTTGAATACATTGGGTTGTTCATTTCTGGTGAGCATGGCTTCTCTTGTTTGTCTGATTATCCTGCCTGTAATTTTTGGTAAGTAATTTTTTTGTCATTTTGTACAATACAAATTATTTATTTCTCAATAGCAAATGCTTATCTACAGAATACGAAATTGAATACTCAGGTTTATTCTCCTATTTCAGTACAAGGGAAACCATCAAAGGTTGTTGTTGATTCATTGGCTTTATTTGGAAATCGTGAGTGCCAGCACAATGCTAAGGTAGTATTTTTTTTTTAATGAATCTTGAGATTTTTGTCAGGGTTGGAATCAAACCCCCCAAGGTATATGACTTGAGATTAATCTTTCTTAAAAGGAAAAAAGTACTAAATATATATGTTTCTCATATATAAGGGTGTTCGTCTTTATGGTATAAGGATTTCTAGTTATTTTTTCATAATAATCATTTCATTTATTTCTTTTTTCTTTATGATTTTGATAGATCACTTAATATATGTAACTTTTGTGGATTTTCTTGAATAAACTTGTCACTGAGGAGGCTTTTGTTCCTATTGCTCCTAGCAACATGTTTTTCTGACCCATAAGTTGGTGAAATATAAATGGCCTATAATGATTTGCCAATCTCAAATGCTTCTAGTGCACTGGCTATTCTCAATTTTTTTGGATAATTATTAGTACATGAAAAGAATAGACAAAAATAATGGAATTTCTTTTGGCATAATAAGGGGGAATTGTCATAAATCCATAAAAGAATATTGTCTGGTTATGTTGAATTGCTCTTTTTTTCTTTCGTGTTGTGTTGTTTTTTACTTGTTAACTTGTTATTGAGTTTTTTTTTTTTTTTTTTTGCTGTGTTGTATGAATGAGATCAATGCATGCTATGAGAGATCGGATTGTTATTATTTTTATTGGTGTGTTCAGAAACAACAATATTTATCAAGGTACCAAAGTATTTTTTTACCAAATTAGAAATTAACAAAGTAATTGTGATAATAGTCATTCACATTTATTGGGATTGTTTACAATTGTCTATTGGTTGAATCATTATTTGTAGTAAATATTAGATAACACAAGTATTTTAATATATAGCTTCAAAAGGTACAAGTGGAAGTGCCAAATTGTTGGAAAGGCTGGTATTTGTATTATTATTGGCTCCCATTTGCTCCTTTGATTATAAGCACATGCAATGCCTTAATTAGCTTAATTAATTATCATAATTAATGAATTAATCTAGTTTCTTTTGTCGTGAACATAAATGATATTTTGTGTAATTATAGCTTCTCTTAATTAAAATGTAGGTTGTTGTATTGAAATGGTAGAAAATTCCTATGGATTGATTCTTTGATGATATTGTTCTTGTCAAAGCTGTAAACATACATTTAACAATACTTTTTTCCCCATTTATAAAATAAGTTACCTAAATTATTACCATGTTCATTCAAAATAATTTATTGGGTTAAGCATTTATGTTTATCTTCAAAAAAACTGTGGTACATGCTCTTATCTTATGTTTAGGAGATAGTATATAAATTGTTAAATAGTTCACTAAATTTAAATTTAAATAGTTCACTCTACCTAATTAGTCAGATGTATTGTAGTACTGTTAACATTAAATTGTCTTAGAGTACATAATAAATAAAAAAGACAACAATTACATGATCATTTTCTGTCTTAGTTTCTTTCACAAAATTCGTTGGCCTTTTTAATTTTTCTTTTTAAAAAAAGACATTCTAAGATGGAGAAAACCATCTTAGAAAGTCTACCTTTTAAGACGGTTTTTTAGGAAATCATCTTAGAATCCTCAATTTTTTTTATTTAAAAAAGACATTTCTAAGACGGTTTTCCCAAAAACTGTCTTAGAATCCTCATTTTTTTTAATTTTTTCTCAAAAAAAATAAAACATTCTAAGACGGTTTTCACGTAAAAACAATCTTAGAATCTTCAATTTTTTTTTTAAAAAAAAATACATTCTAAGACTGTTTTCACGTGAAAATTGTCTTAGAAAGTTATGCTTCTAAGACGGTTAAGGAACCGTCATGGAAAGTGTTGACTTTTTATGACATTAACTTTAAAGAAGGTTCAAAACCGTCGTTGTATGTCTCAAATAACTATCACCAAAGAGGCTTTTCTAGTAATGGAATAACAAATAGTCATATAAAAACAAACCACACCTCAATTGTGACTTCCCCAACACCAGAAAGGGTTTGGGCTCTTCAAACGAACAAATTGTAGCTTTCATCCACTCCAAGTTGAAGCTGCAACACAAGTTCCCAATCTCAAAATCAAAACTTCTTGAAAACCCATAAAAGGAAAAACAAAAAAAAAACAAAATTTAAAAAGAAAAGAGCCCACCTCCTCACTGTATAAGTATATATTGGCCAATGGTAGATGTGGATTGGAGGATGATCGGTCTAAACCCGACCCATATAGCCGATTTAAGTCGGTTATTGGCCCAAGCAACAACAGCCCCGTCTGTCCTGATCTGTAACGATGTCGTCTCATTCACTTCCTTAGCAAACAAGGTCATAAACCACCTTCGCAACTCAAGCATACATGTGCAGCATGGTCTCTCTGACGTGGAGTTTACACGTGTCCAGGCCGAGTTTGGGTTCATGTTCCCGTTGAACCTCCATGTTGTCCTAACCGCCAGTCTTCCCATCGGTTCGCGATTCCATGACTGACACTTTGGTGGCGCGCGACTGCACCTTTCTGCGTTGTTGGACCTTCTGATCGCGGTGATTTTGTTCTAGATCGTGAAAAATGTGTTGTGGTCGAAGTCGTGGGGTCCACGGACGTGCAAGCCGGAGAAGGTGTTCTGAGTGGTGTAAAACACATTGAAGAGTGCTGCTACTGATTCCAATCTTCAACCATTGCTACATTTCTTCCAATCCCTCAGTCGCTGGAAACCCTAAAAAAATTGAATTGTATGGGTTATTGTGACAAAATCAAAGAAGAGGGGGAGTTGGAGAGTGAGAGGGACATTGAGAAAAGACTAGAGGGAGAGACATTAAAAACACACTCACTTCTAAGATGGTTTTTACAAAATCATCTTAGAATGAAAACCTTTTAAGATGATTTTTGCGAAACCATCGTGGAATGATAGTTTTCAAAACTGTCTTTGTTGAAAAACCTCATATTTACAAAATTTTCACTTTCTGACTTTCTAAGACGGTTTTTGGGGACCTTCGTCAAAGGTGCATCATAAAAAACTATTTTTTTAGTAGTGCCTTTTTTTTCGCTGATATCTTTGTCATTCATTATATATGGTCTTGATGGTGGTGACATTTTTTTTTATCTTGATCTTTGTTGTCAACAAAAGTTTTTTCTTCACTGCTTAAATGACTAACCTATGCATGTTCGACCAATGTTTCACTAACTTTCTGGTTATGAACACCACAGACAACAAAATGTTTCCAACCAACTTGTTTGACAAACTTCCCTTTTAATTTAAATGAACAACCACATTTTTTTGTTCTAGTACTCTTGCAAACTAACTTATCCTTATCTTGCTTGTACTTTCCTTCATTTTCACTACCCACTACAACATAAATTTTCCTTCCATTTTCTGACCTATGAATGACAAGAATAAATCGAAGACTTTTCCACAAATCTCAAACCCAACCGAACAAATTGTATCAATTTTCAAAAACCTAAAAAATAAAATATTTTTCTTCACTTAAGCAACATACACATACATAAATATAAAATCAATCGACAACTAATCTACATATCTCATCAATTGTGAAATGATTGGAAAAGTTAGGGTAATCAGGTTAGGGAGAGGTCAATGTCCAACCCATTGTCAGGATCTGTAGGCATTTTATCTGATTGATCTGCAAACATTTTATTTGATTGATCTGCAAGCATTTCATTTGATAGATTGAGACAGTAAAAAACAATTTGACTATCATCATACATGTTTCCAAAACCCTAAGGCATTGTAACTTCATCAGAAAAGATGTATTTCAATCCATGTATACACTGCAAAGAACCATTCATGAAAAATCAAAATTACAAAAAATAACACATAATAGAATCATGATTTTGTTGTGTATTTGAAATTTGACACAAAACAAAATCAAGATTTCATTGTTTACTAAAATTTCAGATACTAAACTTTTATCATTAGCATTTTCAAATACAACAACTTTTTTATATATACAAAATAATTGTATATCAAATAATTTTATCCACATAAATTGCCGATTTAAAAATTATTAAAATACTTTTATTATCTAAACATATAATCTCGTTATGTGTACATAATAAATGTATGATAAAATCTTCATATGTAACAACAATCTAATTAAGATAATCTCCTATTTGAAAAATAATTTCTTCACATATCAAATTTTAACTTTTTATATATAAAAATAAATAAATAATTTTTTTTATTGATTTGTTTCTTTGTACTGTAAGTAGTTATTTTGTTTTTAGTATTGGGTCGGGTCCAATGATGAGTGGTGAACTCCCTTGATTAAGTGCAGCATTCCTTGACGGGCAAGAAACAGTATAAAAGGGTCTGCATGATTTTGATGTTTTGATCTCTCTCCAACCCTAACACCAACTTTTTTAATTAATTTTGTTGTTGTGAATTCCATGGAAGCCTCCGAAGACCAAACAGATATCATGGAGCCGCATCTTGATTATTATACCCTGGAAGAAGATTTCTCAACAAGTTTATTTGAACTTGATGTTTTTCCACATCCTAAAGATCCCTAAGAATCTCACATAACTTTCTCCGAACTTGTTGATTTTCTCAACTCCGCCTCCAATCGTCAAGAGGGTTCTCCTCACCATCACTAAATAAGTCCAAAATGGTACTGTTTTTCGTCGACTAATAATGCCTTTTGTTTAAATATTTTGTGCTCTTGCAGGATTTCACATTTTGTTTATCACGGGTTCTTACATGGATACTATGGTGAGCAACTACGGTGTTGTCCTTGCTCTAGTGAAGCATCTTTGGGCGCTGCCACACACTACTACAAAAAATAGCTTTTACATCGGTTGATTTGGGCATTCTACGATGATTTTTAATTATTATCTTAGAAAGTCTTCACTTTTTACGACGGTTCCACAGAAAATCATCTTAAAAAATATCATTCTAAGACGGTTTTTAGCTAAAAACCGTCTTAGAATGGTATATTGTCTTAGAATGTATTTTTTTTAAAAAAATGAAATATATTGAGGATTCTAAGACGGTTTTTTTCAAAAAAAAAAATCATCTTAGAATGTCTCTACATTCTAAGACGGTTCTCTTAAAAACTGTCTTAGAATGTATTTTTTGTTTAAAAAAATATTTTAAGGATTCTAAGACAGTTATTTAGAGAATTATCTTAGAATGTGTTTCTTTTTTTAAAAAAAAAAAATCTAAAATTTCATACATTTTTTACCATCAATCTTAGATTTCTATTCTAACCACATGTTATTTCATATACTTTGCATGCTAATAGATACGGAAAAAAAAGGAAAAAAAAAGGAACAAAAAATATTGTCCCCTAAAACAAGCATAATAGGAAGTCTTAAACAATGTAGTTATAATTATGTATGCATGTTATCTAATGAAATTGTATCAAATATAAATAAGCAAGGTAGAAGTTATAATTTGTAATTTCCTTCTAGGTGGAACTTCACTCACGTGCACTAAAAGTGATTAGAAATAGTTTTTGTTTTGAGTTAAAAAATTTATATTAATTTTTATAGCAATTTTTTTAGTTTAAAAGCATCTAAATATAAATTATTTTACTTGAAAATAAATTTTAATTAAAATCTATTTTACAAACACTCATCCAAACATAAAATATTATTAGTAAAAAAATAAGATGTTCTTAGACGTAGTGTTGTATTATGTATGATTTTTAAATTACATAATTAATATAAAAATTAATAAATTTATCATGAAAACTTATTATAAAATAACTATATAATTATTTTATATTATTAATGTGTTAACTATTTTACCTTCATATTATTGTACTATCTTTCATTTAATATATTATGTGGTAAAAAATGTTAAATTGTATTTTATTCTTCTTTATTAGTTGAAAATATAATTAAAAAATAATATACAAATATCATTAATGTTGACTATTATTTGCATATATACCACTGCAAAGTTGGACAAGACACACGACACACTATAATGCATGTGTATCATATTAATATACATGAATAGCTATTCACCTAATATATATTGACGCGATGCATTACTACTAACTAGGTACCATATCAAGCAAGAGTTGACCTCTCTACGACCAGACCTCTATATAATTTTGTAACAATGTTTCCCTTTCCTACACTCCAAGCGAAACTTTGGATTCCATCAGTTTTAAGGAATCAGGTATCTTAGTCCGAAGCTCAAGTATCAAAATACTTAAATCTATTTAAGGAATTAATTTCTTTCGATATATATTTTTGATTTAAATACATTTTTCATTCTTGCAATTTAACTTTTTTTTATTTTTGTTCTTGTAATTTTCTTTTCGTTTTACTGTGTTGCATAATAGATACAATACCAGAATATGTGATTATGCAACTACATTGTAAGTATGAGCAACTAAAGGCGTACCCGTTGTGCAGGGTTTAATCTCATCTTGACTTAGGCATATAGGTTTCGTAGGACCTGCTTCATCTCCACCTGGTAATAAAATCCAGCTATAAATAAGAGAAGGAAGGACACAACAGTTATGTGATATATAGATATGGAATGCAATATCCTAAGGATGATATTCGTTCATATTGGGTCATAGACATACTCCTTATTAATGGCACGCTCAATGCATTGTTGTCTTCAAACCATCTGTGTAACTGGTCGTTTGCCTTCATAAAAAATCAAGACCAATATCTAGATCAAAAGAAAATCTAAATTTTTCAACTATTAAAAATAATTTAGAAACTAGCTAAGAAAAATTTACTTTTAATTCAACAAAACTAGCTTATCACTTTTTAGTTACTAGCTAAGTTTTTAACTTTCAACTAAATTTTAAACTTTTAGTTACTTTTACCCAAAATAATCATATAATATAAACTAATGTCAATTTCCATATAATTCAATGATGGTTGGTTTTCTTAATTAAATGTGAAGTTTATATTTGCCTATTCTATAAATCAAGTAGCAATGGAAATAACCATAATGAATGTCAACCTAGCACAAAGAAAATCAAGACAGAAGGGAAATTATATCAAACATAAGATGCACTCCCCCTCCCGGTATTACAGGCATGAGAAAGTGAAGAAGAATTATTTAGTAAATTGGTAGAAAAACTAAAACAAAAAAAAATATTTGAAGGCTTTAGAGTTGTGTCGTGAACAAAAGGAAGTTGCTAAGTGAAGGACTTACTTTAAAGAGTAAAGTGATGAGTTATTTGATTGAAAAAATCAATTGTCAGATCATGATTAAATGCATACAAATGTTTAATAAAATATGTAGCTATTTAAATCTCTCAAGTCTCAACCTTTGATTTTCTAATCAATGGGTATAACTTTCACTTTAGTCTCTAAAGGAGTAAAATCAGAACAAGGCAATCTGGGTTGGACCCACAGAATTTGAGATGAGCAAGGGGAAGAGGAAAAACTAGCATCATTGATCTGAACAAGGGAGAGGTGGCACGTTAGCTATAAACAAAAATTGTAGCAACAAGAGACGAGATGCTCAGGGAATGACAACTCTTTCTCATGATCTAAATTATCCCAAATCATTTTGTCTTTCCATTGCATAGTCCATTTTATTTCACATACCTCTCTATTTTCTTCCTATTTTTATCCTTGTTCAAAGGATGTTGTGATAAATTAACGTTAATATATAATTACTCTACTTCAAAAACATAAAAAAAAAGAGTCTAAATCGCACATTCCTGAACAGACATGTTGCACCACTTTATTTTCAAAAAAGAAAAGAAAAGAGAGTAGCCAAAAACAAGAAAGAATGACATGCAATGGTAGCATAATTAATTAGCAGCTATGGAAATCCCTCTTTAAGCACTTAATTTTGCTAGCTTAAATTATACGTTAGAGAATCAACCAAAAAAAAACTCGCCTTAGGAACACCAACATACAGATCTTCTCCCTCTGGGTGGTTGATGATGACTCCATGTCTAGGATTCAACTCGTTGGTAGCTATGTCATTGTACATAAACACCACTATGTTCTCTTCTTTTAGTCCACCTTTTATCAGCAACTAGTATGCATGGCACACATCTGCTTGTTTATAATTTAATTCAATTCATCACAACATCCATAAACAAAACCATTAATGAAAAACACATAGCAACTCAAAACATAAAACTAATTAATTAATTTTAGAAAATAAATAAAAGGAGACACCTTGGTCTTTAAACCAATCCAAAAAAATAAAAACACCAAAACCAAATTAACTTACTTGATGCCTGTAGTTTCCATAGCCGTTTGAACTAGCCATGAGAACCGCCCATCGTGTTCCCACTTCATCCGAGTCAGCATCCACCGGTTCAGTCGGTAACTTTATGACTGAGTCCCACTCCTTACGGTTCAGCCTCGCGGCTGCACCGTGCACTCTCACGAGCACCACCATCATCCATAATAGGACATTGTACCACGTCGTTTTGCTTATAATGGAGCGATGAAGCGCCATATATATCAGCTGAGAAAAACAAATGTGACACCCTCTACCCTCACAAATAACGAATAAAAGGAAATAAAATCATGCGGATTTTTTTTTAAACACATTGACTTTAAATTGATTTCAAAAGATAAAGGGTTCACATTCACTTAATGAAAACATAGTAGAAATTGTTCGAATAAAAACAACAAAGTTATCCCGGCTCAAAACAAGGTCGTCCATGCTGAATGAATAATAATAATAAAAAAACTAAAACAGAAAACATAACACAACTATATCGTTTACGGAAAATATAACATGCGAAGTAAAATCCTATGCCCCAATGTCACACTTATCAGAGCATGTCTCTATCACAGACTAAGTCTCTCCGGCTCTAACATGGAATTTATCATGTGATGGCTCACCTGAACAAATGACAATCAGCCCAAACACAAACACACACTAGGAATGAGTTATCACATTCATATATAATAAAATATTAGAGCATGTAAAACATATAATACTTAAAGCTGAATTTATATAATTAACATCACTTCCCAAAATCACACACATTTTGCACATCCATTCAAGTTCATCCACTCCAGAAAATAACATCAAACCACAATTGTTAACTCAATGAAAGTCAAACACATGCATTATGCAACAAATACTCTAGACTTAAGCCTACATGCAATGTGGTACCATTTTTCAGTGAAAAACCTCGTTGGGCGCCTAAGAGTACATGACAGGACATGCCTCACAATGGGTAAGTTAGGTCACTTTCACTAAGTGAAATCATAGGGAGACCAGTCAGGATCACGTTGTTTTGCGAGAATGCTCCAACCATGTGGGAGCGGCACAGGCTTAAAGGAGCACTCAAATCGGATGACCCCCAAGGCCTACACTCCGAAGAGTTCGTCAGGGCCTCTCCCTCCTGATTCAGGTCTAACCCAAAAAAAATATTTGAACACATAGACTCTACCTATGAATTATGCAATGCACACAACTACTCAATTGTGTGTGTGTGTATATATATATATATATATATATATATATATATATATATATATATATATATATATATATATATATATATATATATATATATATATATATATATATATATATATATATGTATGTATGTATATTTTTAAAATATATTTTAACTCAGTGCACCTCAAGTGATTAAACTCGTCGGGTTCCCACAGTGGATCTCATCACAACTCTTTGCGCATTAACTCGTCGCCCTTAAAGGGTCTTACAGTTGTGTGATTACATAATTCATGGCTCACAACTCAAAACATAGAACATCTCAACAATTATGTAATTCACAATCCATTATGTACTAAATGATTATCACTTACACACAGTCTCAACCACAATTTCATAATAAAATAATTTATCGCATCTCACGCATCCTACACATATCATTCAATAGTAACATTTACTTGACACAATAAAAATATAGATTAACCGAATATATTAATTCAACAAAATAAATAAATAAAAATATCTACAACAATTAATTTGAGATGTGGCAAAAATAATTATGATTAAGCAATAATTTTACAAAAGTATTTAATTTATTATTATACATATATAACTAAAAAAATAAAAAAATAATAATGTCACAAAATATTTAATTTATTTCTCCAGAGCAGTAAAATAATACATTCACAACAACATTTAATTTATTATATATATATATATATATATTAAAAGCAAAAACCATGTGTTACAAGTATAATATCTTTAATGATAAACGTATTAAATATATTATTACTGCACCTTGAAGGGAATATTTAACGGCTGAAATTCATTTATAAGAAATATTAACGTATGCATTTTTTTCCACCTTAAAAAGAATGTTTATGTTGTAATTTGTTGATCAATTTAATATGTAGAAAACAGTAACATATCAAGCATATTTGTTGCGCCCTAACGTATCAAAGTTTTCTGTTGTAATTTTGTTAGACTATCAAATTAGTTTGTTAACAAATTTGTCAAGAAAAATTAAAAATTTGAAATTAAAAGGTGCAGTCAAACCATTAATTTAACAAACATATTTTTGAGACTACAAATATTTTATACTAAAATCAATCCCTAGTCAAGTCAAATAGGACAACTATAAACAATGTATAACTAATTTGTTGGTTTGCATTTTTTTTTTTTGTTCTTTTTTTCAACAAGTATTACATACACGTCTTACACTATTTTCAAAAGAGTTGTGGCAAATTTAAAGCAACGATTCCCAAACAGGGAAAACAACTCTTATTTCAATTGAAAACTTCCAAATATAATAGTAGGGAAAAAGATGACAATAAATTGTAGTTCATTACAAACAATAGACAATACAATTATTTGGGTCAAATTTTTCATTCCAATGATAACAATTCACTAACACATTCAAAAAATAAAAATAAATCACAAGCGCAAAACAACGAAAATCATACACGTTAATATACAACAAGAAATCAAGTAATAACAATTGAAAATTAAAAAAATCTAATATACACCAAGAAAATATCATATCAATATATACTAACAGGATCATAGAATTTCATAACAATAGATATTACACTCAATTTAGCGTAAGAATTATTCAATTTGAAAGAATCATGAATTAACATTTTATAAAAACAACCCAAAATACCCCAAAATTGATCCTCTAGAAATCCTTATACATGTTCTTCTAATCCTCAAGCGTGAGTAACTCATCCCTTACCTCGATGTAGTCGCTCAAACGTTCTCCATTAGCAATTGTGGCATCTCTGGTGCTCTCTAGAGCTCCTCATCTGGTTGTTCTGATAGGGTTCTTGTGCGTCAGAAAAAGAAGAAAGAAATAGAAGTGTTTTATAAAAGCTGCTCTAGGTTAACATTTGGTTTATATAGTGGAAAATTATGACCTAATTACTTTTACTTATTTATTTACTAATTTATTAATTTTATTTTATAGGAAAACTTAAAAAAAAAAAAGCATGGTTGTTACAACAAACTCACTCAGTCACTCACACACACAGGAGTAGGTGTTGGGTTGACAAAGCAGAGGAGTGAAGAAAGGGTTTATTAATCAAAATTGACTCAGTTAAAGACAATATGTCATGCAAATTTAGAGCGCGACACATTCAAAATCAAAACAGTTTGGGAAAAATGATGACAAATTCAAAACCATTTCTTAAAATGAACTTTTATACTATGAATAAATTAATCAAAAACAATACTTTCCAACTAAACAATGACTTATTGTCATTTCTCTACAGCTTCCAAGAGATGAAAAAAGAACCACGACAGAAGAAACAAATTAGGGATGTTAGTTACCAGAGAGCTGAGTGGTTAGATCTACTAGAAAAGATTTAACACCCTTATCTTCCGTTAGCAACATGGGGAGGCCATATTTCTTAACTTTCACAAAGCTTTCTTCTGGATAAACTCCACGGTTGTAGAGATTGTTGATCAAATTCCCATATTAAAATAAGGCCCAAAATAAATTAAAAAATGCAGGATACAAGGATCAAACTTGATGGCAGCATATCCTAATTTGAAAAAATCACCAAAAAAAAGATCAGGCAAAAGTTCACAAAAAATACACAGGTATGCAAAAATCAAAGAAATCGGAGGAAAGCGAGAAAAGAGAAAAATGATATGAATACCGAAGAACTCACTAACGATTGTTGCGGAACCGCAAATAGTGATTATGTCTTTGGCAACTGTTCTTGCGGCCATGTCTTTTCTTTGGAGTCTAATTTTGAGCAACGAACGTTTAAGTTTTCGACATAGGGTTGGGTGGAGCTTGTTCGCACGATGAAGCAAAATGGGAAAGCTTTTGTTTCGATTGTGGGAACACTGGTAAGCGAAATGAACTGGTTTTGAAAAGGGGAAAATAATGGCACTTAATTAGGGATTGGAAGTGGAAAGAATAAAACTTGATAGAGAAGCACCATATCCACTAAAAAAGGGGTATCGATGTTGTAAGAAGTTGGTGGGTCTTTCTACAAGTCCTTGAGCTCCTTGAGGATGCGCTTTGAAGCCATGGGAGGGACGATACGCATTCAGATCTGAAAGGGAAAGAGGGATCTGGATATCAGGTTTTGGTTGTGCAGCACCAAAAACCACAATCAGTGAAAGAGGGATTTGAAAGGGAAAGAGGGAAAGAGTGAGAGTGAGAGGTCTCTGTGGCTCTCGCTTATGGAGAGTGAAAGAGCGAGTGAGGGAGAGCAAATGTTTAAGCTCTCAAGAGGGAGATATAAAAATTAAAAACATATTCTCTTCGAAGACGGTTTTTTAAGACGGTTTTTGCAAAACCGTTGTGGAAGGGTAGTTTCTAAGATCCCATATTTACAAAATTGTCATTGCGTTACATACTAAGATGGTTCCTTCTTGAGGAACCGTCATCGTTTTACTATCGTAAAAAATGCTTTTTCGAGTAGTGACAGACCATTGAGAAGCATGAGGTGGAGAACAAATATGCACACATCCTTGTAATTCTTGCTATTAAAGTAATTAAGTTCTACTCATCCTTTTCTCCCTAAATATCTTAGTTAATGCTATATATTATATTGTCATTATTGAATATATAAGGGGACGAATGCATTGAAATTGCTCTTGAATGTACTATTTCTCTCACAGGACTCATCCCTAAAAGGGATTCAAAATTATAGTGTAATAGATTATTTTATATTAATTTAGTTTACTTTTATAACTAAATTAAAATTATTATCTTATTTTATGTTCATTTTCTTCAAATTAAGATGTGAGGTGTGACTTAAAAAATATTATTATGTTAGTTTTTAGTTTCTTTTTTATTTATTATCTTTGTAAGGGCATACTGAATGAATTTTTAGCTCACTCTACAACATATCAATGTGTAATTGATATATGATCATAAACTTAAAATATTTATTTTTTAACAAAATAAGAAACAACTAAAAATTCAAATTATAAATGAAAAAACTAAGCATTAGTATATTAATAATGAACAAAAATATGAAATATTTAATATGAAATGATATCTTGTTGATGATAAAAAATAATGACCTAACAGAATACTTTCTTTGATAGACAGAACATAAAATTAAATTGTTATAAATATATAAGTAAATTAAAGTTATAAAGGATGTGATGAGTTTCTTATAGCTTTATTCGAAGTTATAAAACTCAACCGGAATGGAGATAGATTTAAAAAATATAAATCAACCTTTTTAAATGTTGGGGATAGTTAATTTATCATCGACTCATCCCATTGTCATGTTTATAAATATTTATGTTATGTAATTATTTTATGAATAAATTAAATGATAGATGATAATATAAGAGTAAATTGAATAAAAACATGCAATATATATATATATATATATATATATATATATATATATATATATATATATATATATATATATATATATATATATATCATTTTGAGTTTCATTAAACCTATGTTATTTGTTTAATGTAAAAAAATGTAATTTTTAATCAAACTATGTATCCACTTTTTTTAAATAATATATCTTTATATTTTCAAATACTTAAATATAAAAGGGTACAAATTATTTTTTTTGTTATCGGCCCATGAAATCTTGGATGCATCCAATAACATGACTAGCACACATTAATTAATTAAATGAAAAAGTGAGATGGAGAGTCTTGATAATTTTAAGGGTGATTTTTGAATAAATAATAATACAAATTACTATCCAAATTAACATATAAGTGAAGAATATGGGTGTATTGGATTAAATACATCAACCATACTGCGTGCATGTAACGTCTCTATGTGTTTTCTATTTGAGTTTTCAGTAGTATATAATAGTGTGGCCCTTTTTTAGAGGAAAATGATTATGGGTGTCTTTGAATTTCTGGTACGAGGGTTCCAAAAATATGTTTAAGAATAAAATCAGTTTCAAGTCACGTTTGTTTATCCCTCGTAATCATGGAGCATCTTAACTCTGATTTTAATTTTTTCTTATCTTTATCATCAAACAACCAGAGCGTCAACAACTCATTATAGATGTTGGAGCCTTGCCTTGTCTTGTAGATTTGTTAAGTAAGCACAAGATCAGTACCATTTCTCCTCCAGTTATCGGTCTTCTCAGGAGAGTAGCTGATGCAATATGCAATCTTGACTTTGAAAATACCACCAATAAGACCCGTGTCAGGATTTTGTCCTTTTTTTCATGGCTTAAAAATATTTATTCTACAACTATTCTATTCTTTATGCTTATATAGGTATGGTATATGCTGGAAGGAAGGTGATATCCCTCCTCTTGTTGAATTGCTTGAATTCAATGCCACAAAGGTAGTTGACTTTCTGCAATAAAAAAATTGCAGGTTGTTGGATGCAATGCATTACCCACTCTTGTACTAATGCTTCAATCAGAGGATCCTATAATACGTTATGTAGTGGTAAGATGCTTATATGACTTTACACAATCGCATGCATTTTTTAGTTTGCTTCTACAGAGTTCTAAACTACTAGCACTAGTTGTATTAGCGCCTTTTGTAGGTTGTTGTTATTGAAAATTTGGTCCACTCGTCACCAGATATTATGAAAGAAGTGCTTCTAGCCGGGGCTTTACCACCTGTCGTTTGTTTACTTAGGTTACACTATACTTTGGTCATGGTTTTTCCTTTAATCATTAAGCAATCCATATATAGAAGAATGATATGTTTATTGAACATTATAGTTGTTTACTGAAAATCAGATACTACCTTCATATTAATGGTTTAGTTATTTTCTCCCCCAAGTATTCTTTGCAAGTTCATAATTTCAATGATAGTTCTTGTTGTTTGAAAAGCAAAAAACAAGCAGCCCTTTTACTTGGTCAATTTGCTGCAACAAATTCAGATTTAAAGGTGGATTAAGTTCTGCATTGCAAACTTGTAATATGATAAATCTATGAGTTATGAAATCCTCTTATTGACTTCCATACTTTGTGGTAGTTCCATATTTCCCAAGGAGGGGCTATTCCACCATTAGTTTACATGCTTAAGTCTCCACATGTAGAGCTCCGGGAAATGTCGGCTTTTGCAATTGGGAGGTTGGCACAGGTGATTATTAGTAGCAACAAAAAGTTAGTCGCTTGCTTATATGTTAAGGAATATAAAATTTAAAAATTCAAATTGCATTTTTTATTATCATAGCAGTAATTAATTAGCCTGATCTAAAATTCTCAAATAATCTCCTATTTAAAGTTAATATTTGATAAGCCATGATGCTATTCTTAGGTATAGATTGCTAATCATAGTCTCTATTCAATTATTAACATGTTTATTGCCATCCTTTGGCTGTGTTCATAATATAACTACACAATCTTACAAATGGTTAATGTTGAATGGGGACTCCATGGTGTAGGCTTTAGGATTCCTCTAACACTACAGTCATTAGTTATGGCTGAATTTGGGATTGCCTTTCTTAAACCTAACTCTTAAGGGTGGATTTTTCTTAATTTATAGGTAAATGTATACAAATGGTGTAAAAAAAATATGCTCCTTTGTTTCACGAATTATATATATATATATATATATATGTTGGTTTTTCCTCTTATAATTTTTCCTTCCATAACCCTTTTTTGCATATATAATTCAAATTTCAGGACCCACGTAGCTGTTATTGCTTAAAATGGAGCTATAGAGCCTTTGCCCAATATTATTGACTCAAACAATTCTCCCCTTCAACGTGATGCTACTTTAGCCCTCTATGGTCTTGCTGGTAATGAGGTGAAGTTAATTTCCTTGTTCTTTACTTTGTCAGCATTGTGTGCTGCCCTTTAGAAATCATCGATGTGCAGTGATAATGTGATATGCGGCCACTGATGTAACATCTTTGTATTATAGGACATTGTTGTAGATATTATTATGGCTGGTGGTTTTCAAAAACCGAAGGATGGACATTTTAAAGATTAGTTGTATGTTCATCTACTCTTTGTAATTAAAGTAATAGATTTTCATTTTTACCATATATAGTTGCATTTCTTCTTAAATTATAATTTAGTCATTATTAATGTTCCTTAACAGAACACCTTGTTGTGATTGTCGTTTAACTTGCAGCCTATGAAAGATTGCATAGCAAACACATTAAAAAGATTAGAGAAGAAGATTCAAGGGCGAGTGAGTTTTCGTGCAAATTCTGTGAGTGATTTAGTTTAGTTATAGATGTGAAATTGAGAATTATAATCTACTTATAGTTTTTGAACGATATTTTTTTCATGTTTTTTTACGTTATTGGATATGATTTTTGTATCTATTCCTCTTTGGCAGGTATTGGAACACCTAATCTCTGTTATGTGCTTTTTAGAAAAAGGGCTTCAAATACGTGTAACTATTGCTCTTGTTTATTTATGTTCTCCTCATGATGGTAAAACTATATTCATTGACAATAGTGGTAATAAATGATTTGTAACGTTTGGATGTTCTTTCATAATAAATGATTTTAAACTTTTTTCTTCTCCTCATGATGGTAAAAGTATTTTGCAATGAATATGCTGCTAAATGTACATGATTAGAATTGCTATTGGATATTCTTAAATCTTCAAGCGAGAAGGGCGTAAAGGAGAAGGGTGATGCTTCAGCAGCACTTCACAAATTGGCTGCCAAAGCAAGTTGTTTAGTCTCTCCTTTTGATGCTTTTCCATTACCAACTCCCCAGGTACTTTTACTCATATGTGTGCTTTTCCCGTTTGTTTATTTTGATTTATTTTCCTTATTCATTGAACCGTCTGTTCTACATTTTCATAGTTGCATTATTTAAACTAGTATAATACCTTTTGTCTTTGAAATTGAATTGTTGATATTTTAATTTGGATGTTGCTTAGGACCTCTCAAGGGCTACATATGAGTATCATCTGGATGGCCTTAAGAGTATTTGTGAAGAAGCTATTGCTCAGGTAGATAAAAGCTTCTATTTTTATTTCTTTTTCTTTTGTAGAAAGCTTTTCAATGGCTTAATTTTATCCAATGGCTCACCAACCTATTCTTGTGGGATATATATGTGGAAAATGTTAAAACAGTTTACCAGATGTCGAAGAATTCAAATGTTACTACATTAAAACATGCATGTATACTGTTTATGCTGAAGAATTTTTTTAAACTGAGGTCGAAACCATGGCATGTTAAATTTTTACCGCCCGAATAGTACTTTAATGGTTTACTGTTGTTATCTGTGGCTGGGAGCATTCAATCATATTTATGTCGCCAACTTTTCAATTTGCGGGTATTATCGCATGATTTCCTGCATTGTACCAGACATTCGAATGTTCTTCTCAACTTTACTTACCAAGTCTCATCCAACAATCCACTCGTGAGCATTCCTAGACTTTAATCATGACAGGAGGAAAAGTGACAATGTACAAAGCTGTAAATTCTCAACTTTAACTTATCATGTCTCATCCAACTGACTCATGAGCATTCCTAGACTTTAATCTTGACAAGAGGAAAAGTGAAATTGTACAAAGATGTAACATTGTGTTTGTTTCAGCTGAAAAATACAAGGAAGGGAGAAGAAAAAAATAGAATGTGATAAATAACATGTTTTTCCTTTTGTGTGGATAATTTTAAAATTAGTGTGGGACCCACTTTTTTTTTTATCCACTAACAATAATTGATCTTCATTATTGCAATTTCATACTGAAATATTTTTGAAGTTTTGTCTCTGGGGATTATTGCTGGAGGGAAAAATATAAAATTGGGTAAATATCAAAGTCATGCTGTTACACACACGTTACATTTTCCCCCTTATTTTTTTACCAAATCCATGTGACTTACTGCTAAATATAATTCAGAGTGAAAATGATAAACATACATAGTAGTAGCATTGTATAATGTCTTGTACAAATGCTACATTTTTTCAGATTTGGGTTTGATAGGTGCTATGATTTTGGTCTGTGCTTACCAAATAATGAGCTACAATTGATACTACTGCTTGATTTGTTTTAATGTCGTCATTCAACTAGTTGTTTAGCCACCTCCAGAAATTGGCATCTCTGAAAGCTTCAGCAAATTTGGGAAGCCAACATAAATCTCTGTGGTCTGTTAATCATTTGTCCAGAGTTCCTCACCAAGAACTCAGTCCCTTTTGATGTTATGCACGCTCCAGCGATATACTATACAATGATATATTTTTTTTGACATTGGTTTATAAGTGACAGTTTTGAAAGTAATGAGATGACATCTTACAAGTTGTAGAAACAAGAACATCAAATTTAGGTAGACACTCTTTAAGTGTTGTGGCATTACTAAGTCAATGGAGATTTATTCTTAAAAACTCATGTTGCTTTGTTCTTGTATACTCCATAACCCCTAAGTATGTCAAGAGCTAACATTAGTATAGTTTCTATTGAAAGAGAGTACAACTCTTTCTTGTTCGGATACATATATCCTCAGAGTTCCTTGTGACATGTATTTTGTTATGATACAGTACACCCACAGCTTTTTACAAGCTGCAATAAAGTGTAAATTAAGACCCATTCGTATTCATATATATGGAAATACACACACACCTGCAGTTCAAGATAATAAATGCAACTGACAAGTATGACCACACACACATATATGCATATAATATATATAGTATTATATGTGTTGTACTCCGTATAAATACACGACAAAAATCAAAAGGAAAGAAAAAAAAATAGTTCAAGTTGGTGTCTTGTAAGGCTATTTATTATTTGAGATTTCAGAAGTTCACCTTCTGCTCCCTGACCATATCATGGGAAGACAATTCTAATTGAACATGATAAAATTATTATAAACAACAAAAAAAAATTATTGATTATTTATATTGTATATTCAAGCTCAAACCAAATGCTATCCTTCATCAAAACACTAAAGTGGCAGTGAGTATATAAAAAGAAAAAAGTAAAAACCATAAGCAAAATAAAACAAGGAAAGGCATATTAGAGTTTTGAACTCAAAACAGTTGAATTCGTGTTTTCCTACACAAACAAAAAGCCATAAAGCTAAACAAACAAACCATCTAATGTGTTTGTATACAGGCTCACAATTGAGTCCAGTACTATAGAGTGTAAGAGCTTAATACTATGACCACCGGATGCTAACTTGTTACCTATGAAAAGTTGGGAAAGATCGACAATCTATTCTTCTTGATCCTCCTTTGATGCTTCTCATGTCTCCACATTCTCAAAGTCCAATGATTCCAAGAACCCTTCTTCTTTCCATGTTCTACAAGTCAGAATCCAACCGAGTCTTGGAAGATGAAAAAGGCTCAGGCAAAGGCTTATTAAATTGCTTATAATTCAATGTCATTCATATTATATACTAAGAAGCTTTGCCAGATATTTCTTAGTATTGCTTAATATTTTCAGTTGGATAATCATAAAAAAATACACAAATAAAATCATGAAAATGTCTTGACTCGTGGTGTTATTATTGATCCTTGATTCTTAATTTTTTCTTTCCTATATTACTAACGTTTGGGTTTTTTTTTTTATGTTGGACAATGGAAAACAAGTAGCATCATTCGAAATATTAGCCTAACACCACTACAAATATGATATTCTAAGTCGGTTAAATTTGTCATTCTATGACGGTTTTGAACTGTCATAGAATACAACATCATAAAATAGCATCATATTTATAACAACGGTTTTTCAACCATCTTAGAAAATATAGATTTCTAAGACGGTTAGTAAACAGCCGTCTTAGAATGATCCATTTTCGAAGGCGGTTTAGAGTAACAACCCGTCTTAGTATGTCGTCGGATCTAAGACGGTTACTGAATAACCGTCTTAGAAAGTAAGACATTCTAAGACTATTTCTTAGGTACCGTCGTAGAATGTCTTACTTTCTAAGACGATTATTCAATAACCGTCCTAGTATGTTTTGATCAACATGCGACATTTTAGATGGTTCCTAAATAACCGGCTTAGAAAGTAAGACATTCTAAGACGGTTATTTAAGAACCATCGTATTATCTCTTTTTTTTTTTGTTGTTGCTTAATTTTATTTATTTATTTCGATTCTGTCATTTTTTTTTTTTTATCTCTGGTAGCCTTAAGCCAAAACATTGACGATTGATGGAAAGAAAGAAAAAATAACTAGTGTCTACTCCCTAGCTTAAGTAATTAAAGTAGATCTATATGTTATCAACTCCCTAGTTTAAGTAATCAAAGTAGATTTATATACGAACAACTTGTCAAGAGTAACTTATTAATACATGGGAGGGTCAAAATTCGGAAATGAAACCCATCTCGTGTGGTTGCTTAGAAGAGAATAAAATAATGGTGTGGCTACAATTTATCCTATCATCACTTACAATCCAAGAATTTATTTTAATAATGAAGGACTCAAACTCCAACAGTATATAATGAAGACTCTCGGATAATTTCAGTAACTAGAGATAAAAACAAAAAAATTATCTAAAAAAAAAATGAAGAACTCAAACTCCAGTCGTAGCAGCAACATAGTTATATCTGGGTGCCTCTGTTTTCTTGCAGTGGTGTGTGCACAAAAAAAAAAAAAAAAGAAAGAAGGAGCTTCATTCAAGTTCAAATGACAAAGGAAAACAATAGATATAATAAAAGTAATCTTCATGTGAGCATGGAATCTACAAATAAAAATGGGAAGAAAGAACATTATACAAACCTCTTTTTCCACATTTGAAGATTGATGGAATGGTCCAACAGGGAGCTGCAGCTCCCCAATCTCTCTCTTATGCCTTTCATACTGTAAAAGTGCATGCAAAAATTGAAAATTAAGGAAAAAGGAAGTGGTCCCATAGTCTTGTGATTAATTTGATTAAAAAGAAAGAAAGATAGAATGAAGCGCAATAAAATAAAATGATATCAAACTTTATTATTTAATTATTCAAAATAACATTAAAATAAGACGATAATAAAAAATAAACTGTATTGTTTAAATGGAATGAAATAAAATATATTTATTTTATTTTACATTTATATGTTTTCCTTTAATTAAAGAATGATGAGATAGAAATACTCTTTTTTTTCATTTCATCATAAAAATATTTAAACAATGAAATAGTAACTTATTTAGACACCATTCTATTTCACTATATTTTATTTTACAATTAAAATATAACAATGGGATATATGATATTTTAGTTTTTTCAATAGACTAAGTTTTAAATAATTATTCTTTCAAAGAAAGTTTAAAATAATTATTGATAGTAAAAGTTAATTATGGTTGCTTTTAAATTTTTGCCCCTCCTCGATTTTTTTTTTTATCGTTCCGTCCTGCATAAAGATACCCTAATTGAAAGTTAGGTTGTTCATTAATTTAGTTTAGTTCTACGAAATCAAAATGTTAAATCAAATTAATTAATTTATTTTAATCTTTTTAATATATTCAGATTTAAACTGAAACAAGCCATGTACCCAAAAAAACCGAACGAAACCAACTATAATTTGAAACCTGATAATACATATTTAGACCTAATCAACCCAATTTATTTTCCCCTTATATCTACACCCCAAGTATCATCTGAAGCCAGAAATGGTGCGAAACTAATCAATAATCAAAAGCATAGAAAAAGAGTTGTTTAAATAACCCTATTTATATTTTATTTCCAGCCACATGTATGCATCGTTTGAACACTTTTGTCTGCTTCTTTCTGTGTGGGAAATAATTAATAGGTATTTTTTTCTTAAAATAAGTATTATATTTGAAAATAAATTTATCTCAAAATAAATATCATATTTAATTTTTTAAAGTAATTATTAATATTAAGATACCGAATTTTATGAAATTATTATTTTATTTCATCTATTTATTAATTTTTATTTATATAAAATAATCTAAAATAATAATTATTTTAAAGTCATGGAATAAATAATTTTTTTTTCCGTACATCACAAAATAAACCCTCTGCATAAGGTTGTCGTGATAAAATAGGCGAACATAATATATATACGATTTCGAAAGAATAGAAGGCTTTGAAATTGAAACATAGCTGATGTTACTGTTACCAGTCGAGTTGTTTGGTTATTCACTCAATTGAGTTAATTGAATTTGAGAGCAACGACGGTGACACATATTATGTCATTATTTAAAAATGAAAGGACGTTGGTTGCATGGGCAGATTTCAACTTATGTTTAGACTTAATTAATCTCAATAAAATGGATAAATGCAATGATCTTATCTCCATGTTTGGACCAATAGTCATAATTCCAAATTAGCAAAAAGGAAAATATTTCCTACAGGGTCAAGCTTAGTGGAACCAATAGCAGCTCGGCAATCATAAACCGTTGGGCAAAGTCAGAAAAAATAAAATAAAAACAGATACAAGAAGAAACTTAACAGTTAGCCGTCATTATCATGAATAAGCAGAGGACAGCTTAAATGAAAAAAGATACTAAATAGTTACTACTATGACAAAAACTGATACGAATCCTTAAATACTTGTAAAAGATGTGTATTAAAAAAATACCTTTTTTGTGAAAGAAAAAAACGTGTAAAAGATGCAAACCAATGCAAGGACTTCAAAACTTGTACCCGTGAATACTCACAGGTAAAATTTGTCACGGAAAAATGAATATTTAAATGAGTATTTATAATTAATTGAAATAGGTTTTTTTCTTAACCTATTTGTAAATGGAACGGGAACGGATTTTATACTATCCATATACTCATAGATACCAGCTACCACTAAAGTGCATTTACTTATAAATAATTAATATGGATATACTTATAAATAATTGATGTTTCGACGTGTAGTTTTATTTGAATTTATACTTTAAAGAGAGAAATTTTTAGATAATTTGAATAATTTCATTTTTTTCCAGAAATATGACAAATCTTATACATTTATCTTATATGGGAGAAAAGGAATGTAAATTTGTGGGTTTTTAAACTATTTTTTAGGAAAAAAAATAGAAGAATAATTAAAAAAATTGTGAAAGTGATTATTTTCCCCAACTCTTTAATTTATCATTTTATAGTGATATTTGCAGCGCCTATTTGTGCAGAGCTCATAAAATAATTTAGTTGCTTATTTTTATTTTTATATTTTAAGTTTTAGGAAATATCCATAGATATTCATGGATGCCTTGCAAATATATGTAAGTGTAACTTATAAATGAATAGCTATGTTAATGTCCATCAGGAACCCACTAGGGATAAATAATTTGTAATCGAGGGTGTTGAGAGTTCTACTAGGGTTTCTTCTGAATCCTCTAAGGAGGAAGATGATATCCAGCGTAGTACTAGGAAAGTCAATAGGAAGCCTAATGAGGAAGGTGATGGTAATTCGGAGATGGAGCTTGATAAAGATAAGGAGGCCGAGCAAGGTGTGCCAGATGGTACGTATAGAGAGAAGCTTTTGAAGAATGGTGGTCCAATGGCTTTTTCAACTTTTGATGGGAGATGTTTTGGGTATCTAGATCAGAAAATACCTCCTACGCCAATATCTAAGGAGGACTTTGAACGTTTCCCAGAAGTTCCTATTTCCGATAAGGAGTTTAGTGACTGGTGTAAGCCATGGAAGGGGGTCCTTGATGGTCATGGTGATGGGGAAGAGATTGGGTTTTCAGCAATAGGAGGCCAAGTTTAATTGTGAGTGGGCAAAGAATGGTGCTATCAAGATCATTGATCATTGATGTGCCAAGAAACTACTATTAGATTTTGTTCACATCTGATGAGGTGAGGATTACAACCATGCTTTCATGGGGGGGGGGGGGGGGGGCGGCATGGATGGTGGTTGATCATTATATTCTGGTGTAAAGATGGCGTCCTTTCCTCTTGGGTAATCTGCATGTCGGAAGGAGGATGGTTGTGGATAAGGTTCCCAAAATTTCCTATTGAATTGTTCAACGACCAATTCTTATGGAGATTAGGGTCTACTCCTGGAGTAATGCTTAAAATCGACAGAGTGATGACTATCCAAGCAAGGGGTTGTTTCACAAGAATCTGTGTTGAGATTGATCTATTCAAACCTTTGCAGCCTAAGATTATTGCTAGAGGTTACTTATTAAATCTACAATATGAAGGATTGCATTTGATCTATTTTAATTGTGGGAGGTATGGGTACAAGGATGCAAACTCTGTGGAGATGAAAGCCGATGTTGTGGATATCCAATCCCAACAAAAGCCGAGGGACGAAAAAACTGGTGGAGATATATGGTGGCTAAGGTGGAGATAGTTGACAGGGTGGCGTGTGCATGATAATGGCGTAATGAATAATATTAATGGTCCAGATTTGAAAACGAAAATCAAGTGAATGTTTTGAGTAATGATAATGCCAATCATTTCGGGCCTTGGTAATTAGTGCGTAGGAGTGTGAGGAAGAATTAGTTAAAAGTTCTCTTTAATGGGGTTGGCCTTGCCAATCATACCAAGATTGTAGCACAGGGATGTGAGGATCGCAACAACAAATCATTTGGGTCAAAATTCATTGCTCTTAATGAAGCACGTGAGGAAAGGTTGGTCTCTAGAGTTAAGCGTAATGCTAATGGGCCTAGCACTAGTGGCCCAAAGGGTGTTCAGAAACAGAATAGGGGAGTTGTTTTTAAGGAGATGAAGACGAACTATGTGGTAGAAGAGGGTAAAACTGGGCCAACTAAAAACACAGGCCCAGTTTTAAGGAAGCCGAAAGAAAAGCAAATAAAGGGAAATACTAAAATGGGAATTGCCAATAAAGGGAAGGCCTCTAAGAAGGGAAAACAGGTTTTAAGCTTAGTGAGTCAAGAACCTTCTTAACCACCACAGGGAAGGATTATTGATAGGGACTAAGAGCTTAAAATGATTAAGGCTCTATAGAAAGCAGTCTTTAGCGTTAGAGGCAAAAGGAAGTTGTGCCAACTGACCCAAGCATTGTTGGTGAGGCACAAATTAAAGGTGGTCGTAGTAATGCTAGTTTCAAAAATGAGAATGATGATATGGTAGTTTGCCAAGAGGGTAGCCAAGGCCATGTTAAGGCCATCCATGTTGCTATGCCTCCATGAATTTTTTGTCTTGCAATTGTCACAGTATGTCCAATAGAGTTTTTGCTTCTTTAATTAAAGATATCAAAAGGGAATATCCATCCTCTTTAATATTTTTTATGGAGACCCACTCTAGTGGTGCAAGGGCCACGAAAATTATCCAAGGATTGGGTTGTGGAAGAAGTTGTGGGCCACTCTAGTGGTATTTGCTGCTTGTGGGATTCAAGCTTATGGAAGGTTCAGATGCTGGGAAATTCTAGATACCATGTGCATCTGAAGGTTAGTTGGAAGAGTTCTAATGATTGGTTATTAATGGTGGTTTATAATAGTTCTCATTACTAGTGCAGGCAGGGTATGTGGGATGTGTTGAGAGAGTTAGCTTGTGAGATTGATAAGTCATAGCCTATCATTGGTGATTTCAATTCCATTCTTCATCCACATGAAAGGGTTGGAGGTGCTGACAATCCATCTCTTTGTGATCTTACAAGCTTTCAATAGATGATTTCAAACTGTGAATTAATATATGATGGGTTTCAAAGGTAACCATATACTTGGAAAAGAGGCAACCTTGAACAGAGGTTGGATAGGCTCTTGATTAACTTGCAGTGGAGAATAAAATTCCAAGAGGCTGTGATGCTGCATCTTCCCCCTTTTAAATTGGATCATAGACCCCTTTTGGTTAGATTAGAGGTGGAAAGGAATCATCACTCTCAAACAAGACCTTTTAGGCTGCATGGATTACTCATGATGATTTCAAGAGGTTTGTGCATTCCCATTGGAACTCTTTTTTGTCTTGGTTTGATATGTTATGTTTGTTTCAAAAAGATGTGCAAGATTGGAATAAAAATGTGTTTAGGAATTTTTTTTCTCTAAGAAATGAAGCCTTCTCAGGCGGATGGATAGAATTAACAAGTGGATGGGTGAGAGGGATAAGTCCACCCAGGCATATATGTTGTATTCTGTGTGGAGGGAATATGAGGTTGTGATGCTACAGGAAGAGATTTTGTGGTTCTAGAAAGCTTATTCCAAATGGCTCTCATTGGGGGATCATAACTCAAGTTACTTCCATGGAACTACTATTATTATGAGGAGAAGGAGTAGAGTTGAGACTCTTCAGGGAGAAGATGGTACCTGGGTTTCGGATGGGGAATCTTTGAAAAGTATGGTGACTCAATATTACCAGAACCTATTTGTTGATGATCAGTGTGTTGATGAGTTCCCTGTAACAAGTATGTTTCCTCTAATTGATGAGGAATTTGTTTTTTCCCTTGGAGTTGATGTGTCTTCACAAAAAGTTCTTAACATTATTAGGAATATGGGAGCATTTAAGGCTCCTAGCCCTGATGGCTTCCATGCAGTTTTTTTTATTAAAGTCAATGGAATACAGCGGGGGATGCTCTTGTCAAGTTGGTTCAAAGCGTGTTTCAGGATCTGTAATTGGTGCATCAGATTAATGATACACATATCACTCTTATCCCCAAGGTGAAACATATGACTAGATTGAAGGATTTCAGACTGATTAGCTTATGTAATGTTTTCCACAAAGCTATCACTAAAGTTCTTTCTCATTGTATAAGGCCCTTGATGGAGAAATTACTTGGCCCTTGTCAAGTCAACTTTATTCCCATCCATCAGAGTAGAGATAATGTAATTATTTCCCAAGAGGTTTTTCATTCAATGAGACACAAAAAACTACAAATGGATGGATGTCAATAAAAATTGATCTGGAGAAAGCTTATGATTGCTTGAATTGGGCATTTATTCGAGATGCTTTACAGGATATTGGGTACCCAAAGAACTTTGTGAACATTATTTGGCATTTCATCTCTTCATCCAAGATACGTATGTTTTGGAATAGTGAACCTCTAGAGGAGTTTAGACTAGAAAAAGGGGTTAGACAGGGAGATCCCATCTCTCCTTACCTTTTTGTTTTATGCATTGAGAGGCTATTTCATTGATATGAACCTTCATTGCACAGAGGAAGACTTAGGATCGTCTAGGATTAAACCTTGATGGAAAATGCGGAAATTGATTAAGGAAAGGATGGAAAATTGGCAAGATTTAAGGGTTGAGCAGTGGCTAATTTCATTGGCCTTAATAAGGTGATTCTTGGCATAAAATGGAAGAATGAGATGATAAAACGTAGGTTAAGTGGTGGTTGGACAGAAATATAGAAATGGCAATAACTCAAGATACAGGGCTCCAAATGAGGTGATTCCAAAACGAGGTGAAAGATCTCGTTTTGAAATTCAATTTAGGCTCAAGAATCACTTAATTTGAGCGCGTAAAACAGGAGTTATGGCCACGAGATAATTATGGGCAGAAGTGGATTTTCTGGAATTGTGGTTTGAAAGAACAAGGTTGAAGATGAAAGGAAGGAAAGAATCACTCTTTCCGGCGAGGGCAACACACAAAGATTGTGAAAGTCCTTTGATATAGCCAGGGTGTTCTTGAATCACTCAAGAACTTAGGAGAATCACTCTCACTAAGATAAAAGAGATAAACTTTAATTTTCTGAATAAAACTAAACTTGTGTTTATTGATAAAATGGTTCAGCTTATATAGAAGCTTTACATCAGATTTTAGTAATGATCCACTAACCTATAATTGAAGAACTTAATGCCACTAACCTATGGAATTAAAAGAACTTAATGGCTAAATGTAACTAAAATTGTGGCAACCAAAAGTCACCCCTAACAGCCATCAAGCCAGCCACCATTTGGTCTCCTAAAAGGCTGATGCCTAGGTTGCCAATTGGGCCCTTATTACAACTTGAACTAAACCAAACTAAAGTCCTTTTAGTTGATTAACCCAAAACATATTTATGGTCAGCCAACTTTACAAGGATTGAGCCATTATTTAGACAAACTAAACACTCTAAAATTGAGACAAAGTGGTGCCATTTAGTCCTCCTCCATTTGGGCTATGATACAACTCACAACCTTGGACTTTTCTCCTTGAAACTTGGGCTTGTATTCAAATAGTATGGACAACACTTGTTGAAGAGCTTCCTTGGCTTTCCTTGCTCTAGCCCTTGTCATAGGTCATCCAAGTCCTTCAAGTGGATCCTTGCCCTCGCTCTTGGTCATGCCCTCATCATTCTCTCCCTCTTTAGAAGGATTTGTCCTCAAATCGGATTCTCCATCTGCATCAAAAAGAGATAAGTCAGAGACATTGAAGGTGGAACTAAAATTATACTCACCGGGCAGCTCAACTTTGTAAGCATTGTCATTGATTCTTTCAAGCACTTGAAATGGTCCATCTCCCCTTGGTTGAAGCTTTGATTTCCTTTGTTCCGAAAACCTTTCTTTTCTCATGTGCACCCAAACCCAATCTCTGGGTTCGAAGACAACCTTCTTTCTCCCTTTGTTTGCTTGTTTAGCATAGCTTTTATTTCTCCTCTCAATTTGATTTTTGACTCTCTCATGAAGCTTCTTCACATAGTCCGCCTTTGCTTGACCTTCTTTATGCTTAAAAACAGAAACATTATGCATAGGCAAAAGATCAAGAGGAGTTAGTGGGTTAAAACCATAAACAACTTCAAAAAGAGAACAATTAGTGGTGCTATGAACAACTCCATTGTAAGCGAACTCAACATGGGGTAAACAAGCTTCCTAAGTTTTTAAGTTCTTCCTCAAAACTGTCCTAAGCAAAGTTCCCAATGTCCTATTAACAACTTCCGTTTGCCCATCGGTTTGTGGGTGACAAGTGGTTGAAAATAACAATTTAGTGTCCAACTTGCCCCACAAAGTCCTCCAAAAATGGCTTAGGAACTTAGAGTCCCTATCACTAACAATGCTCCTTGGCAAACCATGGAGTCTCAAAATCTCCTTGAAAAACAAATCAGCCACATGGGAAGCATCATCAACTTTTTTACATGGAATAAAATGACCCATTTTAGAAAACCTATCAACAACCACAAAAATGGAATCTCTACCACTGCTTGTTTTTGGCAGCCCCAAAACAAAATCCATGGATAAATCAATCCAAGGATACTCCGGAATTGGCAATGGAGTATACAATCCATGAGGCTTTACCTTAGACTTTGCCTTTTTACATACAATGCAATGTTCACAAAATTTATGCACATCCTTTTTCATATGAGGCCTATAAAAATGTTCTTGTAATGTTTCTAGAGTCTTTTGGACCCCAAAATGCCCCATTAAACCTCATTCATGTGCTTCACAAACAAGCAAATTTCTTGTAGAACATTTAGGCACACACAATTTGTTTTCTTTGAAAAGAAAGCCTTCATGTCTAAAGTAACCATTTTCTGAAAAATTTTCACAATTTTTAAAAATTTCTCCAAAAGTTTCATCATTTTCATACATGCTTTTCAAACATTCAAGACCAATCAATTATGTTTCAAGCATAGAAAGTAATGCATGACGCCGAGAAAGAGCATCGGCTACAATATTACCTTTTCCCTTTTTATGTTTGATAACATAAGGGAATTGCTCTAGGAATTCCACCCACTTCACATGCCTTTTGTTAAGCTTGCCTTGCCCCTTGATATATTTGAGGGACTCATGGTCACTATGAATGACAAATTCCTTGGGATAAAGGTAGTGTTGCCATGTTTTCAAAGCCCGTACTAAGGCATACAACTCCTTATCATAAGTTGAATAGTTAAGGATAGGACCACTTAACTTTTCACTAAAATAAGCAATTCGATGGCCTTCTTACAACAACACAGCCCCAATCCCAACATTTGAAGCATCACACTCAATTTCAAAAGATTTTTGAAAGTTTGGCAATGCAAGTATGGGGGCATTAGTTAGCTTTTACTTAAGAACATTGAAAGCTTCTTCTTGTTTCTCTCCCCATTTGAAACCAACATTTTTCTTGAGCACTTCATTGAGAGATGCTGCCAATATGCTAAAATCCTTCACAAATCGTCTATAAAAACTTATTAAGCCATGAAAACTCCTCACCTCGGTCACGGACTTAGGTGTAGGCCATTCTTGAATAGCCGTAACCTTCTCCTCATCAACTTGCACTCCTTTTGAACTTACAACCAATCCAAAAAACACAACATGGTTAGTACAAAAGATGCATTTTTCAAGATTGGCATACAATTGTTCTTCTCTAAGCACACACAAGACAAATTTTAAATGAATAATATGCAAATCAAGTGAAGTGCTATAGATAAGAATATCATCAAAGTACACCACAACGAACTTTCCTATGAACTCTCTCAAGATATGGTTCATTAATCTCATAAAAGTGCTAGGAGCGTTAGTTAGGCCTAAAGGCATAACCAACCATTCATACAAACCATATTTTGTTTTAAAAGCAGTTTTCCATTCATCCCCTTCTTTAATCCTAATTTGATTGTATCCACTTTTTAAATCGATTTTAGAAAAGTAACATGCACCATGCAATTCATCAAGCAAATCATCAAGCCTAGGTATAGGATGCCTATATTTAATGGTGATGTTATTAAGGGCTCTACAATCGAAACACATGCGCCATGTCTCATCCTTTTTAGGGACCAAAATCACCGGGACAACACAAAGACTCATACTATCTCTTACCCTACCTTTGCTAATGAGTTCATCCACTTGTCTTTGAATCTCTTTGGTTTCTTGTGGATTACTTCTATAGGCTGGCCTATTGGACAAAGAAGCTCCTGGAATGAGATCAATTTGATGCTCAATTCCCCTCAAAGGTGGTAGTCCACTTGTCACATTTGATGGAAACATGTCTTGAAAATCCTGCAAAAGAGTTTTAACACTAGAAGGCACTTCAAAATCATCAAAAGTGTTATTGGTTAAAATCTGATTTTTGCAAAACAAGATGTATAGTGACTATTTAGCACGAAACAACCTCTTGACCTCACTTTTTGTGGCTAAATAGCTCTCCCTCACTTCAAGTGTTTCACTCTTCTTTTGTTCACTCTTTTTCCTCTCAAGTGTTTCCCTCTTTTTCTCACTCTCAAGTGTTTTGCTCACTTTTTCTTTTTCTCTTTTCTCTTGAAGAAGTTTTTCTCTCATTTTCTTTTGATCCTCACACACTTCTTGTGGACTCAATGGTTTGAGCACAATATTTTTGTCTTGGTGCATGAAAGAGATCTTTTTGATGTAACCGTCATGATTGGCTCTTTTATCAAATTGTCATGGTCTCCCCAAAAGTAAGTGACTGGCCTCCATAGGAACAACATCATAAAGTACCTTATCATTGTATTTCTCAATGGAAACATCCACTTCAACTTGCTGCCTTACTTGTACCTCCCCATCCTTACTAAGCCATTGAAGTTTGTATGGCCTAGGATGTGGTTTAGTAGCTAAATTTAGCTTTGACACTAATCTAGTACTAGCCACATTGGTGCAACTACCTCCATCAATGATCACCATGCACACCTTGCCATTGATTAAACATCTAGTTTGAAATATGTTTTCTCTTTGGCTCTCCTCCTTATGCTTCAATTGACCACCAAGTAACCGTCTAATCATCAACAAATCTCCCTCCGGAGTCTCCTCTTCCTCTACGTACTCACTCTCTTCTTCCTCTTCAACATCGGATTCACTTATATATTCTCCATCTCTAAGAACCATGGACCTTTTGCTAGGGCACTCATAAGCATAGTGTCCTAGGCCTTGGCACTTGAAACACTTCACATCTCTACTTCTTTTAGAGGGTTCCTCTTGGGACTTTGAGCGAGTTTTTGATGGGGTAGGTGTGGAACTACTAGAAGTAGCAGCCCCATCTTTCTTACCTTTGTCTTTCCAACTAGAAGAACCAAAGTTGGTAAAACTCCTCTTAGCCACTCCTTTCCTTTTTAATTGTTGCTCTACTTGGATTGCTTTGTGAAGCAAATCATCCATTTCAACAAACTCCTACAGCTTAACAATATCACGAATATCATTAGTCAAACCATTAAGAAATCGAGCCATAGTTACCTCCTCATCTTCTTCAATCTTTGCTTGAATCATAAGCACATCCATTTCCTTGATGTCGCAACCTACCCTTCGGCGGGAGGGCGACGCGTGACTCGCGGGATGCGTGTTCCACGAAAGGAATACGTGCGGAGTCGCCACCAACGTTTATTTGAGGAAAACGTCGGAAAAACCGGAAAAGACGCGATCTACGAATTTTTAAGTTTGAAAGGTTCGGGAGTTGTATTTACGCACGGGGAAGGTATTAGCACCCCACACGCCCGTCCCAAGGGACGGCAGCCTTTAATCGAATGTGCAAACATGACTTTGATTTTTTTATTCCCTTTTATGTTCTTATATCCTTTATACCCTTTTTATATTTTTTCCTTTTTTGTGGTCGACAAGGGTGTTTCCCTTTGCTCCTACGTATTCCTCAATTTGGGATGAGAAAATCAGACCTACGTAGTTCTTTCTTATCAAGTGATTCTTTTTTACTTAAGTGGTGATCATTTTAAGGCGTTGGACCTTAAAAATGATCCATTTTACTTAGTGAGAAATTGAAATGACAAACTTCAAAAGCTTATTTTTGTGGACGAGCTTGACTAGGCGAGTTGATGTTAGCCTTAGTTTCACTTTAGTTATTAATCAATTCGGTTAAGAATGAGAAATCCCAAAGAGAAAACGTCCGATTGATTTTCCGCTTTATTTTACTAAAAGATGTCTTTTTGATTATTATATTATTTTTTACCTCTTTTTGATTTCCAACGTGGTTACGGCATGACCGAACGGTCGGAATTTATTTTAACCGAAGCTAATGGATAATACAATTCAAACGTTCGGTGGAAATTTATTTTATTTTTAAGTTAAGCGAGAAACGACTTAAGTAAAATGGCTTAAGCACGTCAACAGGGGGTATAAAGAGTAAACAAAATGAGAATCAAAATGCACGAAACACAATGTGGACCACTACGGGTGCATAGAATGAATCGAAAAGCTTGGTTCGAGGTACTTACCCGTTGAAGATCAAAGAACGATGAAGAACGAATGAAGAACGTCGAAGAACGGTTCAAACCTTTGCGAGATTCCTCACGGAAAACGTTACGGAAACGTTTCGGAAGCGCCTCGGCTTAGATTTTCTTCACGGAAACAATTTTTCCAAGCAAATTCCAAAGAGAGAGAAGTGCCTAAAGGGCTGGGATCCTTTTCTTCTTCATTTTCTCCCCTATTTATAGCAAAATAGGGGAGATGCTTGCCGCCCAGCTCGCCCAGGCGAGCTCAGCTCGCCCAGGCGAGCAGGGTTGCTTCCTCCAGAAGCAACCGCCTTCTGGAGGAATCTTCTGGAGGGCCCAAGTGGGCCTGGGTGCTATTTGCACCCCCATTTTTACTAAATACACCCCCTCTGCTGTTTTTTTGGTGATTCTTTTTTCGTAAAGTTACGGAAACTTACGAATTTCGTAACGATACTTATTTTCTTTCCGTAATGTTACGGAACCTTGCGAATTACATAATCATCCCCTTTTTGACTTACGGAATGTTACGGAACCTCACTTAATTATGCAACGATGCTTCCTTTTGATTTCCGGTGTGTCACGGAAACTTACGGATTGTGCATCAATATTTTTTTTGGTTTTTCGGCATGTCCTGGAATTTCATAAATTGCCTAATGATGGGTGCCAAGCACCTCACAAGGACCAAAGAATGGTCGCATGTCATCGAGCAAAGGTTCCCGGACGAAATTAGGGTATGACAGTTGCCCCTCTTTACTTGTCTTTTATTGGAGATAAAAGAAAAGTAAAGATAAGACACTAATTTCGTCCCTCTCGTTTCGACGAGAGTCGCGGGTGACCATAAAATCTCCACATGCAAATGACTTGTTGTTCCCAGAGGAACAAAAGGTGCAGAAGACTGTGTCAGCCCCTGCATGCTATCAAGCGTTCTGTCTTACAGATAGCAAAAGAATGGGTGCGAATAACCATAAGGTATCTCCGCGTATCATGGGTTCAGAATGACCAAACTTGGTCTCTGCTTGCCATCGAACACGACTGTGTCTGAATGGCAAAGGGGGGGGGGATAACCGTAAGGTATCTCCGCGTATCATGTGTGCAGAATGACCAAACTTGGTCTCTGCTTGCCATCGAACACGACTGTGTCTGAATGGCAAAGGGGGGCGGATAACCGTAAGGTATCTCCGCGTATCATGTGTGCAGAATGACCAAACTTGGTCTCTGCTTGCCAACGGACACGACTGTGTCTGAATGGCAAAGGGGGGCGGATAACCGTAAGGTATCTCCGCGTATCATGTGTGCAGAATGACCAAACTTGGTCTCTGCTTGCCAACGGACACGACTGTGTCTGAATGGCAAAGGGGGGCGGATAACCGTAAGGTATCTCCGCGTATCATGTGTGCAGAATGACCAAACTTGGTCTCTGCTTGCCATCGAACACGACTGTGTCTGAATGGCAAAGGGGGGGCGGATAACCGTAAGGTATCTCCGCGTATCATGTGTGCAGAATGACCAAACTTGGTCTCTGCTTGCCAACGGACACGACTGTGTCTGAATGGCAAAGGGGGGCGGATAACCGTAAGGTATCTCCGCGTATCATGTGTGCAGAATGACCAAACTTGGTCTCTGCTTGCCAACGGACACGACTGTGTCTGAATGGCAAAGGGGGCGGATAACCGTAAGGTATCTCCGCGTATCATGTGTGCAGAATGACCAAACTTGGTCTCTGCTTGCCAACGGACACGACTGTGTCTGAATGGCAAAGGGGGGCGGATAACCGTAAGGTATCTCCGCGTATCATGTGTGCAGAATGACCAAACTTGGTCTCTGCTTGCCAACGGACACGACTGTGTCTGAATGGCAAAGGGGGGCGGATAACCGTAAGGTATCTCCGCGTATCATGTGTGCAGAATGACCAAACTTGGTCTCTGCTCGCCAACGGACACGACTGTGTCTGAATGGCAAAAGGGGGGCGGATAACCGTAAGGTATCTCCGCGTATCATGTGTGCAGAATGACCAAACTTGGTCTCTGCTTGCCAATGGACACGACTGTGTCTGAATGGCAAAGGGGGGGCGGATAACCGTAAGGTATCTCCGCGTATCATGTGTGCAGAATGACCAAACTTGGTCTCTGCTTGCCAACGGACACGACTGTGTCTGAATGGCAAAGGGGGGCGGATAACCGTAAGGTATCTCCGCGTATCATGTGTGCAGAATGACCAAACTTGGTCTCTGCTTGCCAACGGACACGACTGTGTCTGAATGGCAAAGGGGGGCGGATAACCGTAAGGTATCTCCGCGTATCATGTGTGCAGAATGAACAAACTTGGTCTCTGCTCGCCAACGGACACGACTGTGTCTGAATGGCAAAAGGGGGGCGGATAACCGTAAGGTATCTCTGCGTATCATGTGTGCAGAATGACCAAACTTGGTCTCTGCTTGCCAACGGACACGACTGTGTCTGAATGGCAAAGGGGGGGCGGATAACCGTAAGGTATCTCCGCGTATCATGTGTGCAGAATGACCAAACTTGGTCTCTGCTTGCCAACGGACACGACTGTGTCTGAATGGCAAAGGGGGGCGGATAACCGTAAGGTATCTCCGCGTATCATGTGTGCAGAATGACCAAACTTGGTCTCTGCTTGCCAACGGACACGACTGTGTCTGAATGGCAAAAGGGGTGCGGATAACCGTAAGGTATCTCCGCGTATCATGTGTGCAGAATGACCAAACTTGGTCTCTGCTTGCCAACGGACACGACTGTGTCTGAATGGCAAAGGGGGGCGGATAACCGTAAGGTATCTCCGCGTATCATGTGTGCAGAATGACCAAACTTGGTCTCTGCTTGCCAACGGACACGACTGTGTCTGAATGGCAAAAGGGGTGCGGATAAGCGTAAGGTATCTCCGCGTACTACCAGCTCTTGAGTTATGGCAACAAAAGGCGGTGTGGTCGACAAAAGCGAGGCTCTTGCTCCTACGTATCCTCCAATGAGGAACTCAGACCTACGTAGTTCTGGATAACTTGTGAGGCTTGAAAAAGTTTCGTTGTTTTCTCC